>NC_022028.1:9473657-9476892 GCF_000317375.1 Microtus ochrogaster | reverse complement strand
TTGCCACATGGCAGTGGCTTAGCAGGAAAGATTTGGCATGTCTGTCTCTGGTGGCTCCATGTTGTATCTCCCCTACTTTGCCTTTCTTTCTCCCAGCATTCAGTTCTGTCTTCCCTGCCTACCAACTCTATCAACTAAGCCAAGGCAGTTTCTTTATTCATTAACCAATGAAAACAACACACAAACAGAAGAAACTCCTACAGGACCTAGTAAATCACTTGACTTCTCAAGTAATATGGATGAATGTGTTTCATGGTTATCAGAAGGTGTGTATTGTCTCCAGCCTATCTCTCCTCTGGAGCATGCATTTTAATTGTAATTACATTTATTTCCTTGAGTATATTTTTCAGTCCTTTTATTGTTGTCATGTTGGATACATATACAAGTAACAGAAAATTATTGTGTTCCTCACTATACCCCTCACTTACATTCAACAATTATCAACTCAAGCCTCAGAATTTTATATACACCTCTTCTTTTGCAGTCTCTTGAAGGAAATCTCAGATTTCATGTACTCTCACACCCTCTATAACACTGTTTGGGTCAACCATAAATTGTGCAAAGGTAGTCCCATAGGTTTTAACAGCATTTCAGAATTATCACAGCATGGTGACTGCCACAGATTACAAAGGAGGATTGAGGACATTTAGGAGCATTCACAGGAACAGTCATTTAAAGTTGAAAACGTAGACCCCAACATGGAAACGCCTTTCATTTGCAGAGGGGAAGAGCATGCTCCAATAGCTGCTGTCAAAAATGTTAAGAGAGCTCGTGCCAGGGTGACATCACCTCAGATGAGCCTCAAGCAGATGCCTCAACAGCTGTTCTAGATTAGAAAAAGACATTGTTCTAGTAGAGGACAACAATTTATATACATCACTGTCCCATGGCTTTCCAGTAGGACAAGATATGGAGGAGGAGGATAGTGACTCTAATGATCCAGGCCTCCCTTGGACCGAGGCTAAAGTTTTTCTATAAGTACTGATAAATTAGACATCTTTTAGTGTTTTCTTGTAGATTTATTTTTATCTCCTCTCTCCTTCCTGGTGTGTGTGTGTGTGTGTGTGTGTGTGTGTGTGTGTGTGTGTGTGTGTGTATGTATGTGTGTTATAAGTACAGGGAGGCTGTGAGAAGAGAGACCAGGGGTTGTCAGCCGCATGAAGTGAGTACTGGGAAGTGAACTGGGGTCCTTTGGAATGTAGCAAGGCTCTTAACCACTGAGAATATTTTCCAGCCCTTATTTAATGATTGCTAATGAAAACAATTAAATGAGTCACTTAATGGTTGGCAGGTTTTAATTTTGGCCATTCAGTAAGACACTTTGATGGCTCATGTGAGAAAAATGGTCTCTCCATTTCATTTGATGTTGGCTATAAGCTTTCTGTAAATTGCCTTTGTTATGATTAGGTATGTCCACAGTTTTCTTAGTCTCTCTAGGACTTTTATCATGAAGGGCTGCTGGATTTTGTTAAAGGCTTTTTTTGTTGGAATCTAATGAGATGATCATGTGGTTTTCTCTTCAAGTTTATTTATATGGTGGGTTATATTATTGACTTTTGTATATTGAACTATCCCTACATTTTTGGGATGAAACTTTCTTGATTGTAGTTGATCTTTTTATGTGTTCTTGGATTCAGTTTGCAAGTACTTCACTGAGTTATTTTATACCTATATTCATAAGGGAAATTGGTCTGTAATTCTCCTCCTTTGTTGAGTCTTTATATAACTTGGATATCAGAGTATGTGGCATCATAAAATTAATTGGAGAATATTTTCTGTTTTGTCAGTAATTTGAGGAGTATTATTGTTAACTCTTCCTTGAAAGTTGTTTAGAATTCTTTGCTAAAATCATCTGGCCTTGGGCTTTTTGGGGTGGAGACTTTTAAGGCTTGCTTCTATTTCACTAGGGGTTGTTGTTGTATTTAAATTGTTTATCTGATCTTGATGTAACTTTGGTAGTGATGGCTATAGAGAAAATTATCCATTTGTTTTAGATTTTTCAATTACAGGTTTTGAAAGGTACATCCTTATAATTCTCTAGATTTCCTCAGTGTCTGTTGTTGTAACTCATTTTTATATTCTGATTTTACTAATTTGGATATCCTGTCTTAGTCTTTTAGTTTGTATAAGGATTTGTCTCTTGTTGATTTTCTCAAAGAATCAACTTTTTGATTCATTGACTCTTGGTATTGTGTTTGTTTTTATTGATTTCATCCCTGACTTTTATAATTTTTTACCACCTACTCTTTCTACTTCTCTTTGTTCTATAACTTTCAGGTGTGCTGTTGAACTGCTGGTGTGGGATCACTGCAAGTCTTTTATGTAGGCACTTAAAGCCAAGAAATTTCCTTTTAGGCCCGCTTTCATTATGTCACATAACTTTGGGTATGTTGTGTTTTCTTTTTATTGAATTCTAGAAAGTCTTACTTTCTTATTTCTACCTTCATCCATTTTTCTTGATTAGAGAGTTGTTCAGTTTCCATGAGTTTGTGAGCATTCTGTTGTTTCTGGTTTTGTTGGTGTGCAGCTGCACATTGTGGTATGATAGGATATAGGGGGTTATTTAAAGTTTTTTTGTATCTATTGTGTTCAAGTATGTTGTCCAATTTTGGAGACAGTTTCATGTGGTGCTGAGAAGAAGATATATTGTTTCATGTTGGGTGGAATATTCTGTAAGTATCTGTTAGATTCATTGGGTTTATAATGTCTGTTAGTTCCAGTATTTGTCTCTTTAGCTTTTGATGGATAAAAAGCTAAATGTATGATCTATCCATTGTTGAGAGTGAGGTTATCAAGGTCTCCTACTTTAGTGCCTGAGGGTCTTTGTGTGGTTTTAGCCTTAAGGTGTTTCTCTTACAAAGGTGGGTGTCCTTCCGCTTGGGGCATAGATGTTAAGAACTGAATTGCCATCAATTTTTTTTGATGAATATGTATTGTCCTCCCCATTGTTTTAATTTTGGTTTGAAATATATTTTACTAGATAATGAAATGCCTACACCATCTTGCTTTGTAAGGACATTTGCTTGAAATATCTTCTTCCAACCCTTTATTTTGAATTTACATTTACTGAAAAGATGTAGTCCAAACCAAGAAGGTTAAGTAATGCCTATCCTTGATGTTGAGGTGTTTCTTACATGCTGCAGAAGGATGGGTCTTGTTTTCATTTCTATTCTTTTAGTCCCAAATTATTTTCATTTGGAAAATTGAGGCCATTGATATTGTTGTTCCTCTTATG
>NC_022028.1:9470702-9473007 GCF_000317375.1 Microtus ochrogaster | reverse complement strand
TCGATATATTTTCGGAGTGTGGTGGGTGTGTGTTGTCTGTTTTACTGCTCTGCTTGACTTGTGTGTTAAAGGGGCAGGTGCGGGGGATGCTTGCTGCTGCTAATCCACAGGAGGTGTGGACAGTGGAGAAGGGAACGCTGAAGCTTGTTTTCTGTTGCAGTGCGAAGGGAGAGCCTGGGAACTGGGCAGAGTGTAACAAACGAACAGCGCACTATTTTTGGGTGCTGGGATTATTAACACCTACCTGGTGGTCACCACTGCTCCTAGCATTCCTCTGCCCCATGGACCACTCAGTGCACCTCTGATGTTCCTACTCTGTTGCAGGTTATGGGAGACTGGGAAGAGCGGAGGATGATGTGGATCCCAGGTTCATGGGGGAGATCCTCTTCTCAGACCTCTGCCTTCGGTTTTCCAGCGCTCATGTAAGTCCATGGTACCTTTTGTGATTCACCATGAATCCGCTCCAGATGCCTGTGTGAACACTTGGTTGCCGTCTGATGGCTCTGTTTGGGAGGTTATGGATCTTTTGAGAGATGGAACCTTGCTGAAGTCACTGGTCCTAGGATTTGCGATTTTATTGTCCCAGTTGCTGATCCCTGCCCTCTGTGTTCCCACTCCCCCTCACAAGATATCTCAGTATGAATGCAGAATGTTTAGCCAACTTCTTTCTACTATTTCTTTCTGTAGCACGATTAATTAAAAACCCAGACACAGCTATTGGGGTTTAACTTAAAGATCAGAAAAGCAAAGCAGTCAAGGCACTAGAGAGCTCTTAACTCTATGAAATTCTCAGAGTGAGAGAGAGAGGGTTCCTGTCTTTCCTGCCTTATATTCTTCTCTAGTGCTGGGGTTAAAGGCATGTTCCACCATTGTCTGGCCTATGTAGCTGACTAGTGTCGCTATTTTGCATTCTGACGTTTAGGCAAGTTTGATTTATTAAAATATAAGTGAAACATCACTACATTTCCCTTTTTGTCTAAAATAAAAAAGAAGGCTATAACTAATATAAGAAAATCTATTTACAAGAAGTACAATAACTATATACAATACATACAGACAGTAAATACATCAACAATGTCTAGTCCATTTACATTTGACAAATTCAGAGGAAGTACTCTGTATCTATCCTATCTTGTTGAGTCTAAAATCTTGTACCTAATTTAATGTCTATCATAACTTTATGTCTGTGCCTGTTAAACAAAAAAAAATATAACTATAGCTATCTTGACTTCAACTCACTCAGAGACCAAAGAAGGAAATATTAACTGAGTAAGTAAGAAGTGCAAGCAAGCGATTTCTAAATTGTGAGAAATGACAGAAACAGCTGTCCCAACCCAGAGTTCCTCTGTAGCACTGGGCATCCATCTTCGGCCAACAGACCTAGCATATCTGACAGATTTTTTTTTCTTTGAAGCAGAATATTCTGAAGGGTTGTCTCTCCTTGTCTTTATTTTGAATCCTGCTCGTCCAATCAGGACGGTATACTGTTAACAGTTGAGAGAAGGACGTTTTCTTACCCAATGGATTACTTTTGACACAAAGAATGTAAATACTATGTAGAGTTTCTGTGATCATGATTATCTTCTTTGAAGTAGATTGGTGTTGCCATGGGCAGACATACCACATTGTCATAAAAAAAAAAGAACCTATGTTAATAAAACATCTATAATGCCATATTCTGTAAATTTCTGGAGGGTTTGAAGATGATCTGCCTATCTAAAATTTATCTTTGTTTGACCTTGAAAACATGCCTAAAATGACTACAAGTTCGATTATAATAAGTGACTAATTACTAAGCTGCATTTCCTTATTGTTCTAAACAGTTGGTAATAAAAGCATTCAAGGACTAGAAGCTTGCATTATATTTTTAAATGAGCTATATATGTATAATACCCTGAACAAGGTTGGAAACATATGTACAATATGTTTTTAAAAATTAATATCAAATTTGTATCAATATACAAAATTAATATGCAATATGCAAAAGTGAATTCCAATGTAAATTGTCTAAAACTCGTAGTTGCTTTTTAAAAGTAGATTCAATAATCTACCTTCTTATCTTATGATATCTATATCCTCTCATTTTCTTTCCAGAACAGATTTAATAAACAACCCTTTTATCCTATCATATCTATACCCCCTCTGTTGCTTTCCAAGACAAGATCCTTGAATATAATTTCCTTTGTTTAGCTTTTTCCTGACCATTACCAATAATAACTTGTAACCGACACTCCTAAACAATAACCAATATCCATAATGCATTGAACGACCAAAACCCACCCACTCTACCCCTTTGGAATGTGGG
>NC_022028.1:9468191-9470215 GCF_000317375.1 Microtus ochrogaster | reverse complement strand
AAAATCCTTTAGTACCATGAAAATAGAATATAATTCTACATTTGGACAGAAACATAAAGACTTTGTTCTGAATTACTTAAAATTTTTGATTTGTAACCTGTCTTACCTGATTTATTTGCATTAGTATAGAATGCAAGGACTCCAGTTCTCGGTGTGTCCCATACAATGTGAGGAAGGATCCAATTAGTTCTTTTTAAAAGTCAAATTCTCTCACTTTTGGGACAGTTGTTGTTAATTTCTTTAAAAAAATACTACAAGCTCTTTGTCAGCGTCTACTTTCTTCCAATAATTTGTTAATTTCTTCATTGTCGAATGATATTACATTCTGTGCTGGGTCTATTTCTGAAAATTGATGAAGTCTCAATTTTTCTTTTATAATTAACTCAGAGACCTTTTCCACATAAGTTTTTTTTTTAATTTTCACTCAGTTTATGTGGCAGCCCCCACAACAGAGTCTTCCAGACCCTCTGCAGGAAGTTACCATGGCCAGAGCTCACACCAGTGCATTTGTGAACTAGCTATCAGGTCAGGATGCATGAAGACTTCCTTTGGCCTCAACCATAGAAGCGGTTCTGACTGTGCCTGAGAGCCGTGTCAGGGGACAGAAGTGTGCAAGGAATTCAGAAAGACTGATCTTGGGTAATTTCCCCCCCCTAAATCCGATTGCTCACAGTATCACTGTTAACCATGATGCACAGCCATTCTCTTGCAGGTAAATTTCTGTGAAAATTGCTTCTCAGAAGTCAAGCTAATTTACAGCAGGGTGTGTCTTTGATATCCTAATGCAATCTAGACATCCTTTTTCCTACTATACATCAGAGCCTGTCCCTTTGTGGAAGCCTAGCTGTCAGTCATGCTCAGCCTTCAAAAGGGACTCAGCGTCCTCATGGGGGAGGCATACATATGCTCTGCCTCATTGCCTGGTAGAACTGAAGCCATGGATGCCTAATGCCAACCTAGAGGCCAGGGTTGGGGCTCTCTGCCCAGTAGGTTGACTCCTGGAAACAATCTCTATACAAGCCAGACTCAGCTCAGTGACCAGTGTCAGGGTCCTTCATCTGCTCACCTCAAGAAAAACTTAAGGCTTAATTCTCAGGCACCAGTCTCTCCCTAAAACCAGGAGAGGAGAGATAATGCTTATGCCTATGCCAGGAGCCCCGAACTGAACAGCAAGTCGGAAGCATGGTGGATTCTGAGGCCACCAAGCTTCTAAACCCAGTATGAGTCAGTATTATCTGAAGCCTCTGTAATAAAACACAAAATCCTAAAGATAAGATTAAAAAAAAAAGTTGTTTGGGAGCTCACTGAGGAATATCTAGACTGCCTCTTGGAAGGACCAAAGTTTCTTTTCTCATTACTGTTTCCTTGTAGTATTTTCAGTCTATATGCACGTGACTATAATAAACACACAGGGAAATTTCTATGCAAAATTGTAGACAAAATCAGAGTATTTTTTCTTTGAAAAGTTTGTATATTTATTGTTTATGAATGTTTTTCCTGCATGTATGTCTGGAGCGATGGCTCAGTGGTTAACAGCACCACCTGCTCTTCCAAAGGTCCTGAGTTCAATTCCTAACAACCACATGGTGGCTCACAACCATCTGTAATGAGATCTGGTGCTCTCTTGAGCAAGAGACCTGGTCAGTGAACCTTATCAACTTAGATCATTAAACCCAATATGGACAAGTTTAACAGAACCGCCTAATATGGGCTGACCATGCCTGCTTCAGCACTGCCAGGGCATAAATTTCATTTATTTATTCATGTCTGTGTACCACATGTGTGCAGTGCCTGAAGAGGTCAAATAGGATGTTGGAGCCCCTGGAATTGGTGAGTCAGCATGTGGGTGCTGGGAACTGAACCCAGTTCCTCCCAATTACAGCCAGAATGTTGTGCCATCTCTCTTGCCATGAAATTCACAGTATTTGTACATGGTCCTATGCTTTAGAGTTTTCCACACATACAAGATTCTAGGGACTCTCAGTGAGGTTCATAAGATATAGGTTCCTTTATGATAAGGCAAG
>NC_022028.1:9465192-9467781 GCF_000317375.1 Microtus ochrogaster | reverse complement strand
ACACACACACACACCCCACATGGTTGATGGCACAAGAGGCTCACCAGCTGAGGTTGTCTTTTGGCATACACAGACAACAGCACATGTGAACCTGCACATACACACAAACACACATGCAACTATATACATGAACATGTGCATACATGTGCAGATACATAGGGGTCTGGAGAGATGACTCAGATGATAAGGACACTTGCTTCTCTTCCAGAGGACCCTAGGTTGGATCTCAGATCCCATGTCGGTCCATTCATACCTGCACACACATCCTCTACTTCCGAAGTTCACAATACTCATTTTTGGGAAAGGTTGTTCCAAGAACTGTCCATACTAATTCCAAGGGCAAAGAGCTGTATTTGTAAAAACACTAGCATTTATTTATTTAGGTTTTTTAAAAAAGATTTACTTACTAATGTATTTTATGTATATGGATGCTTTTTCTGCATATATATCAGCACACCAGAGGAGGGTATTAAACAGTTGTGAGCAACCATGTGGGTGCTAGGAATTGAAATCAGGACCTTTGGAAGTGCAGTAAGCAAGCCATATCTCGATTCCTAAAACTTGCCTTTAATTAGAGTCATAAAAATCATTTTTCAGGGAGCTGGAGAGATGGCTCAGAGGTTAAGAGCATTGCCTGCTCTTCCAAAGGTCCTGAGTTCAATTCCCAGCAACCACATGGTGCCTCACAACCATCTGTAACGGGGTCTGGTGCCCTCTTCTGGCCTGCAGTCATACACACAGACAGAATATTGTATACAAATAAATAAATATTTAAAAAATCATTTTCAATATATGTACAGCTTATTTTCATTTCTAATATGTGTCACTACATAACTGAATTCATCAGTCAGCTTTCTAATAAAGAGTGCTCAGGAATTTGTATGTCAAAATACTGATTCTCTCTTTTGCAGTTTTAGACACAACAGAAACCAGAGAGATACAGAAGAGCAATGCTTAAACTCAAAACCTGAAGACAGGTGAGCGGAAATAAACTTAAGTAAAATAGCTCTGGGCAGTTGCTTAGAGCTCCAGTTGTTCCCACTTGATCATAGGGAGGGCAAGGATAGGGTAGTTGAGGTTTATTTCCCAGCAGTCTTCACAACAGCCTTAGAAGGCCACAGGCTAAAAAATGGGGCAGGGAGTCAGCTGGAAGAGAAGCTGGACAGCTGGAAGAGAAGCTGGACAGCTGGAAGAGAAGCTGGACAGCTGGAGAAGAAACTCAGCATCGTCTGTATTTTCTTGTTAACTTCTGAGCAGCACTGTGGGAGGGGGAACAAACACCTGCACTAACCATGCTGAACTGAAGAGAAATTCCAAGTTCACCTTCAGGCACATCCAGGAAGTCATGACCCCTGCTGGCTTCCTCTCCTTCTCCTTTCCTTACTTCTTGATCTCTCTCCCCAGACTTCTCCTATTTATTCTCCCTGCCCACCAGCCCCACAAGTGCAACTTAAAAGAATGCAGCACATCTTTGCATCATTAAACAAATGTTCCTCGACATAAACAAATGTAACCCATCTTAAAATAATATTCTACAACAGGATCTGAGGTCTCGGTAAGACAAAGATGTCCCCAGTGTTCCCCAGTTTGTAGGAATGTGCCCCATTGGCTTAAGCCAAATAAGCAGTAGACAATTGTGCCAGCACCCAGAGCATTCCTGAAAGCCCCATCCTGCACCAGCGCTCTAAATGTTCCTAAATGATACCACCCTCTGAATCACTCCAGTTTGGGAAAGTTCCTTGGAAGTCTTTATACTCTCATAAACCGACACTAATTTTTGTCGTGTTTGAAAGGTGTGTGTGTCCCTTCATGTGTGTGTGCCTGCATGTGTGTTATGTGTGTGTTCCTGCATGTGTGTGTATGTGTGCGCACACCTGCATCTGTGTGTGTATATGTGTGTGTGCCTGCACGCACAGCAGGAGCACTTGTTACCTTTCTCTTTGCTGTGACAAAATGCCAGAGGGAGAAACCTGAGGAAGGAGGTTTGCTTCGGCTCACAGTTCAAGGCTGCAGTTCATCATGAGGGAGAAGCACAACTCCAAGTGTAGCTCAATATTTCTCTCCTGCCAACTTGTTTCCATATACTGGGAAGGGTTTCCCAAATAATTGACTTGGAGGCTTAATATAAATTATAAATGCTTGGCCAATAGTTCAGGCTTATGAATAAATAGCTCTTACGTTTTAAGTTAACCCACATACCTTATTTATACTCTGCCATATGTCAGTACATTTCCAAGCATGGCACATTCATCTCCTGCTCTCTTTGCATTTGCTGGCAAATCCTGACTCCACTTTTCTACTTCCCATTTCCCTTAGCTTGGTTGTCCTGCCTATATTTCCTGCCTGGCTACTACTCAATCAGCATTTTATTAAATCAATTCAAGTGACAAATGTTTACAATGTACAGGAGGCTTATTCCACAGCAGGCAAGAGCTTCAGACAGCTGGTCACAAGGCATCTGTTGTTAGAACCAGAGACATGGATGCTGCTCCTCCATGATCCTCTTTATTCAGCTCAGGTCTCCAGTTCATAGAGTGCTGCTGCAGACATTTACAGTGGGTTTTTACCTGTCAATCAGCTCAATATAGA
>NC_022028.1:9453991-9461142 GCF_000317375.1 Microtus ochrogaster | reverse complement strand
TAGGAGTGCTGGCATCACAGATGCGCAAACCAATGATTCTGACATTACATTGCTGTTGGGACTTGCATGCAGGTCTGCAAGCTTTCATAGAAGAAGGAAGCAAGGTGGTGATGGTATCTGCTATTGAAGTAGCCATCTTGTAAACTTTAAAGAAAAAGTCAAAATTATGAGCTGCAAATCAGGGCCATCAGGTGTTTCCTTTTGAATTTTGTTATGACAAAAAGCAATCCCTCCACACCCCATTCATTTCAACCAATAAAGTCAGGCATCTGGTATTCACATCCCAAATACTCTTACTGGTGATATACTGCAGACACTGGAGACACTTTTAGCCATAGATCAAGTCTCAAAGGCAGTAGAACCTGTTTCACAGAGTCCTGGATCAGCAGTTTTGTGGTCTCCATCCATTCTGCCACCCGAAGATGAAGACTACATTATTCTGCTGCCCCCAGGAGCCTCAGAAGTAGAGACTAAAATTTAGTCCTTGGTTGAACAAAGATGTCTTTTCATGTTTGATTCTCTAATGGACTGATTTATCTGGATTGCTTTTTATTCCATCCTCAGCTGACCACAGGAATGGCTGCTGCCATTTTTTCCTTTTCTTGGGAAATGAGTTCATTAATATATCTTCATTTATGATGTGTGTTTTAGCATGATCATCCTGGCCCATTAAATCTATTCCTTTTCTTCACACATCTGATTTCACGAACCTCCAATCTTTACCAGAGGTTTTATCAAATGAAAAGAAGGGGTAATTCTTAAACCATGTGTGGTCACAAAGGACCCCCTCTGGGTTAGCTGGAAAAAAATTGTGATAACTGTGGCCTAAATTGAAACTCTCCCACTAAAGGGAGAGCTACAAGCACATGGCAGAGCCCCTAGTCTCCCTGGGACACACATGGTGGGAGAGAATTGGCGATCATTTATTCTGTGAACTCCATACATGTGAAATTAAAATTCTAAGAGAGAGAGAGAGAGAGAGAGAGAGAGAGAGAGAGAGAGAGAGAGAGAGAAAGAGAAAGAGAAAGAGAAAGAAATTTTAAGTGTTCTCTGGGCAGAAAGGTTTGGGTCAGTCTCCCAGTGGAATTGGTGTGAACACCATGCCAACTTACTCGGCCCTTCTGTCCCTGCGACTGGTGTCCTGTGACAGCATCCTTCTTTAGTACGAAGCTGGCCTGCACCCACATCTGATAACTGCCCTTCTTTTCCTGTCCCTTGCTTTGCCTTAATTCTCAATGTCTGTGGTTCTAAAGAAATTAATTTCATCTTCAGTCTGGGTTGTCATATGACTCAAGCCAGGCCAATCAGAGCATCACATTACCTAGGATACTTTGATTGGCTCAACAATATCCACATGACTAATCTGGGCAATTGGAGCTGAAGATACTCAGTGATAAGACTTATTGTAAGGTTGACTGGGACTAAATATCCTCTTCTCATTGGTGGCCTGGGAGGACAGAGTGGGCTGATGTTTCCTAGGCTCCTACTGAACGAGGACAAGTCCAGAGATGATGAGCTACTGAGAGCCTCCTGTGAATAGAGGCAACAAAAGAAAATACAGAGCAAGGGGAGAAGGAGGGAGAGAGATTTGAAGGGAAATGGAGCCGAGATCAACCTGTGTTGACGGTGACCCTGCAGGGACACCACTTGTGGGAGGGGGCAAGAAGTCAGGTGACTACCAAAGGTCAATTCCTTTGTTGAGGGTATGGGCAGGCCTCTCATATCCCATCCCAAGGTTCCATTGGCTCAGGTGGCCAACTGTGCTGTGTTGTCCTTCCTTCATTGGCATCTCTGGTCAGGTTTCTCTTTGTCAGCAATCTGGGTATAGAGTCAGGTTGGCTCAGGGAGGAAGTTCCTGCCATGCATGCTCATGTTGCCTCATTTTGTCAGGGTAACTGACGGTTGGGGAGGCTGACTGAAGTTTCTCCTGCAATTCTGAACCAGGATTCTCTGTTTTTCATTAACTTTTATTGTCCATGTAAGGCTTTCAAAGTTACAAATGAGTATCTAATATTAAAATGAAACATTATCAACAGAGGGGAAAATCATATATTACTACTTTCTGTATTTAAATTGAACTTACTTGACTATTTCTAAGGTATACTAATAAAAACATTATCTTAGAGATATATAAAAGCTAAAACTCCAAATCTGCACACTTTGTTTTCTCTCAATGAGATCCAAGGACATGGAACTCCTTTCCAATGCTCGGAAGAAATGACAGCATTCTTATGTGGATGTGTGGCACAGGGAGTGCTGTTCTTAGTGTCTTCAGACATTGTCTTTGCAGACAAATCTACAGGGATGCGTGGTCCCAACACATTGTGAGTAGGATCTTATCAGGTCCAGAGTGAAGACAGAATGGGCACCTGGATTTTCTCCTGTAGGGAGACTTCTATGACTACGAAAGCTGAAACCTATATGGAAGGTGCCCTGGCCACACTAGAAAACAGGAAGATGAAGTTGATGATCCTTTTGTGACATGGGCAAAATAATGCAAGGAGGTTGGATGGAAATTGCCGGGAAACACAGGTGTTCTGGATGAATTAAGAGCATTCTTGCCGTTTTATTCGGAAGACAGTCCCAAATTAAGTTGGAGAGGATGAAGTGACTGAGATGATGAGACATGAGGTGGGCATCTAAGTCATTGCTGCTTGTAAAGGGATGTGTTTTAGACACTGTGGGTACTGGTCCTAAATGCACAACCAAAGATGGGGAGATAGAGGCTCACTGGGCAGATGTGTTTTCTGTCCAGCTCTGGATCTGGCAAACAGTGCCTGGGCAGCAGTAAGCTAAAGAAGAAATGGACTGGCAGCTCAGAACCTATAGCTGGAGTATGGATGCAGGGGCCTGTTGCCCTGGGTTACAGGGCCACAGCAACCTGAGCTTCTGTCCTGGCTCCCTCCTGCAGCAGGCACTCCTTACCAGTTCTGGAATTCTCCTGGGCCACTTCAGCTTCCCCACGTGGTGTGGGCAGGCAGCAGCAGCACAGTGCTGAGTGCACAGGAACTATGCTTCTTTATCAGCTTCCAGCCCTGTGTGGCCTGGTTCCAGAGGCTGTGGGTACACCCTGGGGCTGCTTCTTGGACGTGTCTTACTCTGTGAATTGTTTGTCTTCAGTGAAGGCCATGTTCACAAATCCTATGCATTTCCCATTCAGAGGTGGCTCAGGGGCAGAGAAATTATCAGGCTATCCAATGAATTCACATTGAATGCATTGTTCCCTGTAGTGGGGTTGATGGTGTTGGCAGTCAATGAATCTTCTGAGACTTTCTTATCAGAGAGGCTATCAAGTGAATTCATGTTGAATGCATTGTCCCCTGTAGTGGGGTTGATCATGTTGGCAGTCAATGAATCTTCTTCTAGGACTTTGTTTTCAGAGAAACTATCAACTGAATTCATGTTAATGCATTGTCTCCTTACCAGGGTTGATGGTGTTGATGGTCAATAAATATTTTTCTGGACCATGTTACCTGAATAGTGCATCACCTCTGGGCAGCTGTATGTGTGTAGCCTTGCTTTGCTTCTGCATCTGATCAGCAGAGCCGATTTGCTATGTCTCCTCTTCATGGTGTCAGGGAGGCTACTAGCAGCTGCGGGGAAGATATTTTCCAGACTGCTATCCCCAGAGCTCAGTTTGAATTTATTATGTTTATGGTTGCTGTTAAGTTATTTGACTGCTCATGTTTTAGGGATGATACAACCTGTTTGCAGGTATAGCCAATGTTACACATCACCTCCAAGACCTTGTGGAGGATTTCCTTGTCAGGAGGTATTATGTGCTCCTCAATATGGCTAGCCATGATTATTCGACAAGCAAGATGACATAAGCCTGAACCAGACATAAAGCGTGAGCAATCACGCCAAGATTATGTAACAGGGTTTCATAAGATGATTTAAAATGGGGCACAAGGTGGTGGTGAAAAGGCAGTCCATAACTTCAGTGGTGGATTCTTCATAGGGGAAGTGTCCGGTTACCATGGCATGGAGAAAAATGCCCAAGCTCCACATGTCCCCTGCCATACCATCGTATGGTTTTCTTGCTAGGATCTCTGGGGCCCAATATGGCAAGGAGCCCCATAGGTCTTGCAGCATCTGACCCTGTACAAGCTGAGTGGCAAACCAGAAATCGTAAAGCTTGACTTTGCCACGTTCACCCAGCAGGATATTCTCTATCTTGATGTCACAGTGTGCAATCCTTCTTTGGTTCAAGAAGTGCACAGCAGATGACAAATGACTGAATATCGACCTAGCCTTTTCCTCTTTTAAACAGCCCACCTCCGTGATGACCATCTCTAGGTCTTTTCCTTCAAGGTATTCCATAACCAGAGATGTGCTATTCAGAGTGTTAATGGAATGGAAGAATTGAATAATGTTACAGTGTTGCGATGATTTATGGATTGTTACTTCAGAACTGATGTCTGCCACAATATTATGTGCTTTCTGGAGTGCCTTGACAGCCACCTGTGTATATGTGGGAAGGTGTTTGGCAAGCATCACCTCCCCCAATTGAACCACAACCTAGACATGTTAGGATTTTTAAATCCTTCTCAAGGATGTCCTCTTCCCGAGGACTGGCCATGATTTTCACTTTATGTTTTCTGTATTTCCTTGAAAATTTAGGGACATAAGAAGCTAGGGGGGAAAATGATATAGTTTTAGGATGGAAGTTATAGGTATGAATTCTATGTGTTGAAATATGAGATATCCCAAACAACCTAAAGATGCCTTTAAAGCCCAAGAAATACATGAATCATTCAGACGATAATTCACATAAAGACACTGAATGAGAGTGTGGCAGCATCTGTTGAGATTCAGGGGAGGAGCCCATACTCAGACCCAGTGGCCACTGAACTGTTCTGCTCTGTGGCAGTATCTGCAAGTAGAGAAACTCTCATCTAAGAGAAAGAAATTCTATACAAAGAAATATGATGTTTTCTTCTGGTGTGGATTTGAGGAAGAGGAGGGCTGAACCTTTAACAAAGAAAGAGTATTAGTCACAGAGATGGAGTTGAGCAAGTGATAAAGTAGGAGACTTTGATCATGCTGCCTAGGCATGCATAGGATGTTATAATGAAGCTGCTATGGGTAGTTTACAGTAACACGTGTTCTATCTGAAGAAAATTGAAACCACAGTAGAAAAAAATGAAGACTAAATGAATTTTTCAAATAGGAAGTTGGGTAATAATAGAGAAATAGATAAGACATTCACAAATCAAACCTAGGATGCAAACTAATAGCATAAATGTAAACATGAAATAACAAAACTTAATGCTGGAACCAAAACCAATGAACTATAAAAAGGAACTCACTGTAACAGAGTCCAGTAGATTGGAGATTCATAGTCTGCCACAGCCAATATTCAGTACACTTGTTCTGTAGACTACTGACAGCTACTCTGAGATACGAGGACAGGAGCCCAATGCAGGCAGTGCCTGAAACACAGTAGTTGTTAGCATACTTCATAATGCCTTCTTGTGATGTCACCCCAAGGAGTCGCCCAATCATGGCTTCTCATTACTGACAGTGGTTAGACCAGGTTCTGTACCACAACCAGTGTCCTAGGTATTTTTTTCCATGGCTGGCACCAAACCAACTCCAGAGAGGAAGGGTTTGTGTGTGTATACATCTGCACTTTCAAGGCTGGACCATGGTTGGGGAGCATCTTGTTTCCAATAGAGCTGCTATTAGGTGGCTGTTCACATTGAACTACATGGAATACAGTTCTAAGTCTTAGGTTCCTCCAGCTACCCCACATCTACGTGTTCCACAAATTCCCAAACTAGAACCCAAGTTCTCAGCACGTCTGACATACATTCCACAATCCCACTGTGGTGATTTGAATTAGAAATGTCTCATACAAATGCGGCATTTGAACACATGGACACACAAAGGTCAGTTGATGGTCCAGTTTTGGACTTTTATATGGTGGAGCCTTAGTGACAAAACTCCATTAATGGGACTGTCCTCTGATGAATCAGCATAGACTTTATGTTCTCTCCTGCTTCTTGCTTGAATTTCAGTTGGTCACATCTCAATCACTTGTATTTGCTTTCAGGAATCCAGCTAGATTCCATGACTCTGACCCACACAAAAAGGCTCTTATCCCTCCAAAACTAAGAGAGACAGATATACTCCTCTTTCTTGTTAATAGAAGCACTGGTCACATGACATGGGCAGGCAGGTGATCACGGCTGGCTAATCTTATAGCACAGTTCAGTAAATTCCTTACTGTGTGCCTACAAACAGGGAAAGGTTTTGTTTCTTCATTTTTTAAGAGATGGGGTCTCACTACGTTGCCCAGGCTGGAATGCAGTGGCTATTCACAGGCACGATGCCACTTCTGATCGGCACAGAAATTTTGACCTGCTTTGTTTCCAACCTGGGCATTTTCACCCCTCCTTAGGCAACCTGATGGTCCCCTGCTCCCGGGAGGTCACCATTTGAGGTGGAACTTAGTGCGAACACTGATTGGCATAGCACACTACAGCCCAGAACTCATGAACTCAAGCCATCTTCCTGTCTCAGCCTGCTGAGTAGCTGGGACTAAAGGCTTGCGCCACCATGCCCAGCCAAAGTTGTTTTTTTTTTTCTTCATCTCAATCTCTTGCATTAGCCTTCAGAATTGTAGCTAGCTTCCATGCATCTGATCCATGGACGCTAGCTAAACTGTCAAAACTAAGACAGACAGCTAAAAATGACAAATAATATTGGATGAAATAAGAAAATCTCATTCAATGAAAGAATAGAAATAACAACCACATTTTAAAACAAATAGAATTTCTTCCAAAATAACCAATAGATAAGTGACAAACACTGAAAGGCAAACAGAAAACAAGGGAAACTCACTTTTTCGGGATCCACCTACTTTGGACTGTCCAAGTCTATGAGAAATAACTGAGTCCAAATCCTCATCACTATCAATCTCTGGGCTACAAGGACAAAACTCAGCACCATGTATTGCCTTACATGACTGGTCTCTAGCTGACCTCACAATGACTCCCTCTGATGTCACAGGCACTGGCCAATCACAGCTGAACAAATCCACGGTGTTTATTGCAATTGTCTCCCCTCTCAATTTTATTCTCGAGGATGTCCTCTCAGGAGACAGGCAATGATGTTCACCTTATGTTCTCTGTATTTCCTTGAAC
>NC_022028.1:9449909-9453891 GCF_000317375.1 Microtus ochrogaster | reverse complement strand
CTCTGTGGCTTTGGAGCCTGTCCTGGAACTAGCTCTGTAGACCAGGCTGGTCTCGAACTCACAGAGACCCGCCTGCCTCTGCCTCCCGAGTGCTGGGATTAAAGGCGTGCGCCACCACCGCCCGGCGGAACTTACTGTCTTAACTGCAAACAGAACCCTTAACCTACAAAGTCTGTTTTACTTGTTTTGGTCTCACATCAACTCACAAGGTATACCGTTTCTGCTTTGGTCTCACAGCTGCTCCGTTATAAATGAGGTTTGGGGAGATGAGTTTGCCTACACGGTGAAGCCTGAGTTCAAACCTGTTCACCTGCCGGCAGCTGCTCTCCGTATGTTAGTATCATTTTTCTCGCAAATAGCCAGGATTTGTTCTTGCTCCAGATGGGCACCTAACAAAGCTTCGAGACTCCCCCTTCCTTCCAATTCTGGTTGCTGAGGTGGAACTCGCCAGCCATAGATAAATCCAGAACTGGTGAAAACAAGGTGTTTGAGAGCTGTCTTCTGTGTTGAAGTCAGCAGACGTGTATCCCAGCAGCCAGACTGTTGGGGTTTTTCTCTACAGAAGAATTGGGCTATGTTGCCAAAGCAGGGAGGTGAAGTTGGGAATGGAGCCATATATTGTTTTGAGGTGGAAGAATTATCAGCCAGGTCAGCTGAATGTTCTCAGATGCTCATTTAAACAGCCACGACGAACAATGCTCAGGCAATCAAAACAAAGTAATTATTGAGTGATTTAGACACATTTCTCTATGGGCTTGGCGTGGAGGCCCAGGGAATTTTGACTTCATGAGTCTTCCCCAAAGGAATCCAGAAATAGAAGCTCAGTCACTACAACACAAGCCTAATTTCCCTGAAACAAGTCTTCAGAGCAACCTGTTAAGACTGCATTTGTCCAGGAACTCCCGAAGTGGTTGTGGAAAAGCCCCAGTTAGGTTAGCCTGGGGAATACAGTGGGGTGTTGGTCTTCATCCATCTGTTGCTACCATCTGAGTCTAAACCGTTGTGGGGCCCAAGGTTAAGTACATGCCGGTTGTAGCTGCTACACACGTGTGTTGGCTTCTTTATTTCAGACAGCATCTCACTAAGAGCCTTGACTGGCTCGGCCCTTGTTAGGTAACTTTATCTGCCTGTTGCTGCCTCCTGAGTGCTGGTTTTAAAGGTGTGGACCACCACCCCTGGAAAATGTCACCCTTTCCACATCATCCTTTTCAGAGGAGTGGTCCTGGGTCTTACTTCTTTGTCTATTTGCCATACTGGTCCAGGGACTGAAAGAGCTCTCAGGAGAAAACTGGAGAGGACAGAAATGGATACTTGGTGAAACCTGGCTTCGGGGGCGCTTAGAGGGTGTCAGAAACTCGTGCTTTTAGAAGCAGGAGCTGTCAGATTCGTCATAAAATTCTGAGGTCATACTTACCTGGCAGGGGAGATACCATGATCTTGAAGGTGGTTTTCCCAGGGCGAGGCTTATCCGTTGCGCTCCCGAGTTGCTGACCCCTGCGGTTTTCCCCAAATGTGGAAAACTGCGTTAGCGCTCTCCCCAGAAAAAAATAAAATTATGAGGTCAAGAAGTGATATTCCCAGGCTGAAATAACAAAACTAATGGCTTTGTTGGGGCTTTATTTAGTTTTTTTTTTGTTTGTTTGTTTTTTGGTTTGTTTGTTTGCTTTTTTTTTTTTTTTTTGGAGACAAGATTTCTCTGTTTAACAGCGCTGACTATCCTGGAACTAGCTCTGACTCAGAGACCCGCCTCCTGGGATTAAAAGCTTGTGCCACCAGCAAGTCCCCATTGGGAATAGGTGAAGCATAGGCCTTAATAATATGGAGCGTGAGTGTGGAGCTGGTCTGGCACTTCGTACCTGAAAGCCGAGCCGGAACAACAAAAGACTAGTGTCTGGACTGGTAATGGAGGAGGGTGGGGCTGCTGTGTTCCCGGGCTCTAGGAAAGGGCGGGTTTGGAGAGATGGGCGGTCCTGTGGGTGGGATTCTGTTTCCTGCTAGGCTGAGGGGCGGGGCTCAGGGTCTCCATGGAGACAGGGTTTAGCGGTCGGACTAGCGTGGAGGAGAACCGCCGGCCTGATGGATGCAGACAGTCTCTTGTTGTCGCTGGAGTTGGCGTCTGGCAGTGGGCAGGGGCTCAGCCCGGACCGTCGAGCCTCCCTGCTCACGTCCCTTATGCTGGTTAAGCGCGATTACCGCTTTGCTCGGGTCCTTTTCTGGGGCCGAATCCTCGGCCTTGTTGCGGATTACTATATCGCACAGGGACTGAGTGAGGACCAGCTCGCACCTCGCAAGACGCTCTACAGGTGAGGCGACCCTGTGGCAGACGAGGCTGCAGAATACCGTTGGGTGGTGGGTGCTGCTGCGGCTGGGGGAGATGGGTGGGCAGGACTTGCCCTAGAATCACTAAGAAGCAGCCTGTGGGCGGGGCCAGAGGAGGGAAATGGACAGTTCTGAAGAGCTTGGGAACTGAGATGTCATGACCGTGAGAATTTTGTGAATCCTCCTGGGGTTGGAAAGTGGCTGGGGGCGGGCGGTGTGCAGGGGTTGTCAGCCTGGAGGAACAAGAGAACCTGGTGCAGGGGGATTCATAGTAGAGAGAGGGCTAAACAGAGCAGGGGCAAAGAGAGAGGTCCTGGAGAAGGCAACCTGGTGTAGAATTCAGGTTACAACAGATTCAACGCAATGCCCATCAAAATCCCAGCAAAATTCTTCAAAGACCTCGAAAGAACGGTACTCAACCTCATATGGAAAAGCAAAAAATCCAGGATAGCAAAAACAATCCTGTACAATAAAAGAACTTCTGGAGGCATCACAATCCCTGACTTCAAACTCTACTACAGAGCTACAGTACTGAAAACAGCCTGGTATTGGCATAAGAATAGACAGGAGGACCAATGGAACCAAATAGAAGACCCAGATATCAATCCACACATCTTTGAACACCTGATCTTTGACAAGGAAGCAAAAAAATATCAAATGGAAAAAAGAAAGCATATTTAACAAGTGGTGATGGCATAACTGGATTTCAACATGTAGAAGAATGAAAATAGACCCATATCTATCACCATGCACAAAACTCAAGTCCAAATGGATCAAAAACCTCAACATAAAGCCAGCCACACTGAACCTTATAGAAGAGAAAGTGGGAAATACACTTGAACACACTGGCACAGGGAACCACTTCCTAAATAGAACCCCAGCAGCACAGACACAGAGAGAAACAATAAATGGGATCTCCTGAAACTGAGAGACTTCTGTAAAGCAAAGGACACAGTCAACAAGACAAAACGGCAGCCTACAGAATGGGAAAAGATCTTCACTAACCCCACATCAGACAGGGTCTGATCTCCAAAATATACAAAGAACTCAAGAAATTGGACACCAAAGGAACACATAATCCAATAAAAAAAATGGAGTACAGACCTAAACAGAGAACTCTAAACAAAGGAATCTAAAATGGCTAAAAGACACTTAAGGAAATGTTCAACATCCTTAGTCATCAGAGAAATGCAAATCAAAACAACTCTGAGATTCCATCTTACAGCTGTAAGAATGGCCAAGATCAAAAACACCAATGACAACTTATGCTGGAGAGATTGTGGGGACAAGGGAACACTTCTGCATTGCTGGTGGGAATGCAAGCTGGTACAACTCCTTTGGATGTCAGTGTGATGATTTCTCAGAAGTTAGGAACAACCTTCCTCAAGACCCAGTAATACCAGTTTGGGGTATATATCCAAAGGATGGTCAATCGTGCCACAAGGACATGTGCTCAGCTATGTTCATAGCAGCTCTGTTTGTCATAGCCAGAACCTGGAAACAACCTAAAAGACCCTTGACTGAAGAATGGATGAGGAGAATGTGGTACATTTACACAACGGAGTACTATACAGCAGAAAAAAATAATGACAGCTTGAATTTTCCAGGAAAATGGAGCTAGAAAAGATCATTTTGAGTGAGGTAACCTAGACACAGAAAGACA
>NC_022028.1:9445239-9449719 GCF_000317375.1 Microtus ochrogaster | reverse complement strand
CAGCCTACAAACCACAATCTCAGAGAACTTAGAGAACAATGAGGACACTAAGAGAGACTTACATAGATCTAATCTACATGGGAAGTAGAAAGTATAAAAAGACAAGATCTCCTGAGTAAATTGGGAGCATGGGGACTTTTGGGGGAGGGTTTAAGGGAGAGGGGAAAGGCAAAGAGGGGAGCAGAGGAAAATGTAGAGCTCAATAAATATCAATAAAGAATGAAAAAAAAAGAATTCAGGTTACAGCTGTGGACTGGGTGTGGCTTGGAGAAGTCAGACACTCTGGGAGTTGTGCTAGAGCTATTTGGAAGCCTCCCACGGGGATGTGGACTCTGCAGCGGGGAGGGGGGGTGCTCTTGGAGGCAGAAGACTTGTGCAATGGGGAAAGTTCTGGGGGAAATTTTACAATGTACGGCTACCATAGAGAACCATTCCAGTCTTTTTCTGAGTTCCCCAGGACAATGGAGAGAGATCCTACCACTTTATACAACACTCGAGCTGCAGGTATCTGGGAACTTCATTTACTTACCCATGCCTCAAACCAGCACTGAAGGAGATTGAGAGGTTCAAGGTGAGCCTCTGATATATGGATAGGGAGTTTGAAGCCAGTCTGGGCTACATCAGACCCTGTGTTGGGGATAGAGATGGCTCAGTACTTTAGAGCACTGATTACTCTTCTGGACCCTTGGGGGTCAATCCCCAGCACCCACATGGTAGTTTAGAACCATCTATAACTCCAGTCCCAGGGGCCCCAACACCCTCTTCTGGCCTCTGAGGATACTGCACACATGAGGTGCATGTACAGATATGTAGGCAAATCACTCGTACACACAAAATAATTTTAAAAAAATTTAAAGACCCTGTCTCAAAAAAAAAAAGCTAGAATTAAGTGTACTTAAAGAGATAACCAAGAGTCCTGGGCTCCCAGAGAACAGCTAAGTAAACTTGATCAGGGAGCACCTGCCTGGCTTCTGAAAGACAAGCACGCCCACAGCGGCCAACTGTTTATTCCTCTAAACCCTCCTGCATGAGAGGAGGCTTTGAGGGACTGGGGAGAGACAGGACGTGAACTTGGCAGAGGCAGCATGGTTGGACAAGTCAAGGGCTGGAACCCTGTCCATAGGTCACCAGGGGACACCAAAAGCAAGAAGAGCCTGCTCAGATCTAAGTGGGCAGTGGTCTGGGAGTGGCGGGGAGGTGAGTATTAGGGGTCTTTGCAGTGCCCAGAGGTGAGGGTTGGTTGAAACCATTAAAGAGGGAGACTGACAGGTTGGAGGAAGATGTAGAGTTCGCTGTTGGTCCATTCAATCGATGAAGCTAAGTGTCGGCTCTGTTACTATTGAGAATCCAGACGTCAGGATTAGGCCTGTAACCCTAGCACTCAGGAAACTGAGGCAGAAGAAGTTCAAGGCCAGCCTGGGCTACAGTGGGAGACCCTACCTCAAATAACAAAACCACCCACAAGCAAACAAACCAAAGCTAACAAAAGGCAGTGGGAGGGCAGTGATTGGTATGAGGTGCCCGGGGGCAACGCATGGTAAGGCAGGCGTAGCCGTGCGGACCGGGCCCCACGGGTTGGGCTAGAGATGCTGAGACCGGGATTCATTTGGTTGAGCTACTCCTGCTATGTGCTGTGTACTGATTCAGGCCCCAGGAATTCAGTCTGCCTGGAAAAGGTAACACAAACTCTCGGTGGGCCTTCTGTTACCATGTGTATATGTATTTGAAACGACATAATGGTCAGACGAAACACCCACATCTGTAACAGGCCGGGTGGTGCCAGGTACAGAAGGAGTCAGGAAATGATGTACAGCTCCACCTGTCCTGGAGCTCGCTCTGTTGAGCAGGCTGACCTTGAACTCAGAGGTCTGCCTGCCTCTGCTTCCAAGACGCTGGGATTAAAGGTGTGCGCCACTGCAGCCCGACCGGGAGCAGAAATCACTCACAGAGCAGCGAGGAAGAAAACATCCCGCCCCATCCCACCCCGGTTATACACAAACAGACAATAAACACAGGGTCTTATGTATTCTAGGGCCTTAAACTCACACAACATAGTCCAAGGTGAAAAGGTTTACGGCCCAACACACCTCTCAGCCAATGCAATAATCCAAATCAGACCAAATTAAGCCAAATTAGAAAGAAAGACCGGAAAAAACACGGAGAGAGAAAAAGAAGACCAAGAAGACCACGTGTTCATTCTCTGTGGGGCAGTTTAAAAACACTGTGGGAAGCCGGGCGGTGGTGGCCCACGCCTTTAATCCCAGCACTCGGGAGGCGCAGAGGTAGGCGGATCTCTGTGAGTTCGAGACCAGCCTGGTCTACAAAAAAACAAAAACAAAAAAAAACAAAAAAAAAAAACCTGTCTCGAAAAACAAAACAAAACAAACAAAACAAAAAACAAACAAACAAAAAAACACTGTGGGAGTGGTCTTGAGCTTCTCTGGGGAGGTGTCACCGTTTGGCAGGCTTTCTCAGAGGTGGAGTCTGGACTGTGGCAACTCCCAGGGGACAGGGCTTGGGGTGGAAAGTACCACCCAAACATTTCAGACTCTTGGGACTTCAGCGGCTGGGGTGAAGCTTCCAACCAAAAGCAACGATGACCTTGAACTTCAGATTCTCCTTTTTTCTGCTCCCCCAAACGCTTGGGATTACAAGTGTGTTGTGGAAACAATGGAACAAGCCAAGCAAACAACAACAACAAAACACTTTTTTGTTTGTTTGTTTTGTTGTTAGGGGGTGGAAACAAACTCATAATTGTACAAAAATCAACCTCAAGAGACTCATCTGGAATTTCACAGTCCAGATGTCTTTAACGTCGGCACACAGCCAGGACTGGGACAGGTTCCACTTGCTGTGTGATGACTTCACCACAGGGTTCAGTAGAAAGCGTGTTTTGCCCTGAACTTGTCCCTGACTAGTGACGTGTGATTTAATTCCTCATCCAATCCTGAGCAGTGGTTGTAAGCAGGAGTTCCAGGCTGTGTCTCTAAACTGTGGTGTTGGCCAGTTTAGGGGCATTTAATGTATTTTAGATTTATGAACATTTTAAACTTACTGTGCTGGGTAGTTGGTTTTTTTTCTTTCTTGTTATTGTTAGTGGTGGTCGTTTGTTTGTTTCCAGACAGGGTTTCTCTATGTAACAGTTCTGGCTGTCCTGGAACTTGATTTGTAGACCAGGCTGGCCTTGGACACACAGAGATCTGCCTGCCTCTGCCTCCTGAGTGCTGGCATAGTTTTATGTCAATTTAACACAAACTGGAGTCATCTGAGAAGAGGAAACCTCAATTAAGAAAGTGCCTCCAGCCGGGCGGTGGTGGCGCACGCCTTTAATCCCAGCACTTGGGAGGCAGAGGCAGGTGGATCTCTGCGAGTTCGAGGCAAGCCTGGTCTACGAGAGCTAGTTCTAGGATAGGCTTCAAAGCTACAGAGAAACTCTGTCTTGAAAAACCAAAAAAAAAAAAAAAAAATGCCTCTAGGCAAGCCTGAAAGGCATTTTCTTAATTAGTGATTGATGGGTGGGGGGGGGCAGATCCTTGTGGGTGGCTACCATCCCTTGGCTGGTGGCCCTGCGTTCTGAAGAGATGGCTCAGCCATTAAGAACACTTTCTATTCTTCCAGTTTTCCTGGGTTCAATTCCCAGCAACCACATGGTGGCTCATAACCATCTCTAGTAGCATCTGATGTCCTCTTCTGGTATAAAGGTGTACATGCAGATAGAGCAATCCCATAAAATAAAGTAAGCTGAGCAGAACAAGCCGTGATGAGCAGCGCCTTCCATGGCCTCCATGGCCTCCACGGCCTCCAAGGTCTCCATGGCCTCCATGGCCTCCATGGCCTCTGCATCAACTCCTGCGTCCAGGCTCCTGTCCCATTTGAGATCCTTCCTGACTTCCTTCAAGGATAAACAGTGAACACAGAGTGATATGGAAATGCAAGACAACCTTTTTCCTTCCAGGCTGCTTTCCCCGTGGAGTTTATCACAGCAATAGTGACCCTGACTAAAACACTGACCATGGCTCATTGTAAATCATTCGATAGGGTCGTGTAGGTAGGTCAGAGTGGCCTCAGACTTATGACCTTGAATTTTCTTTTGCCTCCACTGCCTCTAAGTGCTGGGATAACAGGAATGTGCATCTGTACCTAGCCATGGAGCTTCTGTGACTTTGAAAAGCTTAAAGTTAGGAACTGGAGAGATGGATCAACAATTAAGAGCACTGTCTGCTCTTCCAGAGGACTTAGTTACTCCAATCTGAGGGGATCCAGTGCAGCCTTCTGGCCTCTGTACCTGGCATGCATGCGATACATAGACATACATGCTAAAAACAAAACAAAAAATATAAAAAGAGGAGAAAAAATTATTAATAAGAAATAATTTGGGGGCTGGAGCGATGGCTCAGTGGTTAAGAGCATTGCCTGCTCTTCCAAAGGTCCTCAGTTCAATTCCCAGCAACCACATGGTGGCTCACAACCATCTGTAATG
>NC_022028.1:9435998-9444897 GCF_000317375.1 Microtus ochrogaster | reverse complement strand
AAAAAAAAAAAAAAGATTATGCTAGTGGAGGGTCAAGCCTTTCTGCTGTTGACCGTAGGTTTTGCTGCTAAGAAGGTGACTTATCTCTGAAGCTGGGTGCAAACTTGGAACTTGGTCCTTCTCTATATTACTCTGTATGAGCAAGTCTCAATTTATTAGACAAAACACTGGCCCCCAAACCAGCACATTTACATAGATACATAAATGTTGTATATAAGCGTTGGCTAGGTGAGGTGACACACACACCCTGCTACAGGTTGTGAGGGTTGAAGAGGGCACTAGGATCTCCTGGAACTGGAGTTACAATTTCAAGCCACCATTTAGGTGCTGGGGACCAACCTGGGTCCTCTGGAAGAGCTGCCATATCTTCAGCCCCCCAAATAAAATATTTTAAAACAAGTGAAAAATACATAAATATAAATGTACAAGCTAGGTGGTAGTGGCGCACACCTTTAATCTCAACACTTGGGAGGCAGAGGCAGGAAGATCTCTGTGAGTTTGAGACCAGCCTGATCTATAAGAACTAGTTCCAGGACAGCCAAGGCTACACAGAAAAACCTAGTCTTGAAAAACAAAACAAAACAAAAACAAGTGGCACACGCCTTTAATCCCAGCACTCGGGAAGGCAGAGGCAGGCAGATCTCTGTGAGTTTGAGGCCAGCCTGGTCTACAAGAGCTAGTTCCAGGACAGGCACCAAAAACGTCAGAGAAACCCTGTCTCGAAAATCAAAAACAAAACAAAACAAAACCCAACCAAACAAACAAACAAAAAAGTGCATCAAGTGTAAGGGTGGACTGTACCACAAACACTCTGAAAGGTCCAGGTTGGAGGTGTTCCCAAAGCTTTTGGCTGTCTGACCCTGTGAGAAGGGAAAGTGGGGGGAGCAAGGAGAAGTAGAGCCCAAGGTGATGCGGATGTCCTTGGCAGCCTGAACTGCACAGAGTGGAGCCTCTTGCCCCCTGCCACAGAGGAGATGGCAACGCAGACAGCGGTGGTGAGTGGCCGCTTCATGGGTGATCCCTCACACGAGTATGAGCACACCGAGCTCCAGAAGGTGACCGAGGCGGAGAAGGTCTTTGATGAAGAAGTGGTGGTAAGTGCGGGGGTGCGAGGGTGCGGGAGGGGTTTGAGCAGATGCCCATTAGGGTTGGGGGTCAACATGATGGGAGAAGGTGTGAGCACCACGGGCAAAGCCCTAGCACTCCCAGCCTCACACGCCAAACCCAACTGAATCGACGCAAGAGCAGGGTTCCAGGGCCTGGGAGATGCTCAGTGGCTACAGCGCTGGCTGCTCTTCCAGGGGATCTGGGTTCTGGTCCCAGCATCCATACGGAAGCTCACTACTGGATCTCCAGTTCCAAGGGGTGCAATGCCTTCTCCTGACCTCTGTGGGCACAAGGTTCATAAGTGGCACCTGGACATGCATGCAGGCAAAACCCTCAAACATATAAAAAAGCTAACAGAATTCCAGCCTGGTAGAAACAAGAGCAAGTCCCGCCATGGCTGTCTTGTCACCATCGTCACTCCTGCCCAGATGTGCACTGAGTCCCTGGGGAAGCTGGGGCTCTGCTGCACTCGCACCATCCTGATGGAGAGGAGGACGCTGGACTAGTGGCTGAGACTTGAGGGGCAGGGCGAAGAGAGTGGGTAGGCAGCTGTGGTAAAGCTGGCTCCACACGGGGCCGGAGAGAGTGGCCCGTGCGGTATCTTGAGGGCCAGGACTGTGTATGCGTGCAGATAGTGTTGCTGTTGTTATTATTATTATTTGGTTTTTTTTGTTTGTTTTTTTTGTGTTTTGAGACAGGGTTTCTCTGTGGTTTTGGAGCCTGTCCTGGCACTAGCTCTTGTAGACCAGGCTGGCCTCGAACTCACAGAGATCTGTTGCTGTTGTTATTATTCTTTTTGAGACAGGGTTTCTCTGCATACCCTTGGCTGTCCTAGAACTCGCTCAGTAGACCATACCTGCCTTTGCCTCCTTAGTGCTGGGATTAAAGGTGAGTGTCACCATTGCCTGGCTTGTTATTATTGTTTTACAATGCTGGGGATCGAAAATGGGTCTTATTTATTCTGGGCGACCACTCTGCTGTTGAAGTTCATTTGTTTATTTCGTATGTGGGGTTGGGCTATCCTTCTCCATGTAAGGTCTAAGTCTGAACTTCGATCATTGGGCTTTGATCAGTGCATTACCCGCAGAGCCATCTGACCAGCCCTTTGGGACTAATCTTAATTTTACTAGATAATACACCACATGCTTCCTGAGTAATAGGCACTAAAAGGGATATAATAAAGTTTCCTTTGTTCCCTGCCTGCTGGACTGGGAAACCATCTTTCTAGGGGACATTATGTAACTATTTAGCGTGTGTGTCCCTGTCTACTCCAGATCCTTCTAACGGCATCAGCAGCCTCACTGCCCTCCAGGAGCTCAAAGGGTACAATCCACGGCCCAGCATCCCAAACCTGCATCTTCCCATGATCCTCGGGGGTCTGGCTCCTTTATGAAGAGTGAGGTGCTATTTCCAGACACCAGTGGCGAGGAAACCCCTGGCCTCTATGCATTTTCCTTAATAAACAAAATTAAAAGATGTGGGGCTGGAGAGTTGGCTCAGTTGTTAAAAGCAGCTGTTGCTCTTGCAGATGATGTGGCTCTATTCTAAGTACCCATATGGTGACTCAGAGCCACTATAGCTCAAATTCCAGGGGACTTGATAAAACAGCCTCTTTTTTTAATTTTTTTTGGATTTTCGAGACAGGGTTTCTCTGTAGTTTTTTTGGTGCCTGTCCTGCAACTAGCTCTTGTAGACCAGGCTGGCCTTGAACTCACAGACGACAGCCTCTTCTGACTTCTGCGGGTACCGGAGACACACATGGTGCACAGACATGCATGCAGGCAAAACACCCACATGTGCGAAGTAATAAAACGATCCATTTTCAAACAGAACGGCTGTGAGGTATGTCCACAGGCTGTGCATTGCTCTTCTCCGTGTCTCCTAGAGACCTACCTATATCAGCACCCAACCAGCTGCCCTGCTTTTTGTGCCAGTGTGTGAATGTACCTGTGTTCAAACAGAGTCTGATTAGTGGAAAGTAGCTTCCAGGTTTCAGCTCTGACAAACACGCCGTGCCAAGTGGCCTTGGACTGACGTCATTTCCAACGTGTGCACTTTATCTAAAGGGCCAGTTCCTAGAAATGCCACTGGGCCAACAAGTAGGGAGCTCACGTTCAGCTAAACCAAACCTGGATTCAAAACCCAGCCTTGCATTGGGTGACGCCATTTGTCTGTGTTAGTGACAGCCACATCTCCCACCTGATAAACGCACTCTTCTGAGCCTGTCTAGCCGGGTTGACTACATTGCTCCTGCAGGCTTGTTGGAGTCTCCAAGGTGGCATTCACAGCCCCAGGGCTGGGGACATGCTGCCTGTTGGTTTCTGCTTTCCTTGGTCAGCCAGGCAACAGGTGGCTTTGTGGGTTCAGATGCCTCTGTCCATAGGCTGCTGTATTGAGCACAGCTTGCTCCCTTTTCTTACTGCTGCCCTGATGTGAACCACAAAGGAATATCATCTGTGTAAGGTGTGGTGACCTTATGGGGAAATACTTGGTGATGTCAAGCATAGAGAAGGACACTACGTAAACTGTGATCCCAATTTTACTTTAAATATGTTCATAATTTACTTTTTCATAAAAATTCATAAAAACAGAAGGAAGCATATCAGTATGCTAGTAGGTGGGAGGTAGAATAATGAGTGGCTTGAATCCCCTTTAATACACTTTTCTATATTATCCGAATAATGTACATGATTTTTCCATATATATGATTTTTATATATTTGTTATTAGTGTGTCTGTCTCTCTGTGTGTTTGTCTGTGTTTGTGTCTCAGTGTGTGTGTGTGTATTCGGGCAAGTACGAGCCATGGTATAAGTATGGAGGTCAGGACAACTTAGGGGAGTCAGCTCTTCCTCTGCACTTTTAAAAAAAGAAAATGTATTTATTTGATGTGTATGAATGCTTTGCTTTACTGTAGGGTCTGTGTACCTTGTGACTGGAGTCACAGATGGTTGTGAGCTGCATTGTGGGTGCTGGGAACTGAACTCAGATCTTTCAGAAGAGCACCCAGTGCTCTTAACCTCTGAACCATCTCTCCAGCCCCTTCCACTATTTTTTAGACAAGGTCTCTACTGTTTCTGTTGCAGAGTTTTTTTTTTTGTTTTTTTTTTTAAAGATTTATTTATTTATTATGTACACAGTGTTCAGCCTCCATGCAGATGCCAGAAGAGGGCACCAGATCTCATTATAGATGGTTGTGAGCCACCATGTGGTTGCTGGGAATTGAACTCAGGACCTCCTGAAGAGCAGTCTGTGCTCTTAACCTCTGAGCCATCTCTCCAGCCCCTGCAGAGTTGTTTATGGTAGACCACCTTGAGCTTCTGGGCAGTTCTGTCTTTCCCTCTGTCTCTCCACAGAAGTGTTGGGATTACAGATGTGTGCCACTGTACCCAGTGTCCAGCTTTTTACATGTGCTCCCAATCAGATAATCGGGCTTGCCGGCGCCTCACTGAGCCACCTGTACACACGCGCGCGTGCGCACACACACGCATGCGCTGGAGTTGTGGTGGGGGGGGGTGTGGAGAGGGGAAGACAAATGCTTACTCAGCACAACTCAGGTCTCAGTCCCTGCTGGTGAGGAGAAGAATTAGCCATGCCGATCTCTGTCCTTCACCTGAGGTGAGCAGGCACAGTGTCCTGGCAGGATGTTCCTCTCCTGTCACCCCAGGTCCAAATCAAGGAAGAGACCCGCCTGGTGTCAATCATTGACCAGATTGACAAAGCTGTCGCCATCATCCCCCGAGGGGCCCTCTTCAAGACTCCTTTCGGGGTCACCCACGTCAACCGGACCTTTGAAGGTGAGGTCCTGCGGATCCTCTCAGAGCAGGAGGTACTGAGGTTCTGGTGGACATGTCTGGGAAACCAGGGTATCTGCCCTCCTTGGAGAAGCGTGGCTATGTGCATAGCATTCCCCCCAGGCGGGTGGGCCTCCTGGCCTGCTGCCGCTGTTAGCGTCCTGATTTCATTCAGCTGCTGTGAACAGTGTCCTGACAGAAAGTAGCAAAATGGAGGAGAGGGTACAGTCCATCTGAGCAGGAGCTTGAGACAGCTGGTCACTTCACAGTTGAGAGCAGAGAGAAATGAGCTCACTTGGGCACACCTGCTTGCTTGCTTGTGCTCAGCCAGCTTTCTGTATTAGCAGATAGTTCAGGTCTCCCTGCCTAGGGAATGGTACTGCCCACAATGGGCTGAGTCTTTCTACCTCAATTAACAATGAATATAATCCCCCACAGACATGCCCACTGGCCAACTTGCTCTAGATCAGTGATTCTCAATCTTTCCAAAGCTGCGAGTCTTTAATATAGTCCCTCATGTTGTGGTGACCCCCACACCATAAAATTATTTCCGTTGCTACTGCATAACTGTGATTTTGCTACTGTTATGAATTGTAATGTAAACATCTGATTTGCAACCCTGTGAAAGGATCATTTGGTCTACAGAGGGGTCGAGACCCACAGGTTGAGAACCGCTGCTCTAGCCGATTCTTCATTAAGACTTCCAGGTTGGGCATGGTGGCTCATGCTTTCAATCCTAGTACTCTGAAGGCAGGGACACAGACAATTTCTACATTTTTTTCTAGGAATAGAGAATAAAACATGTATTCTTTCTTAGAGACTACATACTTTGGCTTAGAGTACACAAAAACAGAAAATAAGAGGAACTCTTTGTGAGTTCAAGACCAGCCAGAGCTATATAATGAGGCTCTGTCTCAAATATATATATTAATTAAAAGAACCAAACTCGCTGGGTGATGGTGGCACATACCTTTAATTCCAGCACTCGGGAGGCAGAGGCTGGTGGATCTCTGTGAGTTCGAGGCCAGCTTGATCTACAAGAGTTAGTTCAAGGACAGGCTCCAAAGCTACAGAGAAACCTTGTCTCAAAAAAAAAAAAAAAAAGAACCAAACTCTTTTTCTAGGTGATTCTAAGTTGTGTCAACTTGACAGTTAAAACCAAGCAGTGCAGCTGAAATGGGTAATCAGTCACGGGACCCTGAGGGCAGGAGTGTGTATGGTGACCTGGGATTCCCCGGGTCAGAGTTGCCTGCTTCTTGCCACTGTCCCTGTCCCTCCTTGCTCCTTTTTCTGGGGTGGGGGTGTGGATGGAGGTCAGGGTCAAGCATGGGCGGAGGGAATGAATTCCTTTTCAGTCTTGGATTCTTTGGTGGACAGAGGGATCCTGTGCAGTCATCTCCACGGTGGCAATGCCAGGACTAAGGATCCCTGGGCTTTGGGTTAACTGCTCTCCTGCCCCCCTCCTCCAGGCCTGCCCTTGTCTGAGATCAAGAAGCTCAGCTCCTACTTCCACTTCAGGGAGGCTGTTGACCTGAAGAACAAGACCTTGCTCGAGAAGGCAGACTTGGACCCTTCTCTGGATTTCATGGACTCCCTGGAGTATGACATCCCCAAAGGTAACAGGCTTTATCTTCAGGATGCAGGATTGGTCTTCAGGTCAGAGCAGTAGGCCAAACATCTACCTTTCTCCTTCTTCCAAGGCTGGAACTGAGTAACTGGGCAGTCATGGGTGGCTCACTGTGACTCTTGAGGGTGGGGCTTCCCCAGAGTCTGGTCTGAGGCAATCCACTTCTATTGTGTGTGGGGGGGGGAGGCGGCAAGTGAGAGTATTTGAGCAGATTTTTGAGACAGGGTTTCTCTGTAGCTTTGAAGCCTATCCTGGCACTAACTCTTGTAGACCAGGTTGGGCTCGAACTCACAGAGACCCACCTGCCTCTGCCTCCCAAGTGCGTGGATTAAAGGCGTGCACCACCATGCCCAGCCAGATAGTTTTTGTTTCATGCAAGGAGCACAATTGTCTGCTATCACTGTGTTTCCTAGAGTATAATATAAAGCCAGCTGGGTGGTACAGACCTGTAACCTAGGACACAGACACCTGTGCTTCAACACACAACCCTATCTCAAATGTATCTGTATTTATATATCTATATCCATATATATATATATCTCCATTCATATATGTTCAACATTAGCTACACTTACCATGTTTTATAATAGACCTTTTAAATTTATTTCTCCTATCTGCTACCATTCTACTTCCTGTGTCCTTTGATGGCATAACCCCATACTTCCTTTTATCCAACCCACCTCTGGTAACAGCCTTTCTTCTTCTCCTTTTTTTTTGTTGAGGCTAGGTGTCATTATGTAGTAGGAGCAGAAGTTTAAAGTCCTCCTTGGCTACACAGTGAATTTAGGCCAGCCAGAGCTACATGAAACCCTGATTTTATTTTTCTTCTTTGAGACAGTTTCTTTGTGTAGCCCTGGCTGTCCTGGGACTCACTCTATAGACCAGGCTGCCCTCAAACTCCACAGATCCACCTGCCTCTGCCTCCTAAGGCATGCGCCACCCCACTTAGTCAAAAGCCACAATTAAAAAAATATTTCTGGTGGTAAAAAAAATGGTGGAAGAAGCTGCGGAGGCTTGAAGGCAGGACTGTGCACACGTCTTATGCACATCATAAGGCAATGTGCACAGGAGGACAGAAAACCCTCAGGGCCAGTGCAGTGCCAGGGGCTGGATGACGGTCCCGAGCAGCTGGATTCTGCCACATGGGGGCACCAGAGCCAAGTCACCGTGAGTAGTGGATAGGTGGCTTCTGTGACCAAAGGGGACGTGAATAGGGCCAGAATGGATCTCACTTATCAGACACAACTCTGGTTTCCTTCTAGACTCTCTCTAGCTGAGTGAGCTGCTGCTGAGTGGCTCTCCTGACTGACAGATGGCAGTGATGACGTGCTGGGCTACAGAGTGGGGACAGGAACCCTTGGAGGAGTCCCCTGGGACACGATGCCTGGCTAAAGGGGTGGGGTTTGTGGCTCCTTAGCTCTTTCTGCTTTAGGAAGGAGTATTGTTTTCTGAGTCAAAAGCAAGTATTCAGGATGGCCCGTGTCACCTCTGAACAGGTATGGTTGAAGTGGGCCTTATCCTGGTGCCTCTTCTCTAAGCCCACAGAGATAGGCCCAGAGCTCATGGCTTTTCTCTGTACCAGTCTTGGTGAAAGAGAAGGGGGAGTGATGTTGTCTGAGGCCAATATCTTCAATGAGCTGCCATGTAATAATACCCTGGGATGGGCAGTTTTGTAGAGCTGGATCCCTGGCAGGCACAGGGCACTGGCTAAGACTTCTTTGGCCTTGGGCTTGCACCAGGAAGACGGCAGAGCCGTGGGTCAGTAGTCAGATTCCTCAGTGGTGTTCAGTATTCCTTAAGCTTTCGCTGTCGGCGGAGCACGGAGCAGCTGCTGTGTGCCAAGCCCTTTTGGTGCCCTTGGAATGAGAAAGACAACTCTCCTTTGTCAGGAAGGTTAGAGGAAAGCAATCGAGGCAGCAGGTGGCAGGGCTGGGGGTGCAGAGCTGGCGGGAAGGGGTCCCAATAGCGAGCACCCATTGGCAATGCCCAGTTTGAACAGCAGAGGGCAGCAAGAGTCCTGTAGCTTGGAAATTGGCCTTAGATGCCATCATAGGTAATTACGGTGGGGCTTTATGGTATAGGGAACCTGAAGAGGATGGGCAACGTGGTATTAGCCTTATGGGTGAGCGAGCAGATGGCTCTTCCTGTCCAGGTCTTTTGTAAGCTTGGCTAACCAAGGACCCTGCTACCCAATGCTTACTTATATGGGTGGCGACACCAGGGTCATCTTTTTCCTATGTCCCCAGCCTCTAGGAGGGCTGACTACCTTGTGGTAAGAGGGATGTGGCTTTTCTTTTTCTGTCTTTTTTTTAAAATTTATTTATTTATTAAGGGTTTCTGCCTCCTCCCCGCCACCGCCTCCCATTTCCCTCC
>NC_022028.1:9410281-9435129 GCF_000317375.1 Microtus ochrogaster | reverse complement strand
GAATTATAAGCTCAATGTCCTTTATTTATGGCTAGAAACCAAATATGAGTGAGTAGGGATGTGGCTTTTCCCATCAGAAACCCCTAGTCATTTTTTTAAAATTTCATTGTGTGTGTATCTGCGTACCACATGCATGCCTGGTGTCCGTGAAGGCTAGAAGAGGATACTGGACTCCCCGGCACTGGAGTTACAGTTGTGAGGCCTCGTGTACTTGAACTCAACCCAGGTCCTCCTAAAGAGTAGCCATGCTCTTAAGCGTTGAGCCAACTATCCAGTCCTCCCTGGTCACTTAGTGTGATGAAGTCTAAGGGTTGAGGCTTAAGCCAACTGCTGCCCCTGACAGGAACCTGGCTCTTACACGCCCTTATGTCTGCCTTCCTTCCCAGGTGGCAGGAGGATGTAAGAATCAGCCTACCTTAGCTTAGGGCTCCACTCTGGAACCAGGACACCCAGGACTCCCTGCTGAGCCGGGGCTGATCCTTTCCCCAGCCCCAGAGCACAGGTGTTTGGGGAGCCACCGGAAGCCTGGAAGCCAGGTCGGAGGAGGTCTGGGAGACCTGGGGCTGTGAATTGCCCCACTAGGCTATTTCCTACCTTCAAAGGCAGCTGTAGCTGGCTGGGCCTAGTTTTCCCATGTTTGCACTTGAGACGGTGGTGAAGGTGACAGCCAATGCCTGGCTTCTCAGATACAAGCTACGTGTCTACTGACATGCACGGAGGAGAGAGTGTGTATTCTGGGTGATGAGCAGCCAGCAAGGATGAGAGAACACGAGCATGACAGCAATGCAAGGGAAGGCGGGAGCTGGCCCTGGCATGCTGCAACTCGGCTAGCACCCTTTGGCCTGCTTGGCCCTGTCCTCCTTGGTTTCTGTGTTTAACTTCCTCACAGTTTTCCCTGTTACTGGGCCTGGGCCACTCATCCCAACTTCTGTTCCCCATCTACTGGAAACAAGAGGTGATCAGGCATGCTGGTGTGAGGGGCCCTGCCACCATGCTGTTGGCTGAACTGATGGGTATCTGGCTGCAGTGAGGGTGGGGGTAGACCCTAGGCTGTTTTCTCCAGGCTAGTACTCGGGCAAGGGAAGTTAACAAGTCAGTCTCCTTTGGTGGGCAGAGCAATCGCAGTCTGGGCTTGCTTATGTCAAGGAGCTGTGAAGCTGTGGACTTCACGGTCTCTGTGGATGCACTGGGCCCTGGTGCAGTGACTAAGGCTAGAGAACAGTATATTCCTGGGTTTGTTGTCAAGGACCAGACACAGCAGACCTGAAACACTTTGTTCTGTCACACTCCATCCTCATCTCCCCCAAAACAATGTTTTCTGGAGACTTGTAACCAAGAATGGCACCAAGGTTCTCAGGTTCCCAGAGAAGAGCTGTTGGTCAGGTGCCGCTCCAGCCAGGGCCTGTCATACACGATGTTCTGAGTCCTTCTTGACGATGGGGCAATGACAAACCCGTGGTGTAACCACCACCTCATCGTCCCATGCATGGCTGAGTCAGGTCCAGGGGCAGCAGACCTCCATGCTTCCAGAAAGCTCTGGTTTTGACCAGAGCAGACAGCTAGCTATGCAGGGACCAGCTTTTCGGATGCAGAGTGGCCCCCAGAGGGTGGGGATTGAATTGTGAGGCTGTTGGGTGTGGAGTGACCAGGGTGGGCCATGGTTGGAGGTAGACTGCGGGAAGCTCAAGTGGTGGGAGCCAGCAACAGGGCTGAGCTGGCAACTGATGAAGCCCCAGAACAGCCCTCAGAGCAGAACTGGTTGGTCCTGCACCAAAACCTTCAAAAGTATTTGCCTTCCTGGCAGGGCCCTGAGCAGGGCTGTGGCTGGTTTGGGGGTGAGGCCTCAGTGCGCAGGGGAATAGAAGCTCCAGATCTGCATCCAGAGGCGATTTTCCCAGGCTCCTTCCTCCCACACAGCGGCTCCCTCCCTTGGAGCTGGATCAGGCCCTTCCCGCCAAGTCCTTCTGGCTACACAGCTTGGCCTGGTCTAAGCTGTGTCTGGAGTAGCACAGGGCCGACTCAGCAGCCGATGTCCCATCACACCAAGCATAGCTCCACCTACCAGCAGTTAGGAAAACCTCTGAGGTGGGAGCGGGGACAACTTCAGAGTCCCTGGTTGTCCCATCCATCTCAGAACAGAGGTTCAAGGTCACGGTGATTTACTCTAGTGCAAGGGGAAGGAGCCACTCTGTCTGCCGTGTCCCCTAAGCCCTAACTTGGCATTTCACGTCTTCATTATCTTCCCTGTGTGTCATAATGAGCAGCAGTAGCCAGGAGCACAGCAGCTTTTACAGTGGCACCTCAGGCCCAGGCCTCCACTCCCCTCTATCCCCTCCAGGGTCTTGGAGTATCCAGATGGAGAGGGGCAACGCGCTGGTGGTGCTGCGCAGCCTGCTCTGGCCGGGCCTCACCTTCTACCACGCTCCCCGCACCAAGAACTATGGCTACATTTACGTGGGCACGGGTGAGAAGAACATGGACTTACCCTTCATGCTATAGGAGGGGCAGTCTGGGTATTTATGTGCAGTCTAAACATTATTTCCATAAAGTCCGACACATTAGGCCTCTTTGTTGTCATGGTTTTGGTCATTTTGTTCCCCATCCAGAGACTTGGGTCTGAAAGGCCCGCTGAACAGAGCAGAGGAGTGCACTCCCGAGGAGACACCATGTAGAGACAGGAGCAGCCGCGGAAGGGATGGTCAGGTGTCTGCTGAAGTTCCTCGACTCTACTGAAAGCTACTTGTGGTTAGGTCCCCACTAGAGTGTGATGCCTATTGGCAGAGGATGGGCACCTGTGTGTGCACATGGACCCACTCCAGTGGCAGATAGGGCCATCCAGAGATGAGCAGCTTCGCATTCTGAAGTGTGCCCCACACTTCTAAGCAGTGACCACACTGGGAAGCCGAGAGCCTGCTTTATTACCTTTCTTTGTGTAAGGCTCCTGCCCTCGCACAGACCTCAGCCCAAGCTAGTCAGAAGACCACAGGCCAGTTCCTGCCTGCCCCAGCTCCCAACACCATGGCTGGGCAGATCCGAGGAACAGAAGTTAGTCCTGAAGTCCCCATGCTGTGTGTGGAGGGCAGTGGTTCTGGTGGGAGGGGCAAGTACATCATCTGGAAGGTTCTGGTCAAGATATTCAGCAGCGTGGCTCCCATTAATGCATCAGCTTCAAAGGCCTTCTGGAGTAGCAGACATTGTCCTTCAGGAGTGGTGACCCCACAGCCATCCCCACCTTATCCCAACGGTGGCCTTTTTTATAGATGGGCTTGACAGAGCTGGGAGCCCAGCGAGTCAGGTAGCTGTGGAGGGAACACAAGAAGGTTGGCATGCTGGGACAGAAGAGTAGGGCACTAAACCCGGGGCTGGGCTGTAGTGACTGTGCCATCTTTCACCAATTTTCCCTTCGCAAAGGGCAAAGGATTTTTTCCTGGGAGAAACTGCTGTTTTATAAATGAAAGGGCTCTTGCTGTTTCAAGTGTGTGGTTAGGGTCAGTCAGGGTCAGGAGCTCAGGCCCAGCTCCCTTCATCTTTCTAAGCTGCCAGTGTCATCTACTGAGGGAGAAGGCCAAGGAAAAGGCTGCTTGGACAACAGCTCTCTGGCCTGACACAGGGAAGGATAAAGGCAGAAGAACCCTGCCACTCTTCCCCAGCTGGCTGCTCTAGATGCCCTAGCCTCCAGGGAACCCCTCGGGGTACCACACTGGTGCAGGACTCCACCCGTCATCCAGTCTGACGAGAAGCAAGGGATGAACATAGAGGGTGCAATCCCAGCCCACAGGGTTCCTGTAAGTGGGAGCGGCAGGGAAAGATGGCGGCCACCCATGGTCCTCTGGCCTCCTTTGGGGATAGCCTGGGCCCAAACTGTTCTTGGAAAAGTGGCTCACAGCACCAAGATTGGGGTTTACTCTGTTCATATGAAACCTGGCTCCTGACCAGAAAGATCCATCCTTTATCCTTAAAGTTCAGCCACAAAGGCCAGGGGTCCTCCTGTGTTCTATGTGAGGTTGAAGCTTGCCCTGGCCTCCTCCAGAGACCGTCAAGTAAAAGCTTAATTTAAAAACTAGTATTCCTGGCAGAAATTAAATTCATTTTTTTGGCTGAAATCTTTGGCTGAAAGAAGGGCTGCTGACTCATGCATGCCTCTCCGCTGTGTTCCTCTGGACCCTGGCCTTCCACTGACGGCCTATGGAGGACCGGGAGGTCCATCCTGGACCCGGTGTGTGCTGGCCTCAGAAGGTAGGAAGACAAGGCCTTCCCCAGTTGGCTGGGGTGTGCTGCCTGCACAGGGGCTGCTCTCTCTCATCAGTGGCTCTAGAACGGCAGGTAGGACCAGCATGGGCTCCCTCACCACCAGCTGGCCTTTGTCCCAGGAGGGAGAGTAAGGATGGGGGTCTGACAGTGGCCCCTGAAAAAGGGTGTTCAGCAGGACTCCAGAAGACCCCAGCTGACCAGACTCTCCTGATGCCTGTTCCACATGGGGCGGCCAGCTGACGGGTAGGCTAGGTGGCATTCAGTCAGGCCTCTGTGAACACCTCAGCTCTTTCCAAATCACTCCCTTTACATCTCTTCTGAGCAAGGAGGGCTGGCCTGGACCCTGGTGCACAGGAGAGCGGGAACAGGAAGACCATCCCCTCTGCTGGAGAAGGAACTACTGTACCAGGGTGCTGAGGACATGGGGGAGTGAGCGGGCCTAGGCCCGTGAGTACAGACTAGGGACCTTTGGGTGCAATCACAGCATCCCTTGTACAGGGATCAGTGCCTCCTGAGCCAGGACTTCCCCTCCCCCAGGATGGCCTTTTGCAACTCAAGAGCCCCCACACATCATCAATCCCGTGTCACACTAAAGGACACCGGATGTAAGGGAGGGAGCCTGGCCTAGCTTCAAAGGCCCGAGGGCAGGATGGATTGTGTCCTCAGGCTTGCTGCTGTCTCTTAAAAGCCAGGGTGGGGGTGGGCTCAACCCCAGAGCGGACCAGAGCACGCCCTGCTCCTTGGGGCTCCTGGCAAGGAGCCCAGCTCTGCAGGATCTAGGACTGGGGGAGGCAAGGCACAAGGAAGCAAGCTTAAATTACCCCACCTCACACCCTCCACCTAGCAACCTGGCTCCCTGCATCCACCTGGGATGGTAGGGATCTCTGCAAAGACCTATGGGGGCTTCGGAGTCTCTTTCTGCTTCAGTCACCCTGCAGAGCATCTGTGTTCTCATGATCAGCAGACGCAGCTTGACACACTAGAGGAGGGAAAGGCCACTGGGGGCACAAGAACTGCGAAATCAATTCTACAGACCCAGCTCTCCTCTCAACAAGGGGATATTATAGACTAAATTGCCTGTCAGGCTCACATTAGGAGAGGGGATCCTGCAACAGGATAGCTGTCTGAATGTTAGCTGAGAATCTGCTCTCACTCCAGAGGGGCTTGCCTACCCTGCTGCTGTTGGAGGGCCGACTTCATCTCTTCTTAAGACCTCAGAACAGCTCAAGATGCCAAGGAAGTTGTGTAGGCTGTTAGTTCCAGGGAGCACGGGTGACTGAACCTATATGCAGGCTTCCTTGGTGCAATGCCGTGTACAGCGGCCCTATCCCAGACAGTCCTCCATGGCCAAGGCCTTGCTCTGCCCTGTAATGACCCTAGTGTTGGAGAGAGTTGGGATACTGAAATTTGTAGTAGTGGTCTGACATCCCGATAGCAATGCAGCGATGTCATCAACGGGATTAACATATTCTACTGCCCAACCAGCAGCCTCCTTGTCCGTGTCAAGGCCAAGACCCTCTAGGACAGAAAAGAGAGAGTGGGCCAGAGAGGGAGGTGGTAGACAGCATACAGTACGGTGGTGGGGAAGATGTGGGTGTGTACTTGGGCTGGCTGGGAATGGAGCAGACAGCCAAGGAACACTTTGGTTCTTCTGGGCTGCTGTGAGAGCCATGAGCCCAGAGTGCTTAGGTCGACTGTGCTCATGTTTCCTTACCGGTTGAGCTTGGGTTTATTCTTGGATAAGGACCCTTCTGGAAGCCGTGGCCTGTGATCCGGTAAAAGACCTGAGTGGAAGAACACACAAAGGGTCAGCCTCCACAGTTCTGAAGGCTGGGGTGAAGACCATGGAGTGTGGAGCAGGGTCACAGCATCCATGTTCTGCTCATCACCCCCTTCCAGCTGTGACAGTCCCCACCACCCCTTACTCCTGGGTACTCTGACCTGCTCGGTGAGCCATCTTTACACACTCCTCGATCTTCCGGTGTTCTTCCAGGCACAAGCCTGTGACACTCCGGGGCAGCATGCCTCCGTGTGGCCGGATGAACTGACTGAGCAGCAGCACATCCTAGTGAAAACCAAATATTGGAATGGGGGTCAGCTGGGTTTAACCAGGACTATTGGCTCTGCAGGGCTCCCAAGCACTTCCCCCAAATCTTCTGACACAGGTGAGACTAGAAATGCTCTAGTGAGCACCTGCCACCAGGTCTTCTTGGTAGTAAAATGTCTGGTCGTCTGTCAGGGAGTTGTGGTGCTCAGGAGGCAGACAGGCAGATCTCTGAGTTAGAGTGAGTTCTAGGACAGCCAGGGTTACACAGAGAAATCCTGTCTCAAAACAAACAAACTCCCAAATAAATAAATGAAGTGTCCAGTGGTCATTTCTGACTGCTGAGATGGACCATGGAAAGCATTTCCATGAGAGGCACTGCTGTTCCACCTCAGCTGCACAATCTCGATGCCCAGGTGACGTGTACACAGCTGGCTGCCCTGCCTGCTGCGCATGCTCAGGTGCTAGCTAGGAGGCACCAGCCGAGAGGAAGGGAAACGGGCTGTGAAGGTCAGTCCAGATTTCCTAAGTCCAGATGGGAACGAGTCCTTGGACCTAACAAGCTGTGTGGGACTGAGTCTAGCAAAAGGGACAAACTGGGGCTGGAGAGATGGCTCAGTGGTTAAGAGGACTGGCTGCTCATCCGGAGGTCCTGAGTTCAATTCCCAGCAACCATATGGTGGTTCACAACCATCTGTAATGAGATCTGGGATCTGGTGCCCTCGCCTGGCCTGTAGTCATACATGCAGGCAGAACACTGTATACATAATAAATAAATAAATCTTTAAAAAAGAAAAAAAGACGAACTGGTAAAAAAAACCCTCTTTCACCTTAAATGGCTCAAAGGGTTAAATAACACTTTTCCCTACGAGGGCCCAATGCCAGCCTTTGTCTGTTTACTAAACTGTTGCCTTGGTTGCCTTGCTGTATGACTGCAAATTTGTTTTAATCACTGGACAGCTCCTGGGGACCTAGGGTCCACACTCTCAGCCCAGCACTCTGCAGAAGCCGCTGGAATGGACTTGGACTAACCCACAGCTAACATGCTGGCTTGCATCCTCAGCACCCTTCACTGCAGCCGCCATGCCAGCTGACAGCAGCACACAGCTTGGACCAACAGTACTCCAAGTGCAAAGGGGAAAAAGAAAAAACTTTAGCCTTTACCTTGGAGAAGATTAGATTTCTTCTCCTGGAAAAACAGTCAAACCCATTTCCTAGAAATGGCCAGTAGTGGCTGCCTGAGTAGCTGGGCAGGTGTGGGGTTCGCCTTCTTACTGTAGCTGGGATTACGAGCATACCTGTATATTCACTGACATCCACGAGACAAGGAGCTTGGAACAGCCTTCTGCTGTACTCTGGGCACTTATTTTCAGAGGACCCAGAGCGGGGTGAGAGCCCCGCCCCTACACCCGGGGGTGGAGTGAAGCCAAGGTTCCTAGTACAGGAGATTAGTTGGGTCACTCTGTTCAGAGCTTTCTGCACTTACCATCTGAGCAGGATCTCTGGCCTTAGCCATCCTGTGCCTCAGAGGGGAACTGAGACAACACAGGTCAAACTGGCCCAGAGCCTGAATTACCTGAACCCTGAGCAGAGTGCTCATGTCACAGAGAACCCTGAAGAACAAGTGTGGGCATCCAGGACTGGGTCCCGTCTTCTCTGCAAGGTAGTAGTTAGCACAGCATGGGCTCTGCCTGGCTTCCTGGATTTGGATCCCAGCTCTGATACTTAGTGTGGGAGGATTGTGGCAAGTTTATTAACTTTCCTCAATGCAAAGCAAGGATGAAGCCCCCACTTCATGGGGTTAATTAGCAATCTAAGAGCCGGTAAGATGGCTCAGACAGTAAAGGTACTTGCTATGCCTGACTATCTGAGATTAATCCCCAGGATCCTCATGCAGGAAGAAGAAAACTGACCTCAATGCATATGTTGTGGCATCTGTTCCTTCACAAAGACACAAATTCTTCCAAAAACAGACTTAGGTGATGCTGGGCAGTGGTGACACACACCTTTAATCCCAGCAGAGGCAGGAGGATCTCTGAGTTTAAGACCAGCCTGGTCTATAGAGTGAGTTCCAGGATAGCCAGGGCTGCAAAGAAAACCCTGTCTTGAAAAACAAAACACAACAACAACAAAAACCTAAGTGAGTCAAATAAAGCCTGTGACTGCTCAGGACACGGTTCACTGGAGCAGGCCCTCCACTTGTGCTGCCTGCTGCTGGGTATGCTCATGATCGTTTCCTGTCCCAGAAACAGCTGCTCTGGAAAAGGGACAGCAGTTGGATGGTCTGGAGCTGCACTTTGGAGACTAAAATGTGTCTTCAGATCAAACTGTGAACCATCTTGTTACCTAAGGGGAAAGGAGAGCCAAATCTACCCTGTGAGAACTACTCCTGCCCTCCTGAACCAGGCCATGAAATCAGTTAGTGGCTTCCAGCTCCACAGCCTGTGAGAACTTGAAAAATGCCCAAGCTGAGCAGGTCTGTTTGAGGCTGAGTTATAGAAGCAATGATTTATTTACCTTTAAAAAAAAATGTATGTGTGTAAGTGGTTTGCCTGCATGCATATATGCACACTGCATGTTTACTCGGTATCCTTGGGGGACATGAGGGCACTGGATACTCTGGAACTGGCTGAGCTGCCCCTTGGGTGCTAGGAGCTGAACTAAGGTCTGTTGCAAGAGCAGCAAGTGCTCTTAACTGCTGAACTGTCTCTCCAGCCCCATACCTTTTGTTTCGTTAAATTTTTATTTTTTGAGATTATTTTATGCATATAGGTATTTTGGCTGCATGTATGTATGCATACCATGTGCATGCAGTCCCTGTGGAGGCCGGAAGAGGATGCTGGCTCCTCTGGAACTTGATAAATACTGCTTTCACCCAACACGTGGGTGCTGGGAGCTGAACACCTGTCCTCTAGAAAAGCAGACAGTGCTCGTAACCAAAGCCCCTTCAGTCTACCACAGTCAGCGTCGACAGCCACTGCACAAAGCTCCGTTGTCCTTGGTGGCCACGTGAAGTGCAGCTGTCCCAACATGAGGTGCGCACACAGGGTGAGGCCTCCACACTCACCTCATAGTTATACTTGTGCTTCAGGTTCCAGCGGCAGATGGGGCACTGCCCTGAAGGGTTAGGGGGATTTGGAGTTGCCTTGGGAGTTTCTGTGATTCGGCCTTCAATCTAAGAAAGAGAGAAAAAAAGCCAGTGAGAGCCTGGGCCAGGCACGCAGGTCTTTCTTTACCTTTGCACACACTCTGCATGAACACCAGCCAAAGCTTACTTCTGGGGGTCTCATGGCAGCAACGAACAGGTCTGCTTGCATGGTGGAGATTGTAGCTGCTATATGCTGGGCCTTGGACACAGGGATGCGGTTTGGCGGTCAGACAAGTGATGCATACCTGTAATCCCAGCAGTGGGTGGCAGAGGCAAGAAAACTAGAAGTTCAAGGCTAGCCTGGGCTACATAGTATTAAGTTCCAAGCCAGCAGGGGTTATATGGTTAAGACTCTTGCCTCAAAAACCAGACAAATGGCAATGATGACATCAGACAGACATACAGACTGGGAGTGAGAGCAGTGGTTCTCAACCTTCCTAACACTGAGAACCTTTAATACAGTGACCCCCAACCATAAAATTATGTTCACTGTTTCTTCATAACTAATTTTGCTACTGTTATGAACTACAATGTAAATATCTGCATTTTCCCATGGTCTTTCGGGGGGTTATGGCCCAGTTTGGGAACTGCTGAACTAGAGGGAAGGGTTTGTCATATCAACTGAATGCCATCTTTCCTCCCTCAACAAACCACAATAAAATACCTGAGCCCTAGGCTTCCTCCCTCTAAATGGGAGCTGGAGAGAGGGCTCAGCAGTTAAGAGGACTTGCTGCTCCTGCAGGGTACTGGGCTTCAGTCTTCCAGCACTCCAGTTCTAGGGGAACCTGTGCCCTCCCCTGGCCTCCAAGATCCCTGCATGCACATGCACACACACAACTAGACACATAACAAAGCTCCAGATGGCATAAAGATGCACCACCCAAGGAAAGCTTGCACCCACTCTACGTTCTCTGCGGAGAGCACTATTTCCAGCTATGTTCCAGGAACAGAGCCGTATCTACGCTAGCAGTTTCCAACAAGAGGTGATGTTTCCCCATCAGGCCACGTCTGGGGACATTTCTGATTGGACAGCTGGGGGAAGGGGTATGATAGGTATCTAGCAAGGATGCACAGGGGAGCCCTCACATCAAAGAACGCCAGCCAGTGCAGCAGCTGAGAAACTGGGAATAGCCAGACAAGTGGGTGTCTGTGTGCACTGCTCCTCTCTCCCTCTGCAAACAGAAAGCATGGGCAGAGGAACACAATATACGCCCTCCTCTAAAACAAACCAGGGTCCCACTAGGTAGACTCAGCTGGCTTGGATCCTGTTATAGAGACCAGGCTGGCCTCACATTTGCAGTGAACCTCTTGCCTTTGCTTCCTGAGTTCAGGGAATATGGTTCTCTTTACTTCTACCATTTTGAATAACAGCTTGCAAACACCCGCAGAGGTCACGTGACATGACTGTACCCTGTGATCCAGCCTTGGAATGGCTAAGTGTACTAAGGCAATGGTCTGGGAGTCAGCTCCAATTGCAGGGGAGCTTAGCAGGCCTCGTTGAGGCCGAGCCTAAGCACATGGCTAGGCTCGGTAGCCCTGTCCCCTGGAGAAAGGCAAGAAGTTTTGCTCAGTTATACCAGGCACCACTATCTACCCCACCCCACTTCTACCATGGCAACCCCAAACATGACAGAGAGAAGCTGTGGGCCAGGGAAAATCTGTAGGTGCATGGGAGGCCTCCAGGGCCCCAGGAGAGCACCAACATTTATCGGCTCTCTGCTGTTCGGCTGGTTCTGCACTAAGAGTGGCTCACACGTCAGCTCCTCTAACTCCCACAACTCAGTGCGGCAGGCGGCAGAACACACACCCATGGTCAGTCAAAGTCGCAGTGTCTCTCCATGCTCCCTCTACAAACAGCAGATCCATGCAGGCCTCACATAAAAAATTTAAAAGGTAAGATGTGGCCAGCACCATGAGCTGGGACGCAAGCCTTCAATTCTGAATGTCTAACACATTAGCTCCTCTTAGAGATACTGTCATTGATGGTGACCTAGCTGGTTCTGAAGTCTGAAGACGGCAGATGACAGACAGCCAGGCATGGTCTGCCATAGTCTTCACGGGAAATGGAAACAGCAATCAGAAGAATAGCAGGCATTCTGATGGGCTAGAACAAAGGCTGGGCCCAGGACAACAGCTGCATTAGCAGGAGATGCAGTGGCAGGGGACGCTCTTAGCACTGAGCACTCTGTACTCAGAAAAGCAGATGTCAGGTCAGGCTGGGTGGGGTGGCGCACACCTTTAATCCCAGCACTCAGGAGACAGAGGCAGGCGGATCTCTGTGAGTCTGAAGTCAGCCTGGTCTACAAAGTGAGTTTCAGGACAATCAGGGCTACATACAGACCCTGTCTCAAAAAACAAAACCCAAAAAGTTCGATGGCACCCTTTTCTTCAGCATGGAGTCTGTAGGGTGAATGCGCTCTGTCCTTTGAGAGCCCAGGCTTGCCTTGCACTCGCTGTGTAACTGAGGATGGCCTTTAGCTCCTGATCTTCAAGTACTGGGATCACAGGGATGCACCATCATGCCCAGATTGTTTTAGGTTTTAATCAGAAAATTGGAGAGATGCCCAAAGGGGAGTTCCCTAAAAAGTTAAGAGTCAGGTGGAGGCTAACCAGTGGAAAGGACAAGGAGGTATTCTGGGAGAAGAATGAGTGGATTTCTCCTGGGGATAAGACTGCCTTGGGGAGGCCTATACTTGGCTGACTGCCAGAGAGGTTAAGCCCCTGGTTGACATGGAAGTTCCTGAGCCTTCTGGGAGCTCTGCAAGGTGGCTGAGAATTTCTTGGAGGCATAGAAGCCCATGTGAAAACAAGGTTGTCTTTTAAGGATTATAGGATAATCTAGGCCCCATGACTAACTCCCCAAGGGAGGAGAGATGGGCCCAGCAAGGGAAAGTGGAGCATGGGTGAAAGAACCGTTCCAGTTTCCATACCAAGAGACAAGTCAGGGTGCCTACTAGTGAGGTTAGGCCCTAGGGACTGTCACCTCCTAATGTCTCAATTACGGGTACACTTTCTAGACAGAAAGCAAGGATCAGAAGTCCAGACCCTGGCTCTGGGCCAACTAACTCTGGTTCTGTAGGCCTGCAATGCTGCCTTAGTTTCCCCTTTGGGAAACTAATTTATCACCTGCCAGAAAACTTATTAGCAAAGTCCTCTGAGACTTTGTCATACAAAAGGTCACTTTAATCAAGTAACAGATACCTCAGTACAGGCACAATGACTGTTCTTGATTAACCACACTACGGCACACAGCCCAAAAAATAGTAGACTTCACGATTTATGGTCTCAGAGGGAGCAGATCCTGGAGCCAGGAGTCCAGATTGGGCCTCTTTCCCTCCCTCAGAGGAGCAGCCAGGCGGCTCCGAGCGTTAAGGAGGTCGTGAGTGGCCAACGCGGCGATACTTACTACAGTCGTCTTCCCTTCTTGGATCTCCACCACTACAGAGATAAAGGGGAAAAATTAGGTCAGCCATTTAATAAGGAACAGGGAGTTTCAAATAACAGCTCAAATGCTACACAGGCAGAGGAAAGGAGTCTTCAGTCTGCACTCTCCCACGGTCCCTGCCTGGGACAAAAAGTGGGCAAGGTTCACCCCCAAGTGCCAAGGCTCTATGCCCTCGAGGCTGGCTGTAGGCAAGCCTGGGATGCTCAGGCTACAGCATCTCTCTGGAATTAAGGGTTTCCATATTAGTTTTTGCCTTTTGAAGCAGAGATTCATCTTGATTATGTCTAGAAGAATTGGCAAACTCAACAGCTGTGGCAGGAAAATTGCTATACGTTTGAGGACAGCCTGGGCTACAAAGTAAGATTCTTACACATGTCCCTTTACAGACTGACTTTGAAGGGTTTGCAATCTACAACACAGCTCTGTCTGTGCTCCAGTGGTAGCTTTTCAAGGAGACAAAGCCAATCCCAAAATGAATCCTGAGACTCCTGTGTCAAGACTGCATGAAACTGGCTGTGAGGGAAATATTCTCTGCTCCATCCTTCTTCATCTCTCCCTGAAGGGTTATGCTCTGTTATCATCCCAGAAAAAGGAATGGAAAAGGAAACAATCAGGAGCCTCAAGACAGTAGGGTCAGCAGGGCTTAGGGAAAACTGTTCCACACTGAGGGCCACCCAGGGCCTATCAATCGATGCCTGAGGTGGGCAGGGGAGAAGTGGAGGCAAAACCATCAGCTGCACACATTACCATTCACCTAACTAGGATACTGAATGAAGCTGTCAGCTCACACACAGCAACTGTTCCTGGAGCATCTCCCATGTTCCTGGCTTGTTTAGAGAGAGAGAGCCACAGCTGCTAGTAAGAAACCGGTACACAGCAAATGCTCAATAAACGCTAGTTTTAACAAGTGAAATAATCGCCAATGTCTCCTTCCAACCGTTAGCTGCTACAATAGGGAGCTCGAGCCCACACAATCCACAAACTGTCTCTCCAGATACTAAGACCCTATTTAAACAGTAGTTTGGCTACCACAGTTTAGGTTTACTTAGCTCTGGCTAACACAAGAAATAATATAAATTAGAAAAGCGCCTAAGGTTCTTGACTTTGAGAATTAAGTGGGAGCTCAAGATCTCTCCCTAGGAAAAATATCCACCTGAGAACACACAATTGGCCATGGGCTGCAGGAGGCTGTGGGGTATGTGTTACTACCTGGCTATTCCTCAGAGGTGGAAGGGAGTATATTTCTCTTTCTTCTTTTTATCTACCATATTTTCTAAAGTATTATGCAAAAACATAATATAAACAACAAAGAGAGAGGGCCTAGGGAAAAAGGCACCACTAACCCAGCCAGAGCCCGTGTCAGCATCTGTGGCCACTGAGCTCTGGGACCGACACCTAATTGGACACAGGCTGCCTAGAATGATTCCTCATTTGTTTTCTGGGCAAACCATTCATAAAGAATCATTACTCCAAAACAACCAATCGGAGAGCCCTCCATGTCCAACTCCAGACACACACAAGTGAAACAATGACCAGAAAAACCCAGAGGCTTTCTTCAGAGAACACTCTAGCCACTAATCAGAACAAACTCGGCTCCTGTGTAAAAGAAACTGCGTCACCTCACACACGGTTCTACTTGTCCAGAACGGAGCCCAGCCCATGAACGGGATGTGGTGAGACCCAACCTGGTTGTCAGCCTAGAAGGCAGCACAGCTGCAGAGGGAAGGTCACCACCATGTCCACTGCAGAATGGCCCACACAGGAGGACCAGGGAGAGCAGGGGGCATATCTCCAGTCCAGCTACCCTAGAAACTGTGCTACTATGCCAAAAAAATTGGGGGAGGGTAACTAAATGGGAGCAACACCAGGTAGGGGGGTAAATTTCTGAGAAGTCTCAGGAAACAAAAGCAGGGACACATGCTCAACCATGGAGTCGGCACCAGGACAATGGCCTGAAACACAAAGAGCATAAACATGTGGTTTCCTTCTTGGTCCAGGCTCTTGGGCCCTACCCATGAGGTAAACAAGTCTAACAAAACACACATCACTCTCGGAAAAGACCCAAAGCCTGAAGTCATCCCACTGGCCCCTGGAAAAGAGATCAAAGCCCATGGCAAGCTCCACTGTTCACGAGCTCTCCCACAGCAACCTCGAGCCAGCCAGTGTCTTTCTAGAAGCCAGTGGGTAAAACAATAGGAGATGCTTATCTAAGAGAGACAACTGTCAAACCAAAGGAATGACCCAAGGAACTCCCAGGAGCCGTAGATTGATCAGGGTGGTGAGTTAGTGCAGGGGAAGGCGGCTGACTGGGGCCTGCAGAGGCCCCCTTCAGCAGATTTTAAGCTTCTGCAAAGAGGAGATAGGAATCAAAAATAGTATTGATTTTCAGTGTACATAGAAAAACATGGCAAAACCAAACAAAACCTGAGATCCAGTTATCCCTGGCCTCCTCTCCATTTAAGAGAAGTGGTGGTGGGCAAGAGAAGCTGGATTAAGGTTCAGAGACCAAAAGAAAACTTAACTAGGAAAAAAAAATGCAACCACTCCTACATCCTGAGCTAGGCCAGCATGAAGTAGGCCACCAGACATGATGTTGTTTTCTGAGGAGAACGAAGGCTGCCGCCTCTGAGGCAGCATGTGCACCGAGAATCAGGAAGGGGGCGGCAGCCAGGCTCTACCTCCTGGGCAGAGGAACAGCAGAAGAGTAAGGCACAGTCTTTGCCCTGGAGGAGGAAGTAGAGCAAGGATGGGAACATCACCGTAATAAAGCCCATGTCTCATAAAGAGGTCCTCCGAGTACTTCAGTAAATACTCCTAGGATGGAGTCCAAGATGACCGGGTTATAACAGCCTGGAGCAAGCAGCGATGTGGTGAGACTGCAATGGCCGCAGAAGCCCTTGATGGACACATAAACACAGGCAGACACAGTTACCCTGGGGCATAAAGGCTCGGCTGTTTAGTAGAGGAAGAGGGAGGGAGGTGAATGATGGAGGAGGAGGGGCACTGCAGCAGTGCCTGGCCCCAGAAGCCAAGGCCTCCAGGATCTGTGGAAACCGAGCTCTAGGCAGCGTATGCGGGAGGGCTGGAAGGCAGCCCCCTGTCTCAGCAGTCACAATGAGGGCCTGTGCTTCAGTGCGCTGCCTGTTTCTCAAGCGCCATCTCTTTCAGTTCACCTTGCATCACTCAGTTTATGGGTCTCTGGTTGCCTCCCCGGTTCCTGTCCTGGAATTCCTGATGAAATGTCCCTCTTGCCCTGGGCTTCAGTCTCACTGCTGCCTAGGACTTTCCCCATTGGCAAGGTGCTGAAACCGTAAACCCCACTTGTTCCCTCCTCTCAAAGCTCCTTGCTGTGGGATTACTCAGCATATCAGATGGCCCTTCTTAGCTGCCTGAAGTGGCCTTTCAGCGTTTCAGCACGTTCTATGCTGTAAGGTCATAGCTGGTAACTCACTGCTCACGGTTTCTTGTCATGCTGTTATTTCCTTCACTAGGTGTTAAGGCAGGACACTTTTAACACGATCCTTGCTAAATCTGACATTGTCATTGATGAATTCATTAGACGTTCTTTGGCAAGTCAACTGGCAAGAGACTTTCATGAAAGGAGGAAAAAAAAAGAGGACCTGCCGAGGAGCACCAGGGCTGTGTGTCACGGGAGAGGGGAGAGTGCTGCCCCTGCTTTCAACCCTGCTGCTTAGAGCTGAAGTTAGGTAAGCTACGGAATCTTCAGAACTGGATCCCCCATTCATCAAAGTAAAGACCGCTAACATCTACTTTTAAGGAAGACTGAGTAGATGTTTTAAGGACCACCTAGTATACGTCTGGAAGAAGGCACTTAGTGAACCATAGTTTCCTCATTTGTCCCCTTAAGTTATGCTTTTTGCTTTTTTTATAACCCACTCTCTCTCACTTTGGGCTTGTATATGTACCTGCCAACCACACCACACACACACACACACACACCCTCAGAGGCAGGGCTTCACTAAGTAGTTCTAGCTGTCCTGGAATTTAAAAGTAGACCAGACTGACCTTAGAATTCACAGAGACCCACCTGCCTCTGCCTGTTTCCTATACGCCAGGATTAAAGGTGTATATCTTGGCTCTCGTGCCAAACTTCAGACCAGGCTGTCTCAGCATCAGTACTGCTGACATTTTGGGCCAGTTGGTTCTCTGTTGTCGAGTTGACATGTTGTGTTGTAAGACATTTAAGGGTATCCCTACCCACTCACCAGATGCTGGAATTACCAGCTGTGACAACCAAAAAGGTTTCTAGACATTGCCAGAAATGTCTGGACACTGGGGGTGGGAGAAAGGGAGTGGATGATCACCACTGACTGAGGAACAATGCATTCGACTGAAAACTCATAGCAATGACACCACTGCTCAGTCCTCACGAAGGTTCTTTTCTTCTCGAGTCCAAGCCTCATGAATTCTTGCTTCAGTTATATAGTTTATCGTTGAAAAGCAAGATGATTGAATATTTTCAGAGAATCAGCTTGTCTGTCACAACTTTAAATTTTACATGCACATATTTGAGTGACAAGTATACTAGCTAGTTCAATGACAGTCAGCTGTATATGGCTTACCAAAGGGAAGAATGGTGGATGATTCAAAAGGAAATAAAACATGACAGGGCTTTCACAAAAGCACATCAATTCAACTTAACATTCAGCCTTGAGACCAGGCTGTCTACACAGTGGCTCACAGACAGAAGAGTTACCAACCAAGCATTTGTAGCGACAACTCCAAACACTGATTATATAGTTCACCATTCCACAAACTCTCCAGTTAAAAAAATTTCTTGCTGGATGTGATAGTACGTGACAGTGATACCAGCACTTGGGAGGCAGAGGCAGGCAGACTGCCAGATGCTGGAGGCCAGCTTGGTCTACCTAGAAAGTTAAAGCCACCCAATGCAAAATTTTGTATGTGAAATCTCAAATACTCTAGTTTTAAATCAACTAATCATACAAGAAACTACATATCAAAAAAAAGGAAGAAACTACATATCATAGAAACTACGAATCATACAAGAAACCCTCTTTATTTATTTCTTCTCTATCTTTTCAAAGATAAAACTACATAACTAGTAAAAAAAAAAACCCAAAATACAAAAAAACAACACAGTAAAGAACTAGGCAAAGCCGTGGATGGTGGCACACGCCTCTAAACCACACACAAGAAAGAGCCAGAGGTGGGTGGATCTCCATGAGTTTAAGGGCAGCCTGGTCTACATAACGAATTCCAGGTCAGCCAAAGCAATATAGTGAGACTCTGTTTCAAAAAATAAAAATAATTTTATTTTGTTTGTTTCTTGGTTGAGAAAGGATTTTTCGGTGTGTAGCCCTGGCTGCCCTGGAACTCAGAGATCCTCCTGCCTCTGTCTCCCAAGAACTGGGATTAAAAACATGCGCCACTAGGCCCTTATCTGCCACTCTTAATAAAATTACTGTTGGAAACGAAAGAGACCTCCTCTGAGTTATGCATACTGGTTTATGCCTGTTAGCCACATGATTGGGAGGCTGAGGCCTCTTCTTTACTCAGTGGCTCTTTTTTCCCAATTGGCTCCTTCTCCACTCTGACAGATATTCACTGGTTGGCCAACACTGCGCTAGAATTTTAAAAACAAGCCCCTTGTCCATCATTTCTTTTAGCTCAACACTAATCCATTCCTGCTTCCCACAGAACAACAAAAGAAGACTATCCCGAAAGACCTTTTCACTCCGCCAGATTCCAGCCCTTCAGGAGCCTGTTGAGGGAGCATCCTCTTTATGAAAACTTCCAACTGCCTTTGCTATTTCCAGCAACAGAATCTTCCTGGGCTCTTTCATGCAAACGGATGACTCTCATTATGGAGGACGTAGACATATCTCATCAGAACCCAAGCTTCACAGAAAGGCTGTGCTTTCTTCTCCTTTCACAGCCTGACTCACAGCACTGGGACTTCAGTGCCCTTTCCGCCGATGAAAAAGTAACTCGGGTTACTTTTCCGGGTTTAATATTAATGAAATGCAGAACTAAAATTTAGCACTTGCTTCTGTCGTAGTTGTTCAATAGCCTTTGCACCTCAGCTGCCATCTCTCAAGATTAGTAGCCTAGACAAAAACAGCCACCACCTAATATCATTTTCGGAGGGGAAATTGAAAAGGGAGGCTTTGGGGATACGGTTTGAGGAGAGGGAGATTTGGAAATTATGAGAGAATTAGCAGTCGGCCCTTTATAGCTTTTCTGAACTCTCAGACAATCTTGTCTTTGATCTCTAAATCTTTGAGATCTAAATCTCTCAGTCCTCATTTACTCCCGGAAGGCACTAAAACCGGGAGGTGAAGCAACAGCCCCAGGGTCTGGAAGAGCTTTTAAGCGTCCTGTGGAGCCCAGCACCCCCGAGGTTTGAGAGCCGTGCAGAGAAGGGGTGCCACGCCGGGGTTGACGCAAGTCTGTTATGTGGCTGTTCTCGAGTTCTAGAGGTCGCTGGGTCCTGAGACTCACCTTCTCTCAACCCGCGAGCTGGAAGCCACAGCCAGCCGGTCGTGGCGGGGCCTCCTAGGAGCCCGTGGAGCTGCCTTCCGCACCGGGATACCAGAGCCCTGAGGGCCGCCATCTTGGAAACACGCCTGACCTCGAGTGCACTTCCGCTTCCGGAGCAGGGAGTACGCCGCCGCCGTGCGGCGAGCGGGTTTCTCGTGGTTTCTCCCGTGGTTTCTGTTTCTATAACCTGTCGGGATTTGGTAAGGAGACGCACGCGGTTTTGTGCGGAGAAAATCTTCCGGCTGCTGTATGCCAGAACCTAGTCTTCAAAGCTGCCTGTTAGTCTCCCGTAGTAAATAACACACCACACCGATTCTTTAGTTTTTTTTTTTTTTTTTTTTCCATCCTGCTTGTGGATTTTAAGCTTTTGTGAGGGACAGAATGAAATGGTAATGAACTCTGGCTCTGGGAGCAACAGACCTGGAACAAAATTGACGACCTTCCCTCCCATCTGCCAATCTTTGTTGCTTATATACATCTGTCCAGCACTTGGCGCCACCTATCCTCTGCCTATTCTTTGGCTACCTGGTAAATGCTTTGTTAGAGTTTACTTCAAACTTCATTCGCCATGCTGGTTCTCTGCAACATCTGTTTTAGGGTTCCACACAGTTGCAGTCTCCCCACAGGATTGTAAATTAAGTCATAAACATTGTTGCCAGGCGTGATGACGCATGCCTTTAATCCCAGTACTAGGGAGGCTGAGGTAGGTGGATCTCTGTGAGTTCGAGGCCAACCTGGTCTACATAGTGGATTCCAGGACAGAATTACACGGTGAGACCCTGTCTTGAAACAAAACAAAACAAAAAGACAGAAACATTGCAATTGCAATTTTTGTTGCCTCTCAAGCCTACATTTTCTAGCACAGTGCTTGGTGTCAAATAACACGTAATAATGGTTCAATGTATACTTGTCAGTGGATAAGTAGAATCTGTTTTATAAAATAGCTTGTTGCAAAGATTAGATGAAATAAATCATTCATGCTCAATGAATATAAAGTACTTAATAGGACAACTAGGGAGATGGATCTTTTCACAAACTTGGTATATTTGCTTTATCAAAAAAGTTAAAATGGGCTGGAGAGATGGCTCAGAGGTTAAGAGCACTGACTGCTCTTCTGGGGTCCTGAGTTCAATTCCCAGCAACTACATGATGGCTCACACTCATTTATAATAAGATCTGGTGCCCAGAACACTGTATACATAATAAATAAATCTTTAAAAAAAAGTTAAAATACCAAAAAAATAAAATTGTCTGATTTTTCCACTTTCAGATTTTCAGGATGTTTCCCCTGAGCTACCTAAGAAAGGAAAATTATTGACCCCTCAAGTCTTCCTTTTGATGGTAAGGTTCCTCCCCTCACTTCTTTATCCAATGTAAGCCTCAAAGGGGTGAGGATGTTGCTAGTTATCTTATTCTGGTACTCTGGTGAGAGAAACTAGGTCTACTGAAAGACACAGTTAAGTTCTCTGATGATAGGGAGAGAAAGGGCCTGTTGTTTAGTTGCTACTGGCATCCTGCACTAGGTGGAGACAACCAAAGCTGCAAGAGGAGCTTTGGAGCATCACTGTTCGGAGTATTTCTTAGATGAGCCTCTCCGCCGACACAAATGATTCCAATCAAACCAAATTAGACCGAATAAAAGTTGCCCATGTTGGGCTGGAGAGATGGCTCAGAGGTTAAGAGCACTGGCTGCTCTTCCAGAGGTCCTGAGTTCAATTCCCAGCAACCACATGGTGGCTCACAACCATCTGTACTGAGATCTGTTGCCCTGCTCTGGCGTGTGGGCATACATCGAGGCTGAATGTTGTATACATAATAAATAAATAAATCTTTAAAAAAAAAAGTTGCCCATGTTTAATGCATCGCTCCCTGGAGGTTCTGGGAAAGCATGGCAAAGGGGAGAGAAGGGGAGACCACACGAAACCCAGAGACTATGTGTTCATTCTCTGCGGGGGGGCAGTTTAAGTAGCCTGTGGGAGTCAGCTTGACCTTTTCTGGGGAGGGATTACCATTTGGTGGGCCTTCTTGATCCTTCCTGGGGAGGGGTCACTGCTTGGCAGGCTTTCTCAGAGATGGAGTTTGGACTAAGGCAACTCTCAGGGGAGGGGGCTTGAAATGGAACTTTCTGCCCAACATTCCAAAATGGGTATCAGGGGCTAGGGTGAGACCCCTGACTATCATATTCCAGACTCTTGTATAAAGGGGTGTTAGGGAGCTGGGGTGATGCTTTCTACCAAACAATCATTATAGATAGGAAGAACAGGAGAAATATTACATTGAGCAAAGGCAGATACAGGGAAGCAATCTGAAAGGTCAGTTAAGGTGGAATTGATTGACACATGGATTAGAAGCGGGTTTCTGTGGGTGCACTTCTAGGTGTTCCAGTCAAGCAAGATCAGGATAGCCTTGACTCACTCTAGCTTCCGACTTTCTCCTGCGTAAATGAGCCACATCTGTTTCTAGCCACATTTCTTGTTTTCTTATTCATGTCCAACTGTTTGGTGCTGAGCAGAGACCAGGGCAGTAGCAGAGTCCCATCTGACACCTGTGGACATAGTGAACTAAAACATTTGGGTGCCAGCCCTTTCCACGTTACGTTTTCTGACTTACTGTAATCAGCATATTTTGGGGTGCTGGACAGATGGACCAGTGGTTAAGATTCCTGGCTTCTCCTTTAGAGGATCAGGGTTTGGGTCTCAGCACCCATTATGGCAGCTCCCACCCTTTTGTGACTCTAGTCCCAGGGGAGCTGATGACTTCTTGTCATAAGTGTGGTGCACATTCTTACGTGCAAGCAGTCATACTCATAAAGTAAAAACAATCCCTTTCTGTTCTGCCCAGGGAGGGGACCCTGTGTGTCATTCTTAATTCCTGTTGTAACTTAAAGGGAAATTTCTCCCAGTATCTGGAGCCCTCGATACCCTGCACGTGGAAGGAAGAGGATGCAGCAGGAACTGGTTTAGCACCAAGTTTGATTTTGGATAGAACAGCACACCAACAAAAGGAGCAATGATGGATCTGTAGCCTAAGCCTGAGCAGGACCTGGGAAACGCTGCTGCTGGCCGCTCAGCATTGTTGTTTATGTCAGCATCATCTCCTCCAGGAACACTGGCCAGCAAGCTGTGCTGCTGTTTGCTGCCGCCACTGGAGCCCCTCCAGCTGCTGGCCGCTTCACTCCTGGGACCTTTACTAATTAGATCCAAGCAGCCTTCAGGGAGGTGACGAATCCAAGGCTGACCACCAGGCCCTGGCAGAGGTGTCTTATGTCAACCTGTTTACTATTGCTCTGTCTATACAGATTCTCCTTTACCTTATGTGGGTGTTGTCATTGTTAGATTATTAAAAGGCAGCTGGAGAGAGACAGAATGTAGAAAGGAAGGAAGGCTTGCTCTGATCATAGGTGAACCATGTTTATTCCTGGCGAGGGAGCACTTTTTTTTTTTAAGATTTATTAAGCATACAATGTAGTGCTGGCAAGGAAGGCACCAGGTCTCATTATAGATGGCTGTGAGCCACCATGTGGTTGCTGGGAATTGAACTCAGGACCTCTGGAAGAGCAGCTAGTGCTCTTACCCTCTGAGCTATCTCTCCAGCCCGAGGGAGTACTTTGTTATCCACATGTGTGGATGGGCAGAAGGCCTACAGAGGAAGCTGGGATGCAGCCCCTTATAGGGATGGAAATGACTTCCACAGTACGAAAGGGAAGCTGGGAAGTGCATTCTTTCAGCAGGAAGCTATCACTCCTAACTCTGAGAGGCTATAAAAAACACAGGGCAGGGATATTATAGCTGTTTCTGCTGATGAGGGTCTTTGTTAGAGGGGGTAGTCCTGGGTCCATTGAAGCGGGGGTCTTCTATTCATGTGTCAGGGGAGAGTCTTAACTTGATTGGCTTTGATGGATCAGGTGATTGCCATCTTATATTCCTGGGGGGATCTGGAAAATAATTATTAGAGGGCTGTAAGCAGCTGGTTTGGTTTCAGAGAAAAACCAAGAGATTTCCCCGGCAGGTTGAGGGATGAGGAGGAACAGAGGTGAGAGGATATTGACACAGAGTTGATTCAGGGTGACAGTGGCTAGTCCCATTGCCTGGACTGTTGGACCAAAACGAGCTAACAGAAATAGCAGGGAGCTACAGAGCATGAAAGGAAGGAGACAGGAGAAAGTAGAGGACTAATATAAAGAACTGTATCCGGCTCAGTTTCTCCACAGCCTCGAAAAGGCCTTTCTGCAGATGTATTGAGAAGACATGGAGCTGTTGTAGGTGAGAGCATTGGGAGAGCTTGCGTGGGACGTTTTGTTTGGGTATATCGAAGTTCTATAAGTGAAACATTTTAAAATGGGGCATAAACGTAAGTATGAGGAGAATAAGGAGGAAGGAGGGCAGTGCTGCGGCTGTCATGGGGTCCAGCTGGTTCTGAAGGATGCCAGGCTCATCTGAGCCCGTGAGCCAGAGAGCTGTGTTGATGGAAAGGAGGCTCCAGTCCAGCTGTTTCAGTTCTGTGTCCCTGAAACGATGTTCAGAATGGCAAGAAGACGGAAGAGTTAGATGGCCCCTGACCATTAGCCCCGTCAGAGGCCACCCGAATGCTTTTAGGGGCTTAGGGACGTTGGTCTCTCAGTGACTGTTTTGAGGTTGACAGAGGGTAGTGAGGGGAGCAGCAGTTGGACTGCTCAGAGGAGGGTCCGTCCTAGGGGCCATGATAAAACCGAATAGTTGTCAAAGATCCAGAACAGAAGCCAGGAGGGAATGACTACAGCTTAGTGTGGAACATTAAGAGGTGAAGAGGAAAACTCTCACACCGAGAACACACACAGGAGCACAGTGTAACTGGACACCCGGCAGGACTGTGTTCTACAGAAGGATAAGGTGGCTGTAGTTAGCTGTTCGTTATGTCAGACTCCTGCATGGGAACGAGCTCCTGAAACATGTAAAGAAGTCAGCTGATGTCAGCGTCTAAGGACAGACCTGACAGAACGTGGCTCAGACCTACTCCTTGTTTCACATCTGATAAACTTTGTGTACTTGTTTCAAATATTAACAACACCAGCTATTATTTCATGAGCAAAAACAGAGTATCCCAAGGAAAACTCGATTTCTGGTTAGAAACAATTTGCTGAGACAAAATTTTTTAAATTGGGATTATTTCCCTTAAGTGACCATATCTAGCATTTAAAAACATGACAATATACATTTTTGCTAAAATCAAATTATAATACCTATATTCCAAGATTATATGTAAGTATATTTTATATTGTCAGGCTGTGTAAAGAGACAATTTATTTCTGGGTTGTATTTCCCAGAAAGAAATTATTTCCTCCGGGCAGTGGTGGCGTACGCCTTTAATCCCAGCATTCGGGAGGCAGAGGCAGGCAGATCTCTGCGAGTTCGAGGCCAGCCTGGTCTGCAAGAGCTAGTTCTAGGACAGGCTCCAAA
>NC_022028.1:9409068-9409606 GCF_000317375.1 Microtus ochrogaster | reverse complement strand
TTGTCCATGGGCAGATTTCTAGGTCCCCACATGCTGATGACAGTGAGCAGATTTCCTTGTCACAGTCTATTTAAAAACAGACTCCTTGTTTAAATATATATATATTTAGTTTTGCTCTTTGTTTTGTTTCTGACATGATTTCTTTGTGTAGCCCTAGCTGTCCTGGAACCATTCTACATGAAGCTGACCTCGAACCCAGAGATCTGCCTGCCTCTGCCTCCCATATGTGCCACTTCCACCATTTAGCTCATCCCTCTGTTTTTTGAAGTAGCAAAATCTTTTTTATTTTTAATTTTATTTTATTGATACTTATTGAGCTCTACATTTTTCTCTGCTCCCTTCCTTGCCTCTTCCCTCTCTGCTTCAACCCTCTCCCAAGGTCCCCATGCTCCCAATTTACTCAGGAGATCTTGTCTTTTTATACTTTCTACTTCCCATGTAGGTTAGATCTATGTAAATCTCTCTTAGTGTCCACATTGTTGTCTAAATTCTCTGGGATTGTGGTTTGTAGGCTGGCTTTCTTTGCTTTATGTTTAAA
>NC_022028.1:9401999-9405038 GCF_000317375.1 Microtus ochrogaster | reverse complement strand
GAGCCTCCTGAAAAAGTCCCTGGCTTGGAGTTGGACCTGTTGAGGTGGAGATCGCTGACTCTGGATCTGGGGTCACTGTCTCAGTCCTGATCTGCCCGTGTCCTGGGACTGGGTTTGGTTCTGGCTTCTTCTCCTGGTGGAGCTTGTTCTCTCTATGTCTTAGGTAACTGGTTCAGTCCCACTTCGGTTCCGGTGGAGATTGCAGACTCTGATTCAGGTCATTGGCTCAATCCTGGTCTGCCAGTGTCCCAGGACTGGGTTGGCTGCTAGGGCTGGATTTGCTCCTGGCTTCTGCTCCCGGTGGAGCTTGTTTTCCCCTGGCCCTCTCTGTCCTAGGAGTCTCTTTCTGTTCCACTCCTGTGGAATTTGTTGCCCAAGGTGGAGTGATGGAACTGTTAGGGTCTACACATGCTCAGCTTTAGTAGAACATGCCCAAATGCTTCCCATGGCACTTGTACCACTTTATTTTGGTACAAGCTATATGTGGGAATTCCAGGTGTTCCAAAACCTTGTCATATTTGAAAAAATTTTTTGTAGTTTTCATCTGTCATTCTAGTTAGTATATAATAAGAGCTCATTGAAGATTTATTTTACATTTGATGCCTAATGACAATAGCTTTTCGGGTATTTATAAACCATTTATAGATTCTATTTTGTAATAAATCTGGTCAGGATTTGTGCTCATTTTATATTTATCTGTCTCTTTTTTCTTGATATATTTATATTAAATACATATATTTAAATTTTACTGTAGTGATGAGGCGAGCAGGCCTGCTTTTTATCCTGCCCAGCTCCTGCACAGCTAGCTTAGCCCCGGAAACAACAACACACAAATTGTATTCATTTAAACACTGCCTGGCCTGTTAGTTCTAGCCTCTTCTTGGCTAATTCTCATATCTTGATTAACACATTTCTATTAATGTATGTAGCACCACAAGGTGGTGGCTTACTGGGAAAGATTCAGCATGTCTGACCTGGTGGCTGGCTCCATTGCGTCTGCCCTCACTTCCCTTCTTCCCAGCATTCTGTTCTGTCTACTCCACCCACCTATGTTCTGACCTATCAGGCCAAGCAGTTTTTTTTATTAATTAACCAATAAAAGCAACAGATAGACAAATGACCTTCCCACATCATCTTACTTTCATTTTATGTGCATGAGTGTATATGAACCATGTGTGTGCCTAGTTCTCAAGAAAGCCAGACAAAGGTATCTGATCCCCTGGAACTGAAGTTAGAAATGGCTGTGAGTTACCACGTGGTTGCTAAGAACTAAACTGTAGTTGTCTGTAAGAGCAGAAAGTGCTTTTAACCACAGAGCCATCTCTCCAGCCCCCTGGTCTGTTTTTTTCTTATTAACTTGTTCTTTCTATATTTTCATACTTGCTGTTTGTTGACTACATGTATCGCAGATGCCATACAGTTCTTCAAGTATTACCTTCTTCCTCCCTGAAGTAAAATTTTTAAACAAATATTAATTTTTAAAAATTCATCAGTTTTTCTTCTGTTATGGTTAACTATTTTCATTTTGTATTACTTTCACTCTCTAAATATTTGTGAAAATATTCTCCTATGTTTTCTAATTCTTTCTTTCTTTCTTTCTTTCTTTCTTTCTTTCTTTCTTTCTTTCTTTCTTTCTTTCTTCCTGTTTTTTGAGACAGGGTTTCTCTGGCTGTCCTGGAACTTGCTCTGAAGAGCAGGCTAGCCTTGAACTCACAGAGATCCACCTGCTTCTTGCCTTGCAAGTGCTGGAACTAAAGACCGGTGCCACCACTGCCTGGCTCTTCTATGTTTTCTCGCAAAGACTTTATAATCAGATATTCAGTTTTTCTGGAATTGTTTTGCCATGTGGTCTGAGATTCATTTTCTGAGCCACCAAGGTGGTTTAATGGATAAAAGTACTTGTCACCTGCCCTAGTTAGTTTTCTGTTGCTGTGATAACCACTGTGACGGAAAGCAACTTGAGGCAGACAGGGTTGATTTGGTTTACAGGTTACAGAGAGAAGTCAAGGCAGGAACGGAAGGAGAGACCATGGGGAATGCTACTTATTGTCTTGTTTTCTTCTCAGGTTGACAACTAGATTGTACATTACAAAATCTTGTGAGCCCAATAGCCTGAGTTCGATCCCTGGAAGCCGCGTGAAGGTAGAAGGAAAGAGCCAGCTTTTAAAAGGTGTCCTCTGACCTCCACACTTAATATGACACATGCTTCACGAACACACACATCTTCATCATCATAAATAAAAAACATTAAAAAATATTCATTTTTTGCCATAGTAGTGTTTTACTGACCTAATACCATTAAAAATACTGTCACAGTTGGAGGTAGGATGATCAGACTCTTCCTGCACTACACTTTAGCTGGTCTAGTTTCTGGAATCTCTATTTGGCTATATTGATCTCAATTTTGTCATTTTCTTGTCTATTTATTGAGGCAGAGTTTCACTCTAGTCCAGGCTGCCTTGGACCTTGCTATGTAGATCGGGCTGTAGCTGGAAACTTTCAACTCAATACTTCTCCCCGCTTTCCTATATCTTACTTCCCTATGGGAGGGGTACACATTTTTGCTATTTAGGGCACACTATCCTTAAATTCATTAGCTAGCCCATGCTAGTCTCAAATCTATGGTAATTCTACTGTCTCCTGGGATTTGAAGACACCATGTCTGGTTTAAGTCAAACTTGATTTCTAAGCTGTCTCTTCCTACCCTAAACATAACATTTTCTACCCTACTAGCTAATCTTCTATACTCCTCTCTTAATTGGGTATGTGGGGATGTTTGGTGTATTGTAGAGTTGTAGTGTGGAATCAAGGTTTTTTTTTTCTACAGGCTGTAAAATGGTAGCTCCAATCCAAGAATGCGTCTTTTCATGAGTCACAGCTTCTAGGACTGTTGGCAAAGGAACTCATATACAAGGGAACTGTTTTCTCTACTTCCTTTCTTTTTATTTTTCCTTCCTTCCTTCCTTCCTTCCTTCCTTCCTTCCTTCCTTCCTTCCTTCCTTCCTCCCTCCCTCCCTCTTCCTTTCCCCCTTCTGTGGT
>NC_022028.1:9398612-9401488 GCF_000317375.1 Microtus ochrogaster | reverse complement strand
CACACACAGGAAAGAGGTTGACGGATCTCTATTGCACTGACTAGACCCCATTGCCCTGTGCAGGCATTTCTTCTTTCTTCCACACTTGGTCCTATATTCAGCCTCTTAATTCTGGAGATAATCTAAAGATATAAAATTGTTTATAAATTTTGTGTATGTGTTTATATCCGTGTGTGGGTATGTGTACATGCGCACAGGTGCTTGAGAGGCCAGAGAAGGGCGTCGGATCCCCAGGCGCTGGAGGTACAGGTAGTTACGAACCACCTGGTGTGGATTTGGGGAAACAAACCCAGGTCCCTCGCAAGAGCAGAATGCTGTCTTAACCCTCTCCCTTGATCTGGAGGTGATCTAAATCCCCAGTAAACCTTCCCAAGGAAGATGTTTGGGGACACGCCCGTGGCAAGCAAACCCGGACGTGTTCATTTGCCAATGAAAACTTCACTTTATGACAGAACTGATCTGGTCAGATTGCTGCCTAACAGCAGAACACAGGCTCAGGCCTGACTAGAGGTAGGAGATGGGTAGCCAGGGTTGGTCAGCTGTGGCCTCAGGGAAGGAAGTTCTGGTCCCAGCTATGGATGGATGAGCCAGTCTGGCCTTCCTCCCACCTCACTCAAGAAGAGGGATCAGAGCCAATAGTCACACAACTCTGACCCTAGAAATAGAAGGCACAGGGAAAGGGCAGGAGGACAGAAGCTGACCTGGTACTGATACCCTGGTGGGAGCGGGCTGGGAGGGAACGCCGGGAAAGGACTGCCAGCAGTGACAGTCCTGTTTGCTTTCTCCTAATTAATGTGGTTTCCTTACAACCCCCCTGTTGATTCCCAGCTGGTCGGCTCAACCATAACAACACGTGGCCTGCCCTGCCCAGGCCAGGAACTGAGAAGGCGCCTCCCAAGGAGGGTCTGGTTTCATCTATAGTCGGGCTGCCCTTCCGTTCACTGGTTTAGTGCAGGGGAGGGAAGGGACAGCATCTCAAGCTGTGGAGACAGCTGGGCTGGGGGAACAGCCAGGACCTGGCTGCCCTGGGCTTGCCTGGCTGAATATTCCCACGGCCTTTCCTAGAGGGGAGTGGTCTCCCAATGGAGCTGCAGCCTCTCAGGCAAGTGTGAGCCGGAGACCTCAGGCAAAGAGCCCTTCCTCGGTGGGACTCACACAGCAGCAATGACGTGAAGGGACATTAATGAAAAGAGAGAGACAATGAACCTCTCTTTGTCCCCACAAAACTTACAGGTGTGTTTGGCCCAAGGCCCTCCAGGGATCTGGAAACAGCTAGGCTGTGTCTAGAGTTTTGGTTACATTACCACTGTCCTCCAAGTCTTTGTATTGCTCCCTTCTTTGGGAGACTCTTACTCTTCTCCAGTCACTGTTTCCATCCACTCTCACACCTGCCTCAGTGGGCAGCCATCAAGCAGGTACATTGCGCTTCCCTAAACAAACGCATATATACTCCAGGGAACATTCTTCAAGGGTGAAAGGTTTGTGGTATAAAACCTGATTTTTGTCGTGAAAACTTGATTGCCCTGGAGTTGACACTTTTTTCCTCATTTTTAAGTTAAAAACATTGTTGCCGGGCAGTGGTGGCATAGGCCTTTAATTCCAGCACTCGGGAGGCAGAGGCAGGCAGATCTCTGCGAGTTTGAGGCCAGCCTGGTCTACAAGAGCTAGTTCCAGGACAGGCTCCAAAACTACAGAGAAACCCTGTCTCGAAAAACCAAACCAAAACAAACAGAAAACAAAAACAAAACCCAAACCATATTGTTGTTTTAATTAATTTATTATTATTATTATTATTTTTGAGACAGGATCTCTCTCTATGTAGCCTGGCTGTCCTGGAACTCTCTATGCAGGCTAACCTCAAACTCACAGAGATCTTCCTGCCTCTGCCTCCCAAGTACTGGGTTTAAAGGTGTGCACTACTATGTCTGCCTCCTAATTAATTATTTTTTTGGTACTTTGTCTCAGTAGCCCAGGTTGGCCTCTAGTTGGCTCAGTACTTGAGAATAACTTTGTTCCTTTCTGCCTCCAGAAGTGCTGGAATAATAGGTGTGGGCAGCCATAGTTGATGTTTTATTTCTTATTTATTTATTTTGGTTTTTCGAGACAGGGTTTCTCTGTATAGCCCCTGCCAACCTGGAACTCACTCTGTAGACTGGGCTGGCCTTGAACTCACAGAGGTCTGCCCACCTCTGCCTCCTCAGTGCTGGGATTAAAGGAGTACGTCATCACTGCCCAGCACTGTTTTAAGTTTTAAGCATTAAACAAATTTCTTTTGAGACAAGGTTACTGCAGAGTGGTCTCAAATTCACAGTTATCCATCCTGTTTTAGCCTCCAAAGCACTGAGATTATAGGTATGTGCTTAAATTTTTTAAAACCATGAAATCAGAAAAAGTACACAAAGTTTATATCTACTGTCTGATGGATTTTTTTTTTTCTGAGACGGAGATTTTTTTTTTTTTAATTTTGAGACAGAGTAACACTCTGGCTGTCCTGGAACTTGCTTTGTAGACTAGGCTGGCCTTCAACTTACAGAGCTCTGCCTGCCTCTGCCTTCTGAGTGCTGGAATTAAAGGTGTGGTCTGACGGACTCTTCGAAAGGCAAAACTGATTCATTTCTGTGCTAGAACACTGGGCTCTGCTGCCCCAGCAATGAAAGAACACACACACATAAAATGGGGTCAGTGAGTGGCAGCTTCTTGTTTTCTTGTTGCTGTGGCAGTTACCAAAAGCAACTTAAATTGGGACAGGGTGGAGAGTGGATCTCAGAGAACTCAACACCAGCCTGGTCTACACCGTGAGTTTCCGGTCACCAGGGCTGTGCCACTCTCCCTGAGAGCTCTGGCTCCTACTTTTTTTTTTTTTTTGAGACAGGGTT
>NC_022028.1:9393799-9398257 GCF_000317375.1 Microtus ochrogaster | reverse complement strand
CTCACTTCAGTTCAGAACCCCAGCCCAAGGGAAGGTGCCACCCACCTTCAGTTAAAATTTCTCTGGAGGTGTCCTCAGGGACATGCCCAGGGACGTGTCCGTGATCTTAAATTTAGTCAAGTTGACAGTCACAATTAGTCATCACAGGAACACTCAAACAACCCTAACCCCCTGGGGGAAGTCAGGCTGGAGGAAGGATCCCCAAGCAGAACTGCCTGCCCAAGTGGAGGAGGTCCCTAGTGTCCTTTGGGTACTTTCTCAAGCAGGGCCAAAATGGAAGCCAAGTGAGAGGTTTATCCTGTGGTCAGAGACAGTGAGGACAGCTCAGATCAGTTCCCCTGCCGTCTAAACAAGTCTGTGCTGGGCACTTGTGCAGATCACTGGATGCTCTTTCTGAAAAGGCCACGTCCCTGTCGGGCTGTGACTCATCAGATTCTTCTCCCGTGTTGCCCAAGTGTTGTTCTTTTTAAAAGATTTATGTGGATGTGTGTGTATGTGGTGGCTTTGGGTCCCCTGGAGCCACCTGACATGGGTGCTGGGAATTGAACTTGGCTCCTCAGGAAGAGCTGCAAGAGCTCTTATATGCTGGGCCGTCTCTCCAGCCCCTGAGGCTCCTTTCCCCAGCCCACGCAGTTCTTTAAAGAATTATTTCATTTATTTTTGATTTATGTTATCTTATGTGTATAAATATTTTGCTCATATGTATGAACATGCCAGGTCAGAAGAGTGGACTGGATCTCCTGAAACTGGAGCTATGGATGATTGTGAGCCTCCTAGTGGGTGCTGGGGATAGAACCGGGGTCCTCTGGAAGAGCACCAAGCAAGTGTATGCACAAGGAGAAGCACACGAAAGTCAAAGATGGAGCTGAACATCAGTCTCCATCCTACCGATGAGCCAGACGTGCATATCCCCGGGCCTGTCCGCATCTGTAAAGAGCCCCGCTGTTCCAGTCAGATCCTACCAGGACTAACCTGGGGCGACAGGATGAGCATATCCCGCGAGGTGTTTGATAGCTAGCCATGCTAAATTAGTTTCCAGAGCTGCAGGGGTGACTTTATATTGGACAAGCTCATGGAATTGGCAGGCCCGAGAGCTCTAGAGCTGCCCCTGACCAGCTGGACCAGTCTAGACAAGTCCCTTTGCCTGGCTACAGCTTAGTTTCTGTTCCTTCGAGAAATGCTGTCTGGGGAGTTGCCTGGTGGGAAGGATGTGAGTGAGACCCCAGTGAGAGTTAGCCCTTACAGAGGCCTGGTCTGGACCTCCAGTGGTTCCCTGGGCCCTCCCATAATCCCCCAGCCTGCTTGGGGCAGAGGGTTACTGTGGGACCCATCAGAAAGCTAGGAGATGGCCTAGGGTACAGGTCAGGGATGAGTACCGGGAGCCTGCTGGGGATGGCCACTGTGTGGGATGGTTTCCCTCAGGCTTCTTTGAAAGCCTGACAGCAGACAGAAGTCACAGAGTGTAGGAAGAGGAAGAAGGGGACTGTTTAGGAGGCCTGGGGTGTTCTCCACACTTCTCCATTATAATTCTGCCTCTGACCATGCAACTTGGGGCTTAACCTTGGCCCACCATGGACTTCATCTTCGGAGAAAATGCTGGGCACTGGTAGTCTCCAATTTTATGATTTTGTCACCAGGGAACCAAAGTGTGATGCACTTCTTTGTGCTTTCGTCACTGGCTTAGCATTGGAATAGAGAGGACAGTCTAGGATCTGGGGAGCAGGGCCCTCCTCACCTCCTCCTGTCGTTGTCACAGAAGCCATTGTAACACTAGGGAAATGGGTTTTGCTGGAGAGTGGCAGGGGTGGGGGTGCAGGCAGTGTGGAAGTGCTAAAAGACCACAGGCACACATAGTGCACATATACTCATGCAGCTCACACACATCCATAGAAATAAAATAAGCAGGGCGGTGGTGGCGCACGCCTTTAATCCCAGCACTCGGGAGGCAGAAGCAGGCGGATCTTTCTGAGTTCGAGGCCAGCCTGGTCTAAAAGAGCTAGTTCCAGGACAGGCTCCAAAGCTACAGAGAAACCCTGTCTCAAAAAACCAAAAGAAAGAAAAAAGAAAAGAAAAACCATATAAATAAAGTAAAAACATTAATACGTTGACTTTTATTAAATTGCTATGAAACTGTCAGATCCATAACCTAGTCTATTTCCATAGACAGGAAGGACAGGCCTGTAGTAGTGTTGTGACTGGCCCTGTCCTGGGCCTGCTGACTCAGACCTGTCCTTCCTGTCTGTGGAAATAGACTGGCCCTTGGAAGGCCAGTGTGGGACCCCTGCACGAGGCAGGTGTCAGCCACCATGTGGGTGCTGGGAACTGAACCCGAATCAACAGGTGCTCTAACTGATGAGCCATCTCCCTAGATTTCAAGGTTATTAATAAAGAAAACTAGGTTTTGTCTGGGACGTGGTGTGTGTGTACATGAGAGGGAGAGCAGCAGAGTGGGCTAAGAAAGCGGCCATAAGTCTGTTTGGAAGGAGCCACCTTTCCCCTCTGCTTTGTTGTTGTTGTTGTTTGTTTGTTTAGTCTTTGCTTTTCAAGACAGAATTTCCCTGTGTGGCCCAGATTACCCTGAAACTGGTTCTGTAGATCAGGCTGACCTGGAACTCAGATCCACCTGCCTTGGCCTCCTGAGTGCCGGGGTTAAAGGTGTGCACCATCATTACCACTGGCTAGATTCCAGGGAGATTTTCTGAGGTGCTCATTCCTAAGAGCTGATAACCATGGGTATGGGAACCCAGGGAAGGAAGTGAAGCCCACCTCTCTGCTCACTCTTCTTGGGGCATTGGAAGGCAACTGGCCAGAATGAAGGAGAAGGCGGTTACTTCTTGTCCCCTTTTCAGTCCAGCTGGCCTTTCAAAGGGCCCTCTGCCCTACTGTTTTCCTCTGAGAAACTGTATGTAGGCTTGCACAAGGTGGACATTTAACTCACTGCTTCTAGGCCATGTGGGATCCTGGACCTCTGAGATTTATGGCACAGGGACGTGTTAAATGCTTCTCTGCTGTCCCCATCACTGAAGGTCTGTGTGTGCCATCTGCCTCAGGCTTCCAACTCTCTGAGAGCTGAGGGCCCCTGGTAGCAGCACACCTTCTTACAGTAGCCTGGGTAACAGGAAAGGCAAGCAGAGAGGTGCCTTCTGGGATGACAGACACTCTCAACTCCACAGAGGAAATGCGACTTCTCTAAAAAGACTCAGAAAGTGAACTGGGGTTGCCATTTACTTGGTAGCATGCTTGCCCAGCATGCACAAAACCCTGGGTTCCACCCCAGTACCACAATAAAACCAACAACACACACACACACACACACACACACACACACACACACAAAACCAAAACCGGGCACGGTGGCACATGCTTGTAATCCCAGCACTTGGGCACGTAGAGGCAGGAAACTGAGAAGTTCAAGGCCATTCTCTGCAGTGCAGTTAAGAGGCTAACACTGGGCACGTGAACCCTGTCAAACCACTAATAACCTGGTACGTTCTAGACAGACTCCTGGCCGGTAAGTGTCTTGGCTCCTAGGAACAGGGAGATTGAACTTGCTCTTGAGTTGGGAGGTGGGTGCTGGATCCACAGCAGAGAAGCTGCTGAGCCAGGACACTCCTGGTGTCTTACCAGTGCTCACTTGCTGAGACAGAGGAGGGCCATCTCTGCTCCACAGACCCAGGGAGCTCACATGAGAAAGGAAGGCTGCAGAGGCCAAGATGGAAAATCAGAAAGGGAGGAAAGGGCTGGGGAGAGGGAGCTAGAGAAGGAACGAAGCTCTGGGAAGAACTTTGCTTCCTCTCTCTCCAGCTCCTGGTCAGTCTGGCCCGCTGGAAAGTCATTTGGAATAACAAGTTATAATTTGATTATGACTCTATTCCAGCCTCTCGGAGTAAACAAGGCTTTCCCTTCCTGGACGGGGCTGCCCAGGCTTCTGGGGCGCACTTTCCCTGGGCCTGCTCAGGGGTTCCCCCTCCTGCAGCTGTCACTTTTCCTGGGCACGTAGTCGGACTGCTTCAGGCTCATGTTCTACTAACATTTACATTCTCCCGTGTCCCCTGCTCCTCTGCTGCCCTTCCTGTAACGTCCTCACCCCGAAGCCTGCGTACCATGTAAATATTTAAACCCATCTATGATTTCCTGTTTATTATCAGTCTAAATCCTGAGTTCATTCATTGTGCATCTGTCTGCCTGTATCTGCCTTGTACCCACCCTTCTCTGGGGACGTGTCCTCACTCAGGGTCAGCTTTGAGACACATTTTGGCTCTTTTTTTTTTCAAAGTTCCAATGTTTCATTAGTGTGGTAAAATATACCTACATACATATATACACACATGCATACATACATACATGCATGCATACATACATTTTTGTCCCCTGAAATTTTTGTTCAATTTTCTCCTTCCTTCCTTCCTTCCTTCCTTCCTTCCTTCCTTCCTTCCTTCCTTCCTTCCTTCCTTCCTT
>NC_022028.1:9381730-9393469 GCF_000317375.1 Microtus ochrogaster | reverse complement strand
TCCTTCCTTCCTTCCTTCCTTCCTTCCTTCCTTCCTTCCTTCCTTCCTTCCTTTTTCCAAGACAGAGTCCCTTTTTACCATCCCTTTTCAGAACACTTGGAACTCTGTAACCACTGAACAGCAAGTTCCCTTCCCCTGAACCCCTTCCCCTGGTAACACCATTCAACTTTCTGTTTCTATGACTTTGTCTGCTCTAGATCCCGCACAGAAATGGGATCCGGTGACACTTGTCCTTTTGTGACTGAGCATAAGTCCTCAAGGTTCATCTGCTTTGCAATTTGTGCCACAGCCAAGCTGGTTGTGGTGATGAGGCCTATACTCCCAACGTGTGGAAAACTGAGGCGGGAGGATGGCTATGAGTTCAAGACCAGCCTGGGCTATGTAGCAGGACCCTGTCTAAAAAACCCAATCAAAATAAAATAATTTTTTTTTTTTTGGTTTTTCGAGACACGGTTTCTCTGTAGCTTTGGAGCCTGTCCTGGAACTCCCTTTGTAGACCAGGCTGGCCTCGAACTCACAGAGATCCGCCTGCCTCCCGAGTGCTGGGATTACAGGCATGCGCCACCACCGCCCGGCTAAAATAATTTTTTTAATGTTGGCATTTAGTAAAATTAGAAAGAAAAGTCCTTGAGGAAAATGTAAGGCACACCCAAGTGTGGATGTGGGCTTCTGACTTGTGGAGCTTCCTGTTAGGCCTGAATAATATAATATTCTAGGGCATGTGTGTACTAAGTTCATACACCGATGGACATTTAGATTGCTTCCACCTTTTTATGTTGTATCTATCTGTCTGTCATCTATCTATCTATCTATCTATCTATCTATCTATCTATCTATCTATCTATCTATGGTTTTAAGATATAATGTTTCTCTGTATAGCCCTGGTTGTCCTGGAACTTGCTCTGTAGACCAGGTTAGCTTTGAACTTGGGAATCTACCTGCCTTTGCCTCCCAGCCCTGGGATCAAAGGTGTGCACTACCACACCCTATGAACTGGGTACATGAACCAGCTTTCACTTTTTTAAATAAGAGGCTACCACTACAGTTTGTATCTTAAATGTCCAGGGAGGTGCCACTGGGAGGTGGTGTATCCATTAAGAGGATGGTAAGACCTAGTGGGATGTCTTTAGGTTATTTCAGAACCTGGGAATGGATACTCATACCTTTAACCCTGGAGTTGGGGGACAGAGACAGGAGGCTCCTGAGGCTGAAATGGTGAACTGAGAGACCCTGTCTCAAGGAAATAAGATGAGGAGTGATAGGGCGGGACCGTCAATGACCACCTCTTGTCTCCATGGGCACGCATGGGCTGTCGTTCCAACTTGCTGTTCCAGTTTCTTCCCAGAGGTGAGCTGAACTCCCTGGGATGGCGCTCAGGCATCGGCACTGCCTGAAGAACATTTCGTGGGCTTGTGAGTTGGCCCAGTGAGGAAAGGACTTGATGACCAAGCCTGAAGACCCACAGTTAACCCACCTGGTAAGAGGAGAGAACCATCTCCCATGAATTGTCTTCTGACTTCCACATGTATGCTGTGATGCATGATCGTGTGTGTGTATGTGTGTTTGCATGTAAACACAACACACACACACAAAGAATGAAAGAGTATGAATATATAAATATAATACAAAATTTAAAAAAGTTACTTGAGTTGGGTGGCATATGCCTTTAATCCTAGCACTCAAGAGGCAGAGGCAGGTAGGTCTATGTGAGTTTGAGGCCAGCCTGGTCTACAAAACAAGTTCCAGGACAGCTGGAGTTACACAGAGAAGTCCTATCTCGAAAAACTAAAAGAAAAAAAAAACTAAAAAAAAAAAAGCTCCTTGATTGAGTCTGATTCTGTGTGTGACTAGCACTGAGGAACACTGGGTAAGAGACTGAGGTAGAAGATGGGAAAAGATGGATGCTGGATCAGCCTCTTCGTGGTCCCTTCCCATCCCCTCCAAGGGTGACAGTTTGGCCACTAAATGCCCTGGATCCAATGAACCCAAACCTCTGCGAAGCCTTCCGCATCTTCCTGCAGGGGTTCATCTTCCTCTAGAGGTTCATCATCCTGCAGGGGTTCCGATTGTGTGTGTTCCTGCAGGATCAAACTTCAGGATTTGGAAACAAGTTGCTGACAGCCTTGGGCTGCTGGATTTCCACTGTCTCCCTAGGGAAAACCATGTTCCATACCTGTCTCAATACTTCTGCCTGTAGCTAAGAGCCCCAAGATTCACCACTTGGGCCCCCAGTTGCCCCAGCTAGTCAGGGCTGATGTCTAGACATGGAGAATCTCCAGCTAGGATGCTATCCTAAGGCATCCAGCCTGTCAGTCGCTGGACTGTGGACCCTGAGATAAAGGGCTCCGACAGTCTGTCCTGGGGCCCCCTCTGAGCCAGAACTAGAGGATCCATGTGGAGCTAACAGACCACAGGGAAAGTGCCCTGGCAGCGGGAGGATGGCTGGTGGACACACAGCAGGAGGCCTGCCCTCGGGTACTGGAGCTGCTGGGCCCAGTGGCTGCTTTGCTACATGTGGCTTTGAGCGATCGTCTCTCTCTGGGCCTTGACATCTCCAGCTGAATTAATAAAGAGTTTGGCCTAGAGCACTGACTCCAGAACTCAGCTGCAAACTGGGATGATCTGGGGTGGGGGTGGGGTTGAAAACTTTCATTGTCCGTATTTGAAGACTGAGTGTTAGGGCTTTAGAACACCCTAAGGGATTCTGATTCACAGCTGCGTTAGAGCCCGGCCGCCAGAGAGTTGTTTCCTAGCCATGGTCACACAGCACAACGTGAGAGTTTGGGATGCTGCCCTATTATCAGCAGAGGGCACCAGGGAGGGGCTCTAGCTACCCAGCTGTCTCTCCAAGGGCTGGGGCTCAGGGTCTTAGCCCAGCAGGACAGCTTGTGGGGCCTTCCACCTGGAAAGTGATTGATTGCCTCTCTGTCTTCTGACTGAGGCTTACAATGACAATTTGTGTGTGGGTTGGCATCTTGTAGAGACATTTTCTCTACTATTTGAATGTGTTGTGTATGCATATGTGTGTGTTTGTGTGTGTGTGTGCATTTGCACATATGTGTGGAGACCAGCAGTCCTACCTCAGGTAACTTAGGATCTTCTGTCCCTTGTTTTTGACTTTTTGGTGTTTGTTTGAGACAGGATCTCATTATGTAGCCCTGGCTGGCCTGGAACTCATTCTGTAGACCAGGCTGGCCTCCAACTCAAGAGAGATCCACCTGCCTCTGTCTTCTGAGTGCTGGGATTAAATGTGTGCACCACCACCACCTGGCTAAGACCAGTGTCTTAAGCACAAAAGGTCTCTGAGGATGGGAGAGTCCATGAGATCAGTTCTTTTACTTTCCCGCCGTGGGTGCTGACTGAGTTGTCGTCCTGACTCCGTGTGTGCAGTGGTCAGGCCAGCCTCTCTGGGTGGCATAGGCTTCACATTGTGCATATGTGAGCCATATGTAGTTGGGAGCAGGCTGCCTGGATACAGGCTAAGCAGAAAACCTGGTTTTGCTACTTGCTAGCTATCAGGTGACCTTAGTCATTTCGTTCTGTTCCTCAGTTTCCTCATCTGTCCTGCAAGGGTGTGGTGGGGTTGTTAATGCCTGGCAATCTCTTGGAGAAATGCCTGGTGAGAGGCCAGACGCTCAGAATGTGCGAGCAGTTGCTGTTGCTCTTTTGATAGAAGCCCACGGTCGCCCCAGGCTTGTCCCTCCATGTCCATACCCTTGCCTCTCCACTGGCTCCTTTTGGTACACGCATGCTGCGGTGGGCAGGGGGCTCTCTGCTGTGCCAGGCATTGAAGGGAACAGATGGAAGTAAGTCGGAGGCCTGCTTCTGGGGTGCTGAATCCCCTGGGGGGACAGACAGCTTGGATGAGTAAGATGAGGTTCTGCTCTGGAGACCTCATCCTGACAGGGAAAATAAAGTGCCACTGAATTAGTTACTTTTCCAACCATTGTGACAAAATTCTTGGCCAAAAGCCACTTGTGGAGGAAGAATTTATTTTGGCTCTCAGTGTGGGGACAGAGTCCATCAGAGCAGACAAGGCCTGGCAGCAGGAGTGGGCGCCGGCTGGTCCCTCTGTGCCTGTCGCCAAGAGGCAGAGAGCAGTGAGTGCTGACGCTCACTTTCTGCTCTGCTTTCCTCTCTAATTTCTTTGTTTTTCGAGACAGGGTTTCTCTGTGTAACAGTCCTGGCTGTCCTCGAACTCTCTCTGTAGACCAGGCTGGTCCTGAACTCACAGAGATCCGGCTGCTTCTGCCTCCTGAATGCTGGGATTAAAAGTGTGCACCACCACCGCCCGGCTACATCTCATTCTGATTTATCGAAAATACTATTAACGCTGTTAGACAACACATTCCCATACTGCACCATTATAACTACATGGTGGTATATGCGACAAAATCCGCCCCTCCATACCTGTGCCAGATGCTAAGGTAGCCTCGGGTTTCCTATGCGACATCCCCACCCCCACCTCTACGGTTCTTTGGTGACCTGTCAATCACTGCACTCTGCACACTGCCTTGTGTTTGTTCAGGCTTTGCTTGGCTCACTCACTCAGGAGCGTCTCGTGAGTGGCAAGGCTCTTCCCATTGTTCTCCACAGCTGCACAGCATTCCATGGGCTGTGTTTACTCAGATTCCTGCTGCCTCACCTTGATGTTGAAGTCGCTTCCTGCTCCGTGCTGTGGTTTCCCACCGTAAGCTGGAGCCTGCGAGAAAGTCTGCAGTACAGATGTGGCTGGAAGAGCAGATCGCTGCAGGGAAGAGGGCTTCTGAGAGGAAAGGCAGGGGAGCCCCTGACCTCATCCTTGAAGATCACGGGAAGGCACTGATTTCTACAGTGCATAGGTGGTCAAGTCATTCCAAGTCCAAAGACATATCTGAATTTGAGATGCCCAGGTTATTCAAATAATGGTAACATATTCGAAGATCACGGGAAGGCACTGATTTCTACAGTGCATAGGTGGTCAAGTCATTCCAAGTCCAAAGACATATCTGAATTTGAGATGCCCAGGTTATTCAAATAATGGTAACATATTCGAAGATCACGGGAAGGCACTGATTTCTACAGTGCATAGGTGGTCAAGTCATTCCAAGTCCAAAGACATATCTGAATTTGAGATGCCCAGGTTATTCAAATAATGGTAACATATTGTACACACTTATACATGCAGATCAACATTCTAGCACAGACAGAATCCCGTGGTCACAGAATGTCCCAGCAGCACTCTCATGAGTGTTGGGAGCCTGGGCTCTTAAATCATCCCCCTTCTGCTTCCTCTTACCTTAGAGGAGCCCCAGGGGGTCAAATGGGAACACATATCCTACTTCGGGGCCTCCTTCTAGAATACTGCCTTAGTTTGCCCCATGAGAGAGCAGGAGGGAGCATGGCTATAGCTTCCAGGAGCGGATGGTTCTGGACATCCTGAGGTCTGAGGGTAAGCTGAGTATCTGTTAGTACGCGTGGCGTGGGGTCTGCCAATCCCTGACTCAAGAATGGTCCCTTGTTTGTTTGTTTGTTTTGTTTTCGTGGTTGGTTTGTTTTCTTTTTCTTTTAAGACCGGCTGGCCACAAACTCTCTAGGTAGTTGAAGATGACCTTGAACTTCTGATTTCTCTGGCTCCTGTCTTTGCTGGGATCACAGGTGTTTGTCGCCATGCTTCTTTGTACAGCACTGGGGATTGAACTCACAGCTCTGCTCAGGCTAGACAAGCACTCTGTTAACCAAATGACATCCTCAGCCCCTCCCTCGACTCTTGTTACTGCTCCCTAGCTACGTTCCTCACCAGCCCCCAGGCCACTGTTCATCTTAGGATCAAGTTATCTGGAGGTAAGGACAACATTTACTCAAAGATAGCAAAGAGACCACACGCGGGTTGGAAGTATCCTGTGGCAAGGACTTCACACACACTTGGACAGGTCTACCAGGCTGGGTGTTACTTAGGGACCACAGTGGATGGCTTCAAGGCTTTCTTCCTGATTTTTCCAGACTGAACTGAGACACTTCCAAACACCAGCCTCCTGGGGCTATGGAGTACCCCACATTCCTGCCTCCCTACCCTAATCCAGGCCTAAGCTGGAGGCCTGAATTCCATGCAGGTGCATTTGACTGAGAGGCTCCTACAGAAATGGTGTGGGTTAAAGCAGGGATCCCTTCTCTGGGACGCTGTTGTGGGTTCTCATGCTCTGTGTGTCCTCTTCCACTCTGCTCATGTTGGATGCTGTCAGGGACCGTCAGTACCTCCACAGCCCCCAGTTAGGATGCTCACAGACAATGCAGTCAATGAGTGAGCTACTTCTCTGATCTTGAACAGGCCCACACCCAGTTCTCTCTCCTGACTCCCAAAGGAGGTCCCGGGTTTATACAGCCATCTTTTCCCATCTGATACTCTTTCCTCCTCCTTCTTCTCTTTCTCCTTCCCCTTCTCCTGTTCTTCTTCTTCCTCCTCGTATCCCCCTCTTACCCACCTTCTCCCCTCCTTTTCTTCTTCTTTTTCAAGGTCTTATTACACAGCCCTGACTGGAATTCACTATCTATACCAGGCTGACTTTGAACTCACAGAGATCCACCTGCCTCTGACTTTTGAGTGTGGGGATTAAAGGTGTTCATTACTTTTCCTGGCCTTCCTTTCTTTTCTCCTCCTCTCCTCTCTTTTTCTTTTCTTTCTTTCCTTTCCTTTTTTTTTCAAGACAAAAATCTCACTGTGTAATTCTGGTTGTCTTGGGACTTACTCTGTAGACCAGGCTGGCGTTAAACTCAGAGATTTTCCTGTCTTTCTCTCTCAAGTACTGAGATTAAAGGCATGTGCTACTACACCTGGCTTAGAAAAATAATTTTTTTGTCCTTCTTTTTTTCTCGAGACAAGGTTTCTCTGTAGCTTTAGAGCCTGTTCTGGAACTCACTCTGTAGACCAGGCTGGCCTCGAACTCACAGAGATCTACCAGCCTGTGCCTCTCAAGTGCTGGGATTAAAGGCATGCGCCACCACCCAGTCAGAGTATTTTTTTAAAAATATATATTTTTAATTACGTCTGTTTAGTGTGTGTGTGTGTGTGTGTGTGTGTGTGTGTGCATGTGAGCACTGAGTGTGTCATGATGTGGGAGAGGAAGTCAGAGGACCCCACAACCTGTGGGGTCCTCCATTATGGGTTACAGGAATTGACCCCATTAAGCTTGGTGAGCACCTTTGCACACAGAGCTGTCTTGCTGGCCCTCTCTTGTGTATGTGCTCTATTCATGTGTGTGATGCAGAGGCCAGAGGAGGGCATCAGTTGTCCCCTCTTTTCTCACTGGTTTTCTGGTTTTCTGGCTAGGTTGGCAGTCAGCAAGCCAAGATAATTCTCCAGATTCCTCCCCTATCCCTCCCACTGCGGGGATGATAGGGATGTAGCCACGCCTGGCATTTTTACATGGGTGCTGGGGTCCTAACTCAGGTTCTCAAGCTTGCATAGCAAATACTCTTCGTCACCAAACTGTCTTTCCAGCACCCCCGTTTCCATTTAAACGACTTTATCGAGATATAAATGTACAGTCAAACGGCTCTGGTCTGTTCCCAGGATACACAGTTCTCAGCTTCTCAGTGTGTTCCTCTAGAGCATCGCTTATGCCAGCGCCCATCCCGCTCAGTTGTTCGATGGTCATAGGTCTCCCTGTGCTGAGACACAGCCTCTCTTGACCTCGCTCTGCACTGTGGCCATTGTGCAATCCCTTCCCTCCTTCTGTGTCCAAACCACTTGAACCAACGCTTAACTCTTGCCGCTTTCGTTTTCTTAGATTCAGCTAATGTTCTGGAAAAGCATCCATGAAGGGTGACTCCAGGGGCCTGCAAGTGCATCAGCCCATTGAATCCCACAAGCAGCCCACTAAATTCCTTCTCTTAGACGTGAGAAGCCCAGGCAGGCTTCACGCTCACTACGTAGCTGAAGATTCTGCCTTGGCCCCATCTCCCAGGTGTGTGCCACCACACTGGGTTTCTGCAGCACTGGGAACTGATGGACTCTGCCCTTTGCACCTACCAGGCGAGCACGCTACAACAGAGCTCCTTTCCTACCTAGACCCCCGGCTCAGTTCTACTTTTTCTTTGGAGTTTCCTGAATCTTTGGTGGAGACTCCTTGCTCTCCAGACTATGACAGTTTTTGCTCCTAGCCCAGAAGCTTGATGTGGTAATAGGAACCAGGAATGCAGCCATAAATCCTCTGCACCCTGTAATATCGTTGATACCCCACCATCTGTTCTGTGCTGTGAATGGAACAGACGTTCAGAAAAAACTATGTGAGAAAGGAAAAGAAGAGCTGGGCAGTGGTGGCGCACGCCTTTAATCCCAGCACTCGGGAGGCAGAGGCAGGTGGATCTCTGTGAGTTCTAGGCCAGCCTGGTCTACATAATGAGTTCCAGGATAGTCAGAAACTCTGTCTTGAGAAACAATAAACAAAGAAAAATAGATAAATAAATGAAAAGGAGAAAGGAAGAAGAGAAGAAGGGACCGAGGGAGCGCAATGAGGTCCTAGGGGACCGGTGTTGGGGAGATGATCTTCAGGTATTGTAAAGTAGGGAACTGGAGTGAGCTGTGTTCAGTGACCACAATCCATTATGCTGACTCCTCCCAGGGCCCCTTCACACCACCCCATCACACCCTTGCTGTGGTGGCTGGGACTGCTGGTCTAAAGACATCCTGAATGTTGAGCCAAAAAGCCTTGCTGTAACTGAAGGTTAGGATCAGGGATCCATCTCAAAACAGCTCCAAGATTTCTGGTCTGAGCTGCTGGGAGAATTGCTAGGACCTGGAGGAGAGGCTATGGACAAAGCAGGTTTTTTTTGTTTTTATTTTTTTAATTAAAAAATAGTTAGACTTATTTATTTTATGTGTATGAGGTTTTTTTGCCTGCGTGCATGTATGTGCACCATGTGTATTCCAGATGTCAGATGAGTGTGTCAGGTCTCCTGGAACTGGAGTTACAGTTGCGAGCTGACTTGTGGGTGCTGAGAATTGAACCTGGGTCCTCTTTAAGAGCAACAAGTGCTCTAACTGCTGAACCACCTCTCCAGCTCCAAAGCCAGTTTTCTAAAGGGAAATCAGGGGTTTGACCTGAGGCGTGCTGAGTTGGAGATATCTGGTGGCCACACAGATAGAGCTGCTTCCTTGGTGGGTGACCATGCATGCCTGGGATCCTTTGATATGGGTGAACTTGGTGTCTGTCTGACGCTATGCTGGACTGATGGGCCTTTGCCAAGGGCAGGTGGTGCTGCAGCTGATGACAGGGACAGTGCATTGTGGAGGGTCTGTTTCTGCTATATGACAGAGCCTCATGTAACTCAGGCTCATCTCAAACTTTCTAGTAGTTGGAATGACCTTGAACTTCTGATCAGCCTGCCTCCATCTCCCTAGTTCTGGGACTGCAGAAGTGTGCCACCATGTAGCACTGGGGTTGGTACCCAAAGCTTTGTACTTACTAGTCCAGTACCCCCCTGAGCCGCATCCTTTCTGTTTCCTCCATTGTGAGATGGATACAATATACTAGCTATGAGGATCACTGTGGGGGAGGCTGCCCAGTGAAAGAGCAGCTAGAAGTTCCCAGGATAGTGCCTTGGACAAAATAGGCACTTGATAAAGGGTAGTGAAAAAGACCAAGAGCTAAACTGCACTGGCTCCTGCAGATGGGTCATCAAATGAGTTCAGGAGCATGGGCTAGGGAGGGAGAAGGAAGTCTGTGACTAGAGCCTGGAGCGTGGGAGGAGGGTGGCAAGAAGGGGAAGCGTGTTAAAGTGTGTGTAGAACCACCCGATGGCAGCATCAGTCAGTCCTTTGAGTTAGAGCTGAGCATCTGTCTTCCGAGTGTCCCAGGCAAGAACTGAGGACTGGTTGGCAGGAGTACCCAAGTATTAACCAGCATCCCTTCTTTAGTAGAGTCTCACAGTTCCAGCTAGCTTGGAACTCTATGTAAATAAACAAAGCCAGCCTCACACTCAGAGATAAGCCTGTCTCTGCCTCCAGTGTGCTGGGATTAAAGGTGTACGCCAGCATGCCTGGCCAGTTCTTCATTTTTAAGAGCAGGTCTTAGGAGAGCAAGCAGGAGATCCTGGATGCTGCCGGACCAGGTGAGCGCCCATGGGTTGGTGTATAGCAAGCTTTTGTTGAATATGGGTGTCAGATTTTCCTACTGCTGTTATAAGCTGGTGGCTTGACCCTCATTTTCCAGAACTGGGGAGAAGATTCTGTGTCTATAAGAAGACTGTGACAGCAATGACTTAATGCCCACAGTGACTGAGTTCAGTCTACCCGAGAGGAGTGCTAGGAAGCGGGTGGCAGGCATGGGGTTAAAAAGCGAGGAGGGCAGAGCTAGGCACAGGGGCAGGGCAGACTGGAGGGGCGTGGCTTTGAGAACAAGGGAAGGAGACCCTAGAGATAGTGAAGAGGACAGAACTGGGGAAGGATAGCTTTCCAGCTTCCTGCTACTCTCGCACGTCTGTGGCAGACTGCAAAAGTAGCATTTACCATCACACACACACACACATGCACTGCTTTGGCTTGAAGACCCTCAGGATCTTGCTCAACATCATCTTGATTGACAGTGATAGAACCAGGATTGTGACCTAGCTTGGCTCAACTACAAAGGCTGTGGTCTTTCCTCTACACCCTGCGGTCACTGTGACCCCAGGCAACAGGGCAATGGACAGTATCAGATGACCTTTGCAAGATCTCTTCCCAGCGCCATAGTCTCCTGCTTCTGCCCTTTTTTTCCCTCACCATTCAACCCGTAGTAACTGAGGGGGAGAGAGGACCAGCTCTTCTGGGGACGGCTGTGGTTACTCACACTAACCCTCTGCCGCTTGCCCATCTCCCTCCCACCCCATGGCTTTGCTGGCAAGGAACCCTAGCCCAACCCCCACACTCTGCCTCTGGCTGAGGGGCACTTCCCGGAATTAGCCACCGCAAACAGCTGGCTCCAGGAGGGGGGTCGAGGAGGCTAACCATTTCCAGATGTGCCAAGGCACCAGCGCCTAGGAGGCCTGAGGTCTCCTCCTGTGCCTGGGAGCTGGGGAGGCTGGCCTCAGATCAGGACTTCAGCAATGCCAAGGCACCAGGCAGATCCTTGCCTGCAAGCTGCAGGAAGATTCTTGGGTGCAGGGAGATAGAAACGTCCATTGTGCACCTGCAGGGCCCTCTGGGGAAGCCCCTGCAACCTCAGCAGCTCTTGTGGCCTGGACTCAGCCCAGAGAGTCCCTCACTAAATTAATAGCCACAATGATACTCTGTTACCTTCCTACTCTGCTCGAGTGAGGAGGTTTAGAGTACACCATACTTGGAGTCCAATCCCAGTGAAGCCTCTAACCAGCTTTGGGACCCAAACAGCTTAGCTCCCCTGGCCATGAAAGGCTTCTATGTCATAATGTCAGTGTTAGGATTAAATAGAAGCAGGGAGTGTAGCTCAAATGGTAGAGGACTTATCTAGCATGCACAAAGCCCTGGGTTTCATTCCCAGAACTGCAGAAACCAGGCCACCACCTCTGTTATCATAGCACTTTGAAGGTAGAGGTAGAAGAGTCAAAGGTTCAAGGTCATCTTCAGCTACGTAGTGAGTTCAAGGCCAACCTGGGCTACACGACACTATCTCAAAAAAAATTAGAGCTAAATGGGAACATCTATAGGAAATGCTTATTATTGTACCATACTTATGACAACTCGTCCTTCCTTCCTTCCTTCCTTCCTTCCTTCCTTCCTTCCTTCCTTCCTTCCTTCCTTCCTTC
>NC_022028.1:9379305-9381630 GCF_000317375.1 Microtus ochrogaster | reverse complement strand
GTGTGTGTGTGTAAGCATGGATATTAAAGATTCTTAGAGAGAACCACCCTAAATCACTCTTCTTCTTTACTCGGTTAGGCAGGGTCTCTCAAACCCAAAGCTTGCTAATATGACTTGTTTTGGCAGCCAGCTTGCCGCTGCAATTGTCTCTGCTTTCTGAAGCTGGAATTACAGGCAGGTCACCATGTTCACCCTTGTGTTTACTACAGCCACCAACATCCTCCACACTTCTAACACCTACCCCATGCTCGTGGCATAATTATCAGGGAATATCTATTCTTTCCAAGGCAATGTGATTTTATCATTGCAACCCTGGAAGTTAGCTCTCTTATCTTCATTTTCATGAGAAGAGATGGAAGAGTCACACTGGTATTCAGTGGAGAGCTATGACTTAAAATGTGAGCCAAAGGGACCCTCAAGCATGTGCCCCACACCACACCCTTCCCAGGCACCTCTCTACCATTTTCTCATGGGAAGAAATCAGGGGACCTTCTTGAGACTGAGGACGTACTTCTCGGCCCTTTGCAGAAGAATGGGCAACAGCAGCTTGGGGACCCAAAAGGACCTGGCAGAAGAAGGCGAATGCCTTAGAGGGGGCACTAGGGGGATGAGAGTTTTAGAACGTGTCAGGGACAGGGAACAGGGGATCTAGATGTTGAGAGAAGTCCAGGCTGTCCTAGGGTGCCCTCCAGGAGTATCCAGGGCTCCTACGAGCTGATGAGCAGGGTCCACTGATTGCTCTGGCCCTGTGATTCTTGCCTTGCCAGCTGCTGCTTCTCCCCTGCACGTCTTCTTCTTGGCCAGGGAGGGTCTCCAGAATTCCCCTTTGTGGGATAGGGAGGACGCAGAGTCCAACAAGGAGGAAAAGGCAGAGGGGGGTGGTGGGCAGGAGCCAGCCAGCAGGGAGGCCCGTCACTGGCCCAGCTCCCAGGGTCTGAGCCTGAAGAGGGATCCGCCTGCCCCTCACCCTTCCCTCCCCTGCCCCCCAGCCCCCGCCCCCAGGCTCCTTGGCTGCTGAGCCTGCCAGCTGGGCCCATGCCAAGCCAAACGACTGCCAGGAGGAGAGGAAGAAGCATTTCCGAGCAGAGAGGCCCTTGTGGGCTCTGCTGGTCTAGAATCCCCCTTTCTCACGGCCAAGTGTAGCAAGAGTATGCATACAGCATGGGCATGCATGCTCCTGCATGGAGCCCAAGGTGGCTCAGTGGACAGGCTGAGGGCCCAGGGGCTGCAGGGTGCACGGAACAGCTTGAAGTGGGGCCATGGTTGTGCCAGGTGGCATGGCTTTGGGAAATTAGGTTTGGTTCACTCTGAAGTGGGGGATGTACCGGCAATGTCGACTGCTTGGGCGGTGCTTGGGATTTATCTGAGTGACAATATTTGGAAGTTGAGTTTTTGAAGATAGTACGGAGGCAAGGATGGAAGTGGGGGGGTCCCTTTAAAGTGGGGTGGGTGCTCAGCCTGGTGAGTGTCTGGATGAAATGGATAGGAACACAGACAGGCCCAGGTAAAGACAGAGGATCTGCTGACCCCAGACTGTAGCCTCTGGTGTCAGAACTGTGATAATATGTCTCTCCTGTCTTAAGCTGGTAATTTTCACAGTAGCTGTGAAACATGCATACCCAGAAGCCTATGGCAAAGGGATGGGATGGGGAATGGGGGAGGAGAGGCTTGGTGAGACAGCCTTGGAAAACAAAATGAAAAATATCCATCTTTTGTTGAGCCACAATTCTCTCTGGGGCCCTTTTAAGGATATTTGTGTCAACCCTCACAATAACTCTGCCAGAGATAATTGATGATTCTAGACTTGGAGTCAAGTTCGGGCCCATGGTCACTCCATTTTGCTGGAATTCTAGGGTCTTCTATCTCTCAATGCTGGCCTCTGGTCTCTGCCTTAGAGGTGGATTCAGCAGAGTCCATGTCAAACGAGTCTTGCTGTGAGTGGGAAGGATGCTCTCCTAAGGTCTAAGAAGGGACTCATTTTGCTTGGCTGGAGAGCAAGGGCTGGCTGCTACCCACCTGCTCAAGTGCTGGCTCCGGGGAATTAGTAATCACTTTGTTGTCTCTGTATCCTCAGGGTCATTGCTGACATTCTGTTTATACTTAGAGAGGGAAAGGAGTCACCTCTATTCATCTCTAAACCACCATTGCTACCTTGCCTACCACAGTCATCATCACTAAACTCTTGCCCCACCAATGCCACCAGCATCCTAACATCTCCACCATTCACACACAGCCACTGACACCCCTGACACCTTCATACCCACCACCTCCACCATCACAACAACCACCTCCTCCATTCTCACCTCCTCCACTCTCATCTCCTCC
>NC_022028.1:9377172-9378260 GCF_000317375.1 Microtus ochrogaster | reverse complement strand
TCTCACCTCCTCCATTCTCACCTCCTCCATTCTCACCTCCTCTACTCCCACTATCTTCACCATTGTCACCTCCACTATCATTAAGCCACTGACTTCCCTGACAACTCTCTTTTTTGTTTTTTGTTTTTTTTTTTTTTTCGAGATGGGGTTTTTCTGTGTAGCCCTGGCTGTCCTGGAACTAGCTCTGTAGATAAGGTTGGCCTTGAACTCACAGAAATCCTCCTGCCTCTACCTCCCAAGTACTGAGACTAAAGGCGTGTGCACCCACTGCCAGACTACAGTTTTTCTACCTCACTCGATCACATCTGCCACCTAAAATATCCTTTCCTCACCCATAACATCACTTTGGCCACCCCACACCCCACACCTATGACGTCCTCCTGCTATCAGCTCCATCTATGACATTGTCACCACCATTACTCCTAACATCGCTACCTTATCATCACCTTTACCATTGCCACCACAGACACCAGCAAATGTTAGAAATGACATCAACCCATTCCTCTTTGCCCATATAACCACCTCCATCTCTACCCCATGCATGGCCCCTTCTCATCATCACTGTGTGAAATTACAAGAAGCCACTCAGGGAAGATTCCCATGGCCTCTGAGTAGAATTTAGTAGTGGTAGGAAGGAGCTGGGGTGTTCAGCTGACAGATGTGGATGAAGACTGGCTTCCCATGAGCCTTGTCAAGAGAAGAGGTGGACCTAACTGGCTGACGTCAAAACATCCTCAGTGGGACAAAGTGTGTCACAGGCGTCTGTTTGGGTGGGTGGAGGTTAACCAGGCAACACCCAGGCCATGGTGGTCTCTGGAGCATGGAGATTTTGGCAAGTCCCTGGTTCCTGGCTACCTGCCTGTCCTGGTCATGGCAGTGAGATCATGAGAGTGGCTGTACTGGGAGTACTGGGGAGCAGGGAGGGAGTTGGGGGCCCCGCCCTGGCTGGAGGGGAGGAAGGCCGCTCCCCTGGCTGACTCCACCACAGATGAAGTCAGAACACTGCATCCCCCAGGCTGGTTTCTCCTTTCCCTGCCTGCCCAGATCCTCACAGATTCAGGAGGCAGATGATCTAGGCTCAGCTCCTC
>NC_022028.1:9362617-9376942 GCF_000317375.1 Microtus ochrogaster | reverse complement strand
TCAGCTCCTCGCAGGCTCAGGAGGAGGATGATCTAGGCTCAGCTCCTCGCAGGCTCAGGAGGAGGATGACCTAGGCTCTTTCCTAAGAGACATTTTGCTATCAGTCAGCCACCTGAGAACACAGGGACCAAGGGCTGGGATTTGGGGTGGGAGGCACTGGCTATAGGTGTGGGGATAGGATGTTCCAGTTCCCCACTCAACTGTGTAGCGCCTCCCTCTACTCTAGGCCAAGTGTGTGTGTGTGTGTGTGTGTGTGTGTGTGTGTTGTATATTTGAGGGTGACAAAATGTTCCAGAAGCTCAGAGCACAGCTGTTCCCTGACCCTCCCCTCTAAACTCAGCTACCTACGTTGCTTTGAGGACTCGGAACAGCCTCTCTCAGGCCTTTCAACCCTAAACTGTCAAATGCCTGGCTAATCCATCCTCTAGGATCGCACTTAAGAACCCCGGGAAGTAGGAAACAATACTATCGTTGCTTGTCCTTATCTCTGCATCAGGCATGCGAGCTGGACAGACAGGCTGGCGACTGGAGGGGCCGAGGGCCCACTGAGTCATGGAGACAGGAGACTGGAGGGTGGGGTTACAGAGAGCCTGCAGAGGGGGTAGAGACCGCCACCCAGACTGAGCCATTTCCCCTTGGCCACTACAACCCACTCCTCAGAAGATCTTCTGTTGACTCAGGACACACTGACACAGGAGGACGGCCATATTTAATGAACACATAATGCACACCAGACTTTTCCTAAATTCTTCAATCAATTAATTTATTATTATTATTGTTATTAGAGGCAGGATCTCATTATGTATCCCTGGCTGGCCTGGAATTCTCTATGTAGACCAAGCTGGTGTCAAATTTACTGCTTGCCTCTGCTTCTTGAATGCTGGGATTAAAGGTATGTGCCACTGGGGGCTGGAGAGATGACCCAGTGGTTAAGACTGATCTTCTAGAGGACTGGGGTTCAATTCCCTGCATCCACATGGTAGCTAACAATTATCTGTAACTCTAAGATCTGACATCCTCACCCAGATACACATGCAGGCAAAACACCAATGTGCATAAAATAAAAATAATTTTTTAAGAAGGTGTGTGCCACGGTACCCATTTTTTTCTGTGTGTACTCTATGTGATGTACATGGGTGCTGCACCCATGAATGCAGGTGCAGAGGCCAGAGGTGGCTGTGAGGTTCTCTATTGCTTCCAGGCTAGTGAGACTGCTTGGTGGTTAAGAGCACTTGCTGTTCTTCCAGAGGACAAAGGCTCCCCCTGGGAAGGAGGGTGGGGTTGGAGACAATGGTGTGGAAGACCCTGGCATGTCTGGAGTGCTTTTCAGGCCCCATAACTGCTGCCTCTTTGTACTCTATCAGAACAGCTTGAGCATCTACCGGAGACAATAGCCAATGATGGTCACCCAGGCGTGGAGGCCAGGCGGAGACAGTCTCAAGTCCCCAGATGCCGACTTCCAAGCCCCTCCTGACGGGACACACAACCTCCTCAGGACTGGAGGAGACTGCACCTCTAGTCCTCCAGAGAACCCAAGGAACAGCACACACTTCAAACTGTCATTCACACTGAGTCCTTTCTTCCTCCCAAACCACATCCCAGATAGTCTTTCTTTATTCTGTGAACTACTCTCTAATTGCCCACCATAGCTGGGCCCTGCACGGGGTAAGAAGCCAGGGGTAGATAAATACACTCATAGCCTGGTGGAGACTATTCCCACCATTCCTCATCTCCCCTGTCTTAATCCCCAGAGGAAGTCTCAGCATGTGGCTATTAGAAAAGGCAGCTAGTGAGAACTGAGAGAATGGGACTCTTCCCCTGTGGCTGGTTGACCATCCAAATAGGATGGTGGGTACCATGTCTCCATTTCCCGAGGGATAGGGTGATACTCTGGGATCCACTGCTCCAGACTTGGCTGTGGGAAGCGAATGGTCCCATAGTACTGTTTTAGAAGATTGTATCTGGGGAGCTGGAGAGATGACTCAGTGGATATGAGCACTTGTTGCTCTTGCAGAGGACCCAGATTCTGTTCCCAGAATCTGTAACTCAACCATCTGTAACTCAAATTCCAGGCGATGTGATCCTTCTTCTGATCTCCATGGGTACCAACGATGCAGGCAGTGCACAGACAGACATGACAAAACACTCATACCCTTAAATAAATATAACAAAGTTAAAAGAATGAAACCTTGTGTCCTCTGCAAGAGCAGCAAGTATTCTTAACTGCTGAGCCATCTCTCCAACTTGAAAAAACTTTATTTCTAATTATGTGTGTGTATCTGTGTGCCCATGAGTGTGGGCACCCTCAGGGACCAGAAGAGGGTGCTGGGGGCACTGGAGCTGGAGTTAGAGATGAGCTGTAAACTGCCCAGTGTGTTGCTGGGAACCAAACGTGGGTCCTCTGCAAGAGCAGCGAGTGTCTTTAACTGCTGAGCCATCTCTCCAGCTCCTGACCACACAGTTTTCAGAAGAGGAGGTGTATAGAGTCACAAGGCTGGGATGAGATACTGGTGGATATGCCTCCACACGCAGGGGTGAGGAGTGGGGTGCTGGAGGATATGCCTCCACACGCAGGGGTGAGGAGTGGGGTGCTGGTGGATATACCTCCACACGCAGGGGTGAGAAGTGCAGTACTGGTGGCTATACCTCCACATGCAGGGCTGAAGAGTGGGGTGCTGGAGGATATGCCTCCACACGCAGGGGTGAGGAGTGGGGTGCTGGAGGATATGCCTCCACACGCAGGGGTGAGGAGTGGGGTGCTGGTAGATATACCTCCACATGCAGGGCTGAAGAGTTGGGTGCTGGAGGATATGCCTCACATGCAGGGGTGAGGAGTGAAGTGCTGGAGTGGAGGGGTGAGATGCAAAGGGAGCTACTGTGGAAAGTGGGTGTGGTTGAGTCCATCTGTGTAATAGCCGCTGCAGGGACTTGATCTGTGCAATGAAGGATGCACGAATTTCATTTGAAATTCCAAGTTCAAGGCTGGGGATGCAGCTCACGTTGGCAAAGGGCTCGTTCGCCAGGCATGAAGCCCTATGTTCACCTTCTGGCCTCACATGAACCAGGCAAGGCAGTTCAAAATCAGGAGGATTAACGAGTTCGAGGCCAGCCTGGGAAACACGAAGCCCTTTTCCATAATGCGATAACATGATGTAAAGAGAAATATAAAGGTGTAGTTTGTTTCCTCGCTCAGCCACTAATCAGTGACTATTCAGGCTGTGATGAGAAGCACGTTCAGTTCTTGCCTTCTTGGACATTGTGTTCAAGTTGAGTAAAAAAAAGGAAATAATTAAAAAAATATTACATAAAAAATGGCTTAGTTCCCAGTGAGAGACTCCCTATTGGACTGTGGGAATCTGTGTTATCTGGGAAGACTTCTCTGAGGAGGAGGCGCTAAAGCTGGGGCTAGAAGGATGACAGCAATGGGTCAGGGTTAGGTTCAGCTGGAACAAAGACTCCTATTGCCAAGGACTCGGCTACTACGTCATCGCCCCAAAGGGCTTCTCCACCTCCAGTCATTACACCACGGTCAAGGGGAGAGAGGAGGGCAGACTCTTTGTATTAAGGATGTATATTTGTGGGTAGAGTATACCATGTCTGCCTGGAGATTGGTACCAGACCTCACCTAGCTACCGGAAGAACTTCTGTTTGCTTGCTTTTGGGAAACAGCAGATCTAGGGTAGCTTTAACAAATGTGCATGTGTTTTGTTTTTTGTTTTTTTTTTTTTTGGTCTGGGCAGCCATTGCCCTAGTTAGATCAGCGGATATATACTGGAGAAAGGATGGCAGCTAGCAGCTATGCCACAGAGAGCCAGCTGCTGGACTGGGGTGACAGAGAAGAGAGAACAGGAAGAGGCAGGTGTCTCTCTGTGAATCCAGACTGGCCAAGGTGACATCACGAGATTCTGTCTCACAAAATAAAAGGAGCGATTTTGGTGAGCAGAATGAGTTAGCGCATGGAGTTAGAGGCCGTGAGCCTCAAGGGTAGAAGGGACTGGACTCGGGGACAGGTCTGGACTGGAGAGTGGTCCTGGGACGTGCAGGCAGATGAACAAGGAAGCCCAAGTGCTAGGACAGAAGGGAAAGCCTCGGCCCTGAGAACCCAGGAAGACAGTCGCTCTCATTTGCCACTTACTGTCCTTGGTGTCCCTTTGGGGACGCTGCCTTTCTACCTCGTGGCCTGAAGTCATATGATTTTCTTTCCTATGCCAAAGTTGGAGGGGTTCTGTCCCCTTCAGACTTGGGCAGCTATGGGAGCTGAACTCAGGGGGCCAACCTAGGCTTGGACACTTGACCATCATAACCTGGGGCAGAGGGGCCTTTGGAGCAAGTCAAGCCAAGTCCACCCTGTTCCCATGTGTTCCAGCCTCCCAATCCACCCTCTGATCTAGCTCCTCAATATTTTCCCAATATGTTCTTTCTTGTTGCTTATGATGTTACAGTTGGTGTCTGTTACTTGCAGACAGAAATCAGTGAAGGAAACTGAGCTGACCAGGACCACAGATGGCGGGAGGAGGTTGGGGGGTGAGTGTGGGGAGTGACGTGGGATTGGGAGAGGGAGCGTGGCAGAAAGAACTGAGGCAGCAGGTCCTGAAGAAAGAAAGGAGTGGCCAATGGTGTCGATTCTTATTTAAACACGTCCAGGATGTCTACATAAGCAAGGCGACTGAAGCCAGGGAGACAGAGCCGTTAATAATGATTTACACTGGAGGCTGGGGGTGCCTTTGAAAAATCTTTGTTTCAAAGAACAGGAACTCAACTCCTGTTGTGCTGGGGACGATAACAAGGGCAGGGGGAGGGAGAGGGATTTATTGGCTTCTGCTGTCGTGTGTGCAGAGGTGGGCCTGTCCTTGGCACGGCCCAGACAGTGTCGTCAGGACTTTGGCCTCTGCTGTCCTGCGTGGACTTCCTTCTTTGGCATGAAGTCCCTCAGGCAAAGCTCCTAGCAGCTCCTCTCTCACACACACCTGTTCAGTAGCTTCAGAATGGAAAGTTGTTCTGTGCCCAGTGGCTTCAGGAAAACCCTGGCTCTGCCTTTGATTGGCCGGGACTGATCATATGTCCTTTCTGAGCCAGTCACTGTGATTAAGGTGTGCCACGCTTGAAAGGCCAGGTGTAAATCATGTGTTACCCCGCCCCCTCCCCCCCTCCCCCCTGCAGGTGGAGGAGGAGTCTTCTTCATTCAAGCTGCTTTGATCCAGGAGGGTAGGTCTTAGGTACAAACATCAAATCTGCAGCTCTGCTTTCCAAGGGACAGTTCAGTGACAAGCCATATGTAGTTGACAGACAGGGTCATTTCTGAAAGCCGTGAGCTCTGGACAGATAAGACTGTACTTGAACGCTGGAGGTAGCCTTGGGGAACAAGCGGGTACAAGGACAACACAGTTGGTGGCAGCTTGGCGGTGGCTCTGGTGGCAAAGGCAAGGTTTGCAGGCTGGGATCTGTCATCTGCTTTATGTATTTACTTAAAAAAAATGTCCGAGGCTCGGTTTCTCATCTGAGAACTGGCCTGATGTAGGGACAGCATTTATCTGCCATAAGGGGTTGGCGCACCTCCTGGGAAAGTCAATCAAGTTTCGCTAGTGGTGTGGTGGTCTCGGACTTTCAGGGGTAACTCTGCACTTGAAGGAACCAGCCGTCTTTTTGAGTCGTGTGCCATCCCATCCCCAGAACTCAATGACGTTCTACCTTACAAAGCACGGTTTCATTCGGCCTACAGAGATGGAAGGAAGAAGGGGGGACCCTGCTGGTGGGGAGTGGTCAGGGAGAAATCATGATGGGGCTAGGTTGAAGCTAGTGGAACATGCTGGAAGGGCAGATCCTGGAGAGAGGGCTGATTTTGGCCAGAGCCAGCAGGGGTCACTGCAGATCTAAGGAAGTTTAGGAAGGTAGCAGAGCCACCCTGGACCTCTTGTATTACCTGTCTGCACAGCCAGGATGCAGGGCCTGCTCTGGGCAGTGGCTGTCTAGGTCTCTGGCTTTGGTTCCCTTCTAGATTCCCATGGCTGCATGAACTCTGCCTGCTGGATCCTAGCTTCCAGCAGTATTGAGAAAGTGTCTTGGGGCTGCTTCCTACAAAGGTCACCTAGGCCCACAGCATCTCCCATCTTATCCCAGCTCAGCATGTCAGTGAAAATGTGTAAGTCTTGTTCTATCAAGGATCCCTCTGCTTTTTTATACTCATTTCCCACATCTGCTTAGTACAACACTGGCTTAAGGGCTCATTTGGGCGAGAGGGCACACGGGTCCTGGGGAGATCCATGTATCAACTGTGCCCCTCCCCCACTTATTATGACGTGTAAAGAAGCATGTTTGCTGTGGGACAATGGAAAGAAAATGTGCATACAAAATGATACAACTGTATTATAATTTTAAAAATATTTTTAAAAAGGTGCATAGAAGAAAAATTACCTTTGCTACCTCTGAAGCTAGCCCTTCCTCTCCCTCAACAGGGGTTGACCATGGGGCTCAGTTCTGAGAGAAGAGTTCCAACAGAAAAGGTCCTTTTAGGGCAGGTGACATGGCTCAGAGTCAAAGGTGCTTCATGCCAGGTCTGACGATTGCAGTGCAAGATCCAGGACATACATGGCGGGAGAGAGATGACGCCTGTGAGTTGTCCTCTGACTTCTGCGCGCGAGCTGTGGCAAGCACGTGCGCATGCGCGTGTGGGTGTACCCCCCCACACCGAATAAAAATAATATGTGTAATAAAAAGAAGAAAAGGCTCTTTTAGAAGTCCTCTCATCAGCCCCGTCTCCCACCAATTCTCACTGCCTATTCTGCTAACGTTCCTAGGGAGAGAGGTGTTGGTAGAGGTTTGAGTGCTGGCTGGCACCAAGGACGTAGCCGTCTGGATCATCACAGCAGAAGGAAGGAAGCAGGCTCCCATATGGGACCTGCTGGGGTTCTACAGCAGGCCAGTGGGAGAGTTCACAGGCACTGGCTGCCAGCCAGGAGCCTTTGCTCCTCCCCACCCCCCACCAGAGTCCAGATGCCAGGAGTCTGGAATAGAGCCTGTGCCCTCCTCGTAGGGCTGTGGTTTCCTCTGTGTGACCGGTAGGCTACCCGGAGGGTGTGGGTGTCCGGTGCACACCAAGGTTGTGTAACAAGCTCCCGGCTTGTGTGCACGAGCTGTGTAACCTGATGCAACAGGGAAGTTGCGGTCCCGTGAGCTGGGGTGTGGGCACATGGCTGGATCCCAAACCACAAGGAGTATTTGACTTACGGCTGTGGAGGAGGCTGTGCTTTGGGGGGTCGCAGGGCTGTCTACGTCAGGGCTTGTCTGGCTTTCGTTGCCCACATCCTGGTCCCTGTGGGCACAAGACTAGGAATGGGGCTGCCTGGTCGGGTGGTGTTGGAGCGGGGCTGGTACAAAAGGGGTGGTCCCCTATCAGGATGCTGTTGTGATGGGGTGGAGAACATGCTGACTTCCGTCCTGCCTTTCCATCCCTCCCGTGTTTTCCAAACTGTGGCCCCACCCTTGCCAGTCGCACCCATCTGTCCTGCTGTCCTGGACCATTTATCTCAGATTCAAGTCTTTCTTTTACGCAGCAGCAGCAGCGTCTGTCTTTCTTCCCTATACCCACAGGCCTACAACCCTGCCTCCATGCGGAATAGGCTTTGCTGCACACCCCAGTGAGAGGCAGAATGAGAGAGGTTAAAGGGCATCTTCTGATGTAGCTGACCCAGTTTCTCTAACCCTGCCAATCTGCTGCCATTTCTGACGAGTACCTAAGCAGGATCTACGCTCTCCCTATCTCCCTGAGCTCATCTGCAAGTGGGAATCTTTGGTCCTCCCTTCACAGGGCTGACAGAATGAGCGTTCAGAGATAAGGGACTGAACTCTTGGGTCTGGGAAGGAATTTTATGAATGGGAGTTGTCCATGCATTGTCCCCTAGGCGTAGTGTCTCATGGATGCCACAGGCACTTTGGAGGGCCAGGGCCATGTGACTAGTAAAAGTGGGCACTAACTTGCCTGCCTGAGCCTGGGGACGAGTGGGTCCATTTCCCTTTTAGAAGGGTATCTTCGATGGAGATAGGTGAGGTTTATGTGTTTTATATTAATTTTATTTATTTATTAGTGTGTGTGTGTGTGTGTGTGTGTGGCATGAAGGTCCGAGGACGACTTTGTGGTTCTCTTCCGCCTTTATGTGAATTTGGTGATTGAACTAGGTGGTCAGGCTTCCCCAGCAAGCGATTTTACCTGCTGAGCTGGCTCTAGCCTGTTCTGTTTTAAGACAGGGTCTCATGTAGCTCAGACTGGCCTCAAACTCTCTACATAGCCAAGGATCCTCTGCCTCCATCTCCCAACGGTTGGGATTACAGATGTGTGCGGATGGGGACTGAACCTCAGGCTTTCTGCGTGCCAGGAAAGCACTCTGTCCCCCACCTCCAGCGCATGCTCAGATAATGTTTGTGCCTCTATCTTGTACCCTTTTCCACCCTACTCCATTCCTGAGAGTTGCTTCTCTTGGGGTAGCCAGTGGGCACCAGAGACAGGGGTCTAGACACCAGGGGAGGGAGTCTGCCTGCAGCTCCTCCTCTGGCTGAGCAGCATCTGGCACTGTGATTGCTTCTTCAGGGCTACCAGGATGACCTGGGTCCCCACTGTTTTATCCCACACTGTGCATGTGTGTGTGTGTGTGTTGATGACCTGTTTACGTACCTACTTAGACAGAAAACCGCAGCCTAAGATGGCGCTCGGGTGTGTCAACAACTCTCACACGCATTAGCTCTTTTTTTTTTCCTCATAGGACAGGCATATAGGGAGGCGACCCCAGCAAACGAAAGCTCAGAGAGGGTAACTGCTGTGCTCAAATTTAAACAGCAGATGTAGCCTGACCACAGGCCCTATCTCCTCACACGTGAGCCTGTGAGCCTAGACGTAAAACCATCTATTTGTACGCTTGCTTGCCCAGCATCTGTCCCCCAGATGGCCCGGGACACTGCTGCATCAGTGAGACAGTACCGTGTTGATTATGAGGGCAGGGACTCCATCTCAGTCACATTCCCAAAGCCTCTATTGGAGCTTCAGAGACTCCAGATGAACGTGGAAAGACTGAGCCGTCTGGGAAACGTTGGGATGGCTCCGTGGGTGAAGGGGGCTTATCACCAAGCCTGATGGTCTGGGTTCAGTTCCTCGAACCCACGTGGTAGAGGAGAGAACAGACTCCTGCAGATTATCTCCTGATCTCCATCCATGTGCTGTGACACGAACACCTTCATGCATGTGCACACATATATGCAATAAATCAAGTTGTAAAGGGTATTTAAAAAAAGAATGAATGAGCCATTGGGTGGAGGTGCCCTGAGGGTTTACTACGTGATCGTTCCTTATCTGCCCCATAGGGCCTAGCCCAGACGCAGTGTTCACAGTCTCTGGGAACTAGTGCCAGCTCTTTATCCAGGGGAGATGGGGAAGAATTTTCTAGAGTCAGGGTTGCTGCCACTGTGTGATCCTGAATGTGGGCACAAGGTAGGTACCTGGGAGAAAAGAACGGGAACCAGACTGGAAACCAAATTACTCCTGCAAGGGACTCCATGATAATGGATTTGTGTCCGACAGCGGGCGGCAGACACAGAGAAACAGTGCCTGTGTGTGGCCTAGAGGAGGACTCCATGAATGCCTCGTGACTCATCCCAGAGGCAAGGAGGGAACTGAAGTTGAGGCCCAGGCCATAATTTTCTTTGTCATTTCAGCCCCTAGCAATGGCCCAGAGCGGGATTTGATATCTTTGATCACTGCCTCTGTGATGGAGCAAACAAATTAACACTGAGGTTCTTGAAAATGGGCAGAAGGAGTGGCCACTGCACAGCGCTGAAGCTCTGGCAGACCAGGCGGGTAAGGGAGAACTCAAGGCTGGTCCCAGGAGCGGAGTCCAAGGGCGCGGGTGGGTGACTGGTCAAGACCCAGAGCTCGTTCCCACCATTTTTTGCAGAGGTTTTGTGAGGACGTGTTTGTGGGTCTGTTACTATAAGCCAGGGTCTCTTCTAAGCTCTTACACAAATTGTATCTTCATCTTTCCAGAAACATATGAAGTGCCCTCCGAGTTGGAGAAGACCACCGGAGGCGCAGAGAGGTTATGTAGATTGCCCGAGGTTACACGATACAAAAGTGAGCCCAAAGTTGTTTCGGTTCTGCTGGGGACAATGATGGCTGTTCGCTCGGTGCATAGGGAAAGGTGCCCAATGTTAAGTTCCAGCTCTGGTTGCATTCCCTCCCCCGCTACTTCATCGTCAAGACAGGGAGCATGAATTAAATATATCTTTATTTTCACTAGTATTATGTTTTTCCATGCACACCTGCCATGCCATGAATGTAGAAGTCAGAGGGCAAAGTTCAGGAGTTGACTCTCTGCTTCCACCCCGAGGGTTCTGGGGAATCAAACTTGGCTCGTGAGGCTTTTGTGGCAAGCACCTTTATCCTTTGAGGCTGAGCCGACTCTTTAGCCCCAATAGCGATTAATAGCCAGGAGTCGGAAGTCGGGGACTTTGCAAGCTGGAAAGGGCTTTGAGCTCTGCTAAGGGACTTTCCTCTTCCTCACGGTGAATCAGCATCATCCCCATCCTGACCATCCCCAGACCTGGCTCTCTGCCACCAACATGCCAGGCAGGGCCACAGCCAAGGAGTCCTTGTGCAAACAGACTTGGGCTAGTCTTCGGGTCTGACCCCCCACTTACCTCTTATTTCCATTTCTCTCTTCTGAGCCTTGACTCACCTCTAGCCCCATCTTTTCTTTCCTTAATCGCTGCAACAGTTTCCCCTGTAGGCCTGCCAGCCCCCGGGCTTCCACTCGCCACACACTGATGAATTTGCTCAGTACATAAAGTAAAACCTGCAAATCAAAATCTGTTACACCCCTGCCCTCATGTCAAGCACAGACTCTTCTTGTGACATGAAAGATCTTGATAGTGGGGTCCCTGGAAACACCTGTTTCCCAGCAACCCCCAGTGCTCTCCAGCCAGACCATGGGCTACATTTCCTGTAACAGGGAGTGGTTTTGGGTCTGACTCTTTGCACTTGCCTGTGTTATTCCCTCTGCCCCCACGGCCCTTTCCCACTCTCTCTTCACAGTGAATGCCTCCTCACCCCCTTGACCCTGCTTGAGAGAAACAAAACACAAAACAAAACAAACAAACAAACAAACCTGTATACGTGCTTTTCTTGTGGTTACATGAGCGAGCGATGTGTGTTCATTGTAAACGAGACAAACAATATAGAACATGCTAAGGCAAGATGGGGAGCGTCCCCTCCCATCGTCCCAACAGCTGGAGACATCTGGTGTCAGCACCAGAACTAGTGTTCTGAATGAGCCTGTGCGTGTGTACTCAGACACCTTTAAATGTGTGAATACACACGTAGTCATGAAAAATGAGGTCACCCATGCTTCTTGGTGATTTGTTTTGCCCTAAGTGAAACATTTTGACATATTTTCCTGGGAAAAAACAGATTTACATAGTAATTTTTGTTGTTGTTGTTCTTCAAAAACACAATTCCAATCCCAGGGTTTGCTTCTCTGGGAGCCTCACGGTGCCTATCTCCCATCCTCTCCAGACCTTACCTCAGTACCCTTCTACCAGGGAGTCATACTGTGAACTTCCTTTTTAAAATTTCACTTTTTATTTATTTATTTTAGCTTTTTGAGGCAGGGTTTCTCTGTGTTGCCCTGGCTGTCCTGGAACACAATCTGTAGACCAGTGTGGCCTCTTCCTCCTGAGTGCAGGGGCTAAAGATGTGTGCCACCACTTCCTGGTGATTTCCATATAAATAAATAAATTTATTTATTTTTATCTTCTGTGTATGAATGTTTTACCTACATGTGTTTATGTGCATCTGTACCTGGAGCCCTCAGGGGTCAGAAGAGGGTGTTAGAGCCTCTGGGACTGCTGCAAACTGAACCGGTCCTCTGATCCTCTGGAAGAGCAGCCAGAACTCTTAACCGCTGAGCTAACTAACTCTTCATACTCTCTAACTCTGAGACTTTTCCCACAAGTCAGATCACTCTTTGACCTAAAAGGCAACTGTCTCAGATAGAATTACAGACCTATTAATGAGGATACAACTTGTAAAGATGTAATCTATAAACATAACAATTTGTAAGTGGACAAGGAAAACATGCTGATGAGGCTAAAGCCATACAATGAAACTGCGCTTGTTACAAAGTAGGTGATTGAAATCCCAGGGTAACCACTAAGAAAATAACTTGAAAATACACAAAGAAAGAAAGAAATCACAATGGTAATTTAGCAAAAAACCAATTAATTGTTTAAAGCGGCAGTACTAAGGGATGAGGTAAACATACAAGACTACAAAATAACAAAAATACTCAACCTGAGTGTGAGGGTGCATGCCAATCCTAGTCCTTGGGAGTGGGAGGCAGGAGGTTCAGAGTTCAAAGTCAGGCTTGGCTACACAGAATGGAAGCTAATCTGAGCTACATGAGACCCTATCTCAAAAAACGCCAATACCAAAGCAAACAGCGAAAACAGCAAAACAAAACTAAACTAAGATAAATATGAAAGGCAAATAAATAGAAGTAAATAATCTTTTACTAGTCATCACATTAAGTATAAATGAATTAAAATCTATCAAAAGACAGAGATTGATGAATCAGATTGTGATATGCTGTCTCCAAGAGACTTCAGTTTTTATTTAAAGTTTCATTCATTTATTTTTATTGTTTGTATGCATGATATGTATGTGTGTGGCATGTCTATAGAGGTCATAGGATGTAGCATAATTAATAAAAAAAAAAAACAGAGACAGAAATTAGGTTTTAACCTGAAGGTCAGTAAAGTGAAACAACGAGCCACTGACTCTTATCTCTATCTCAGTGAAAATGGCCATCCTGCCTCCAGGAATCTCAGAATGAGACTGTGTCTGAGAGCTGTCTCCTCCCATTTTGTATTCTCTCTAGTGCTGGGATTAAAGGCATGCACCACTACCTCCTGGTTTCTATAGTAAGCTACTGTGGCTACTGGGATGAAAAGTGTGTGTCACCGTTGCCTGGTCTCTAAGACTGATCAGTGTGGCTGTTTTACCCTCTGAACTTCAGGTATGCTTTATTTATTAAAATACAAATGAAATATCACTATAAGAGGAGGACCATGAAATTGCTTTTCTCCTTGTATGTATGTGCGCTGCAGTCAAATAGGTCATCGAGTTAGTTAGCCAGTACCTTCTCCTGCTGATTCACTTCACAAGATGCATTTAGATAGAAACACCAAAGGAAGCTTAACATAAGATGACGGGGAAGATAGCCACACAAACGATAACCAAAAGAGCCATATGATTATCCTGCAACATATCTTACTCAGGTCTGGAGAGGTGGTTTGGCAGGTAGGACCACTTTCTGCTCTTGTGGAGGACCCAAGTTTGGTGCCAGCACCCACAAAGGGGCTCACAACTCTGCATAACTTCAGTTCTACATGATTCAATACCCTCTTCTGTCCTTCCCTGGGCACTGCATGCATGGGATGTTCTAATTCAGACAAAATACTTACACATGTAAGATAAAAATAAATAAATAAAAAATACTTTATCCAAAGAATTTAAGAGAAATACAGAAGGACGTAATAATTAAAAGGTTCACTTTATTAAGCAATAAGGTGTAACAGTTACCAACATGTGTACGGCTAAAAGTGCAGCCTGTAATGACATGAGGCGAAACAGACGAGTCTGAAGGGAGGAGCAGACCTAGCAAGGTTGTTAAACGTCAATGCCCCACGGGAAAGAACAATCAGACAGAAGCTCACTAAGGAAACAGCAGGTTTGAAGAGCACCACTGCATGGCTTGAAGGTGTCCGTCAAAGATTCAAGTATTAAAATTTTTAGTCTCTACACAGAAAAACCTGGTCTTGAAAAAGAAAACAAATGAAAGAAAGAAAATTTAATTCCAAAATTTATATGTTAATAATATTAGCAGGTGGGGCCTTTCCTAGAACAAACCAGAGTCAGCCTAGGCAACTGGCTTCTGTGTCGGTGACACGTCTGTAACACCAGTTCCCTGAGGCCAAGGCAGGGAGATCAAAGATAACCTGGGCTACGCAACAGGATTCTGACTCTCAGAAACTGAGGACTGATAGTGTGGCCCAGTGGTGGAATGCTCGACTAGGACTCATGAGACCTAAGTTAAATCCTTATCAACACACACTCACACACACACACACACATTCACACACTCACACACACACACACTCACTCTCTCTCTCTCTTTCACACACACTCTCACACACACGTACTCATACACACACACTCATGCACATATTCACACACTCTCACACACACTTTCTGTCTTTCTCACACACTCTCACATGCATGCATAC
>NC_022028.1:9349677-9362357 GCF_000317375.1 Microtus ochrogaster | reverse complement strand
CACACACGTACTCATACACACACACTCATGCACATATTCACACACTCTCACACACACTTTCTGTCTTTCTCACACACTCTCACATGCATGCATACACACATTCACACACAACTCTCACACACACTCTCACACACACTCTCTCACACACACTCACTCACACACTCACACACACTCACACACACACACTCTCACATGCATGCATACACACATTCACACACACACTCTCTCACACACACACTCACACACACACTCACACACACACATTCACACACTCTCACACACACTTTCTGTCTTTCTCTCACACACACTCTCACATGCATGCATACACACATTCACACACAACTCTCACACACTCTCTCACACACACACTCACACACACACTCTCTCACACACACACACTCATACACTCACACACACTCTCACACACACTAGGAACAGATCCTCACGCTGAGACTTGTGCCGTCTCATCCTATGAGTCCTCTAGCATGTTATAATACAGAACTAGGCTGTCACTAGACCTTAGCAGATGCAGTACCATGTTTTTGGACTTCTCAACCTTTAGAACCATGTACCAAATAAAGCTCTATTCTAACTTACCCTGTATCTGGTTTTTCATCATTATTTTAACCCCAGGAATCTCATCGAGACAGCTATGAGCCAATTATTAACAGACGTACAGAGGACACTCCACTGAACAGCCACAAAACACTTCTTAAGTGTGTGGAAGATTCTCCAGGAAGGCCCATAGACCAGACCAGAAGCTACCTCTTTACTTTCAAAAGAGTGAAATATTTCCCAATTGCAATGGGGGGACTAGAAATCATGGATGAGGAGAACTGAAAAAAAACTGAAACTGAGTTATGTAGCATTCATACTTTTTGTTTGTTTTGAAATAAGGTTCTGTGAAGACTTCATACTCCCCATTCTCCTCCATCCAACTCGCCCAAATACCCCTCTTTTGGTTTTGAGACAGCTCTCACACAAGGGCAGGCTGACCTTGAACTCGAATTGATTCTCTTGCTTCAGCCTCCCTAGTGCTGGTATTACAGGCATGAGCCAACATACTCATCAGATGTGTGCTCTTAAATGACCACTAAACCGAAGAATAAACCACAAGGCTAATAAATCTGGGAGACAAATGAATGTGAAGGAAAAATGTGCCAAAACTTGTAGGATATGCCAAGTTCATACACACACTCACACACAGACACACACTCACACACAGACACACACTCACACACAGACACAGACACACACTCACACACACAGACACACACACAGACACACACACAGACACACACAGACACTCACACACACACAGACACACACACACACAGACACACAGACACGCACAGACACAGACACACACACACACACACACAAATTCCAAGTTAAATGGGGCCTCCCCCATCTCTGCCCTGAGATGTTCTGAAGGCTTATGGGACGTATCCAGTTCGAAGCCTTTCCCACATGGAAGGCCACCATGATGGCTTGTATGTGAAGTGTCCCGCACAGGGCCCCATGTTTGAATACTTGGTCCCTGTTGGTAGTGCTGTTTTGGGATGTTGTGGCGTCTTTGGGACACAGGACCTAACTGGAGGGTCTTGGCCACTAGGGATGGGGCCTTTGGAGGTTATGCCTCCTTCTACTCCCCTTAGCTCTCTGCTTCCTGGTCATTTAAGGATCTCTGGGCACATGCGCCTGTCACTTTGGAGCCATCCAGTCTTGCCTTTCCACAGCAACAGACGGTGGGCTGACTCTGAGGTTGACAGTATCTCGTCAGAGTGATGAGAAAAGCAACTAATACCATCGCTGTTTGCTTCCAGGTTCATTTCAGTCAGCTTGAACTTTATCTGCCCGTTGTTCCTGACGGCAGCCACATAACGAATGATCGGGGGCTCAGGCTTTCCTCTGGGAATGATAGTACTGGAAGGTGGAATAAACCTCCCCCTGCTCAAGTTGCTTTTGGTCATAATATTTATCATAGGAACAAGAAGGGGACCAGGTCATCTCCCTCTCCCTCTGGCCACAGTGGGACTGCTGGGGAGGTCCTTACCACGTTGGGAACCAGTGTCCTCATCTGGGAAAGGGAGTGTGGCAGCCGTGATTGTTAATCTTCATTCTTGGCTGGATATAGAATCACCACAGAAACACACCCCTGGGTGTTTCTATGGGGATGTTTCCAGAAAGGTTTAACTGAGGGAAGAGACCCACTCTGAATGTGGCTGGCACCCTCCTGTGGCTTGGGGTCTCAGGATGAGTGAAAAAAGAGCCATGCTCCTGCTTCTTGACTGTGGACACGTGACTGTCTCCTGATCCTGTGGCCATATCGTCCCTGCTGTGATAGGCTGTATTGTCTCAAACTGTGAACCAAACAGACCTTCCCTGCCTTCAGTTGCTTCTTATGAGAAATGTATTGAATACAGTAGCACACGGAGCTGTAGGAAGGGGTGAAGGAGGCCATGTACCTAAAGGTCTTAGGAGGACACCTGGCATGGGGCTACGTGTGCTGAGAGTCAGCTGGTATGATGCGGGCCTGCAGAAGGCGGATGCTGTGGTGTGTAAATTGCACTTCAGTCACACTTTCTGCCCATCTCCCTGCCGTGCAGGCTTCACCTTTGCTTGTGTGTGTGTGTGTGTGAGAGGTAGAGATGTGTGTCATGTGCACATGACGGGAGAAGCAAGGCAAGGCCCAGAGCTTTCCCCTGGTTTCCTTAGTCCCGGCTTAGCCTACATCCCTGGGTCTCTGCTAGGTGGAGTAGGGAAAAAGAACCCAGCACTCTTCTCATCTTGTCCTCTCTGTGTGGTCCAAAGTATCAGCAGAACTTCCTCTTCGTCTCTCCGCTACCCACTGCAAGTCTGGCCAGGACCCCACTGGTGAGCCGGGGAGGGACCCGACTTTGAGAATTAGCCATTGCTACTGAGCCCTATCAGCCAAGGCCTTTTCATCAGCCGGAAACAGCTGTACCGGCTGGCTGCCCCAACAAGTCCAGACAGGGTTCCCTGCCCCTCCCCAGCCTGCCCCCCACCTCAGCTGACAATCATGCTCACCCTTCCCCGGATGCTGGGAACAGGCTGGGGCAAGCCAGGGACACACTCAGTTTCCCTTCTGTGCTGCCCCTCCCCGGGGTGACACCCATTCCTCCCCTTCTGTCCTTTCCCCTCCCCCTCTACACCCAAACAGTGTCTGCGAGTCCCCAGCTACTGCTATTGGTGAAGGCTGCAGGGGTGACCAGGAGAGTCACAGGAGGCTGATTGTGTCCAGGCTGCACTCCCAGACAAGATGCAGAACCCCAGACCAGCACAGGATCTTGGGGATCAGAAAAGAGGATTTTTCAGGGATCACACAATGACCGAGCTAAAACTAGAACCCAAAGTCCCAGTTCCTTTATCTGTCTGCTGAGGGATGCCTAGGAGGCCTTCCGACTTCCGGTCTGGGTATGTTGGGCTTGCTTGGAGCCTCCTGTTTTCTCTGCATGAAATGCCCAGGCATACTGGGGCAGCTAGGTAAAGAAAGCAGGCCCTTCAGCAGGTTTGGGGAGCCCCTGTTTTCACAGTGTTGGCGAAGCGAAGGGTGACTATTTGTGACGGTGATGTTTGGACGATGGCTTGATCCCTTTTGTTTGGTTCATGGCTCAGTGCTCTTTGCAGTGGGACATTCGACCTGCAGCCGACAGGACCTGGCCCATGACTATAGCCGAAGGCGATGGTCTGAGCAGGACTCTGGGGTTTAGGGGTCACAAAAGCAAATGAATCAGGCAGGGGAACATAGGTAGATGGGAGCTAGCACCCTGGCAGAGCAGGGGTACACACGGATGTCTGCCCCACCCTGCAGTGCTCAGGACCCAGGCGGGCATTGGAAGGTATCTGAAGTCAGAGAGGCAACTCCTCTCTAACAACTACTGAACTTGAAGGAGTGAAAGGGCTCAATGAAGGTGGATCTCGGCTCTTCCCATTGGCCAGTCTGTAGACCACATTGTATCTCTTAAGTTTATAAATTACAAAGGTCCATCCCCAATGTAATGGTATTTGGGGATGGGGCCGTTGGAGGTGATTACATTTAAACAAGGTCGTGGAGATGATGTCTTCATAATAGGATTGGTGCCCTTAAAGAACATACCAGAAAGAAAGAAAAAAGATACTAAAGTGTGGCACTCCCCCCAAATTCACACACCGAGGACAAGCAAAGCAGAGAGCCCTCATTTGGAACCAACTGGCCAGAACCTCGAGTCTGAAGTTCCAACCTTCAGGACTGTGAGAAAGAAAAGCTGATGCGGGAGCTTCCATGTCTGTGTTGTGCACAGCCTGGGCTGATTGTGAAGGCTGGGGCACTAGTGTGTGTCGTGCACAGCCTGGGCTGATTGTGAAGGCTGGGGCACTAGTGTGTGTTGTGCACAGCCTGGGCTGATTGTGAAGGCTGGGGCACCCATCCGTGTCATGCACTGATTATGACACTAACACTTGATGGTGGTTTTACCTTCATGGACCGCGTGTGACTTTAGGTGAGTCACCTGAATCTGGGTCCTTGCCCTGCCTCTCTTTACTGAAAGTCAGGGTGGGAGTCTCCAGGAAAGAGGGTGTGTTCTGGGACAAGATGGTCCCTCGTGTGCTACCCACCATCACCCCAGCCAACCCTGGCTCTCAAACATTCTCATTTTCAGCAAGTTACTGACTTAGTAGGAAGCAGTAATCTTGCTCGGGGTGGGGGCTGCCTAGAGCCAGAAGCCCATGTTGCAGCAAACAGAGGTCTCATTTATACTCAGGGAGGCAGAAGAGAAGCCGCTGATAGCCATGCCAGATATGGTGATTGGCAGGTTCCTCTGCCTTGCATCACCCTAGATGAGAGGCAGCTCTGGTCTTGCCTTTTCCCCTCTTTTCTCCCTCTGTCCTTACCTCACTACCAGGTACATGTCCTCTGCTGCCAGGCTTGGGGAGCCACAAGGGCCTTGGCATTAGTATCCGGGACTTAGCTTGGCACCTGCACACGAGAGTATTCATGGTCGTAAAGTAGATGATGAAGACGGTGGATGAGACCCAGTTGTAGCCTGATTCCCTCTTCGTTGGACCAAGCCCCTTGCCTGGCTGTGAATACACAATTATGAGAAATTTTATAGTCACCAAGCAAGTGTATCTGGGGAGGGCTGGGGGCTGGGGGTGGGTCTAAGGGAAGAAAGGGGAATCAGTGTTTCTAACGGGTCCTTTCAGACTGGAAGATCCTGGTAGACACGGAAGAGGGTGAATGGCAGGAGGCCCCGAAGAACTGTGGATCCCTGTGACCAGCTCTCTGTTTGAAGCTGTCTGCTGTGGGTGGGAGCCCTCATATCCAGCAAGCGCTTTCGGAAGCTGCCTCTGCTCTAGCTGGGTGGGGTTAACGTGTATGTGTGCACAGTTGTGTACTGTGTGTGTGGTGCACAGGAAGGCCAGAGGGTCAACTCTGGGTATTGTCCCTAAGGACGCTATCAAGCTCGTGTTTCGGTGGAACTTGGTCTGGAACTTGTCAATTCAAGTAAGCTGGGTGGCCAAGAGAGCCCAGGGAGCTGCCTGAGTCTGCATCCCCAGCAACAGAATCACATCCATGCCACACGCCTGGCTTTTCACGTGGGGCTTGGGGAATAAAGTCAGATCCACATTGTTGTAAGGCAAGCCCTTGACTGATTCAGCTATTTCCCCAGCTTCCCCCAATTTTACATACGTACATACATACTACATACATAACACACACACACACACACACACACACATTTGCCTCAAACATTGCTTGGATCAGGGATTCCCACATCTTTATTCACTAACTTTGACAAACTAGTCCCAAGTCCACTGTGGTCTTTGTCAAGGACCCTTTTCTACCCCCTCAACACGGAGAAGGCCCGGGCTCAGGCAGGCTGTCCTGGTAGACCCTGGACAGGATCCAGGATATGGCCCCAGGTCAGACAGTGGTGACAGCAAGAAGTCGTGATTCAGGATGTGTCTGTGTGTGTGGCAGAGGTGAGCCGGCCAGTGATAGAGCCAGAGAGACAGGAAATTTTCCTGTGGGTTCTTGATTTCTCCCCTCCCCAGACTCCTTGCCACTGCCAGCCTGAGTCACTGGGGGAAGGGGCTGGAACAGGCCAAATTTTTCCACTCAGCCCCTATCCCTGTCACCTGGCTCACCTGATGGGCCCCACCCACCCAGAGGGAAATTCCAGTCCTAAACCTTGCTTTCTCTCCTGGGCTAGGCAGTTCTCATCGTGGGCTGTGGAGTTCCTGGGGTCAAAGGGACAACCTGGGGCAAGAGAACCTTCTGCTTAGAGAGAGGGGTCTGCTGGGCTAGGCCTGGGGCAGCTGGGTGTCCAAGACAGTGCCTATGCATGCAAGGATTCCTCTCAGGGCTGGGGCCACAGCCCGATATGCAAAAGGGCTTGCTGTGCTGGAGTGAGGACCTGAGTTCAAACCTTAGAGCCTGACACAGAGTGTGCCCGTCATCCCCGTACGCCTGTGAGAAGACGGGAAGCACAAGACTCTCTGGCAGCTGGAGGCCAGCTCATGTGGCATACCCAGTGGGAAAGCAAGGGAGGCGGCAGAGAGCAACTTCTATATGTGTGCCATAGCTTGTGTGCACTTGTGAACACACACACACACTTTCTCTCGAGACCCTCCGGTGACACCAGTTTAAGGCCCCCCTAGCCCCAGCGTGTACCCGCACATATGTGACAGTACAGGCTCGTACCTCCTCAGCTGACGCTGGCGGTGTCCAGTCTGCAATTACAGAGTTATTGCAGACACAATGCCCATATTCTTCAGCTCAAAGTTCAAGGCCTTTTGTGTTCTGACCTCAAAGAACCTTCCCATGGTTACTAGCTGCTAATTCCCCTTGGTGTCCTGGGCTCTAATCCGGGTCCTCTAACTTAAATGTTTGCAGGTAACTGGGACAAGGCAAGTGGGCTGCGGCGGCGGCGGTGGTGGGGGTGGGGAGGCACGCTGTTCAGCCTGGGACAAGGCAAGTGGGCTGCGGCGGCGGTGGGGAGGCACGCTGTTCAGCCTGAAATGGCTGTGCATTTCTGGAATCCAAGGCTCTGAAGTCCCCCCATCCCCACTGTTTACCTTCTGGCTGGCAACTGCTGCACCCTCTTCAAGGACTCTGTGTAGCGTTGAGGGTGGACCAGATGAAACACGCCTGAGGACCGGATGTGGTCCAGGGGATGCAGCTCCCCCTCCCTGCCACACCAAACCTTGTGCACACCCATCTCATTCTTGGCTTTCTGCCAGAACAGGGTTCAAATGATGACTTGGCTCATTTATGAGAGTCAGGTGATTCTGGGCCAGCTCCTTCACCTAAACTTCAGCTTTCCCATCTGTAACATGGGTGTGTTAAAGGGTACCTACCTCAGATGGTAATAGAAGTAACCAAGGTGTTATTAAAAGTACTGAGAATTGTATAAGACATACATCCAATAAGAAGAAACCATAGCCATCACTATTGTTGTAGTTATTACTGACTTGTATAATTGCTGCCTCCTCCATGAAGCCTTCCCTAGCTCCCAGGTAGGGATCCAGCTCTTCTTCCATTGGGATCCACCGTGTATCCACCAGACTCTCCCATCCAATGGCCTCTTGGGCATTGGCAGGTCCATGCTTCATTGGTCCCAGAGTGATACAAGGAGACACCAAGTTACTGAGTGTCTCAAAGAGCCAGACCTTACGCCAAGGGCTGGAGAGAGGAGGGAAATAAGGCATGGGACTTGCTGTCTGGCACCGCTTTTAGGTTCATGTTCAGAGTGAGCCTAAGCTAAAGGGTTACTTGGTATCTCCTTGTATCACAGTGGGTGGCTGAGACAGGGTGGGTCCAGCAATGTCCAGGCTCAGGCTCAGCAGATGATCCCAAGGACAGCTCTCCTCAGTGTCCCTGGTGGGCAGGGAGGGCGGGGCTGAGCAGGCACTTAGTGAGCGGAGAGGGCACAGGTGCGTCTGCTCGCTCTGCTCCTGGGACTGGGGTGAGATTGGTGTCTTAGGGTGTCTGCTGCTGCGATGAAACACCATGCCCATAAAGCAAGCTGGGAGAAAAGTGTTTATTAGGCTGACACTTCCACATCACTGTTCGTCATTGAAGGAAGTCAGGATAGGAGCTCAAATAGGCAAGAACCTGGAGGCTGGAGCTGATGCAGAGGCAACGGGGCCGGGGGGAGCTGCGTATTGGCTTCCTCAGCTTGCTTTCTTAGTGGCCAGGACCACTAGCCAGGGAATGAAACCACCCACTTCTCTTTAGTGAGGACCAGGCTTAGGGGTCCAAGGGCTAGGAAGGGGAGCTTTCATTTGGCCTGGGCAGGGAAGAAAGAGCCTCTTTTCCCTGCTGCCTTGGTCTTCCTCCCCACTCCCTGACTTGAGAGGCTAGCTACTAGATACTGCTGGGGTGCAGATTGGAGCCCAAAAGAGCAGTGTATTTTCCCTCTGTGGCCCCCAGGACTGTGGAACCAGGCCCTTCCAGAGCCGCATGGCTTTGGGCCCTGGAGCTCAAGACTGCCTCTTCTGCCTGTCTAACACTGTGTGCCTGCAGGTGGGTTTCCTCGGTACCTTCCTTTCTTACCCTCCCAGGGACCCAGACTCCAGCCCAGCATACCCAGCCCAGCATAACTATCCAGAACTAACAACTGTATAGTTGTCATACAGGTCCCGACTCAAATAAGTGGGGAAACTGAGGCCCAGAGAAGCCAAGCAACTCACTGGGTGTCACTCCCCAGGAGTCTGGCTCTTGAACTTAGAGACGCCCTGTTCTTGGCCACTCCTAAAGGATCTAACTCAGCCACGAGACTGAATCTTGGAGTTGGAGCTTTGAATATCATTTTTTTGTTGTTTTTATTTTTGTTTTCTTGCTGTTTGGGGGCATTGTTTGTTTGCTTTTGAGTTTTTTATTTGTTTGTTTGGTTTGGTTTGGTTTGGTTTGGTTTGGTTTAGAACGGGTCTCAGTATGCAGATCAGGTTGGCTTGGAATTCAGAGCCCCCGACTCCAGAGTTCTGTAACTAAAGGCATGTCCAGCCACACTAGCTTCCCCCTGGAGACTCTCGTGTAGCTCAGACTAGCATCCAACTCACTGCGTAGCTGAGGGCCATTCTTGAGCCCAACCCTCCTGTCTCTACCTCCCAGATGGTCACCACTCGCCTGGCTCCTGGGGTGCCGGGGCTGACCCAGGAGTGGGAGGGGGTGTCTCCATCTTGCCAGGTGTGCTAGTTAGTTTTACGTCAACTTGACACGAGCTAGAGTTATCTCAACTGAGAAAATGCCTCCATATAGGGCTGTAAGGCGTTTTCTTAATTAGTGATGGATGGGGGAGGGCCCAACCCAAGACTCTAATTCTACCCAAAGTCCCCTCCCCGCAAATGGAGAGGCTCCACCCCAAGTCAGTCTGGGAGAGACAAGGTATTATCTCTGCCCATCCCCAGCAAGCTGGGCTTAGGCATAGGCTGTAGTGGTCAGCGGCCATTCATGGCCTCTAGGACCCCAGGACAAATGTCCTGGAAAGTATAGGAAGTAGAAAATGAGCATTTGACTGGAGGAGCCCTGGGAAAAGAGGGGAAAGAAGGAGGTGATAGCAAGTAGGAGAGTCCCTGGCACAAGTCACTTCTCCCTTCCTCTCAACCCTTGCCCCTGGAGATCCCCTAGCCAGGGGCCCAGAGGGCAGGCTCAGGGACCTGCTCAGCTATAGCTGCTGGCATGGGATGGACAGGACTTCCAGGATCTCTGTTTCCTTGGCTTTCCACTGGGGCTGATCTTTTCCGCCTTTGCCCTGCCTTTTCCCCCCGGGCCAGCCTGAGGGCAGAGGGCACGGCCGAGGGAGGCACTTTTTTTGGCAGGTAAACACAGCCTAATTGAAAGAGACCAGGCCAGCATTTGTGCCAGGCTTGCAATCGGCTCCTGGTCCGGATGGCCTGGTGCCTGGGGCCAGTGTGCTTCTGTTGGTGTGAGGTTACTGGAGAAGAGAGGACCAACCCTCCTCCTTCCCTTTCACCTCTATTCCCTTGGGGCTGCAGGAACAGCTTCTGGGGGGGGGGCTCTTCTTTCTCTAAGAAAGGCGTCTTGGGGACCCAAGGCTGTCTTTGCCTTCATCAGCTTAGCCTTTGGGACTAGGCGTGCTGGAATTGGGATGTGAGGAGCTCTGGGGAGGAAAGTCAGCCTCTCTCCCAGGAAACTCCCAGGTTAACGCACAGGCTCGGTACCGCTGTCCATCAAACTTGGAAACCAAAATACATGTTCCATGTATCAGTCTCTGGCGGCTGAAAGGCCCAGGTGGCTTACCGAGATGGTGTATCCCACCCACCACATTTTATCCTAACAAGGAGCAGGCCGCTAATTCAACTATGACACAGTGCCTTCTCGCTCCTGGCTGCGAGGGACGTCACGGTTTCAGCAAGGCAAGAGAATGTGGAAAATGTGTGTCAGAGAATTGAACGCAAGCTCAAGACGTTTTCATCAACACCACTCTTGTACACATTCTTCTTTCTATGCAGCAAATGGTGTTTACTCAGAGTTTCATGGAATCGAACACTGGCGAGCCAACGGCACGGTTCCTGGTTTACAGTGAACCGGGTAGACAACCACACTCATGTAGACAAGCACACACACACACACACACACACACACACACACACACACACACACACACACCCACACACGGGTGTTTACTCAGAGTTTCATGGAATCGAACACTGGCGAGCCAACGGCACGGTTCCTGGTTTACAGTGAACCGGGTAGACAACCACACTCATGTAGACAAGCACACACACACACACACACACACACACACACACACACACACACACACACACTCGCACACGTGAGTGCCCTCAGAGACTGGAGCAGTTGCCAGCCGCCTGACACACGTTCTGGGAACTGAACTCTGTGTGCTCTCGGCTGCCGAGCTCCCTGGGGACCTGCACCTGCCTACCCATTGCTTCTGTAGTTTTAGGGACACATATTTCATCCGCGCATGGGAGTCTGTTCTACTTCATTGTTTAGCATCCACTTGACACCAGCTGGAGTTGCCTGGGAAGAGGGAATCTTGGCTGAAGGATTGCTTCCTTCACGTCCACTGTGGTCACGTCTGGGAGAGACTGTCTCGATCCGTGACTGAATGGGAGGGTCTAGCCTGCTGTAGGTGGCACCGGCCAATGTGGGCAGGTGGGCCTGGGCTGTATAAGGAAGCTAGGTGAGCAGAGCCGCTACAGCAGCGTTCCTCCGTGGATTCTGCCTCGACCTCTGGCCTCAAGTTCCTGCCCAGACTTCCGCTGATGGGCTGTAGCCCGTAAGCTGAAATGAGTTCTCCTCCTCCTTGCTTTTGGAGATAGTATTTATCACAGCAAGAGACAGCAGACCAAGATGGAGTGATTTGAATCTTGCCGTGTTCAGAGGTCTCTGAGAACTTGAGGGGTGGGAGGCAGAGGGGCCAGGCGAGTGCAGGAGGCAGCTTAGAGGTGAAATCAGTGGCATAGTTAGGACCTTTGAAAAGCCAGGGCTGGGGGTTGGGAAGCCAGGTTCTGGCCTCATTAATTATTAGTTAACTACTCAGCCTATTCATTAAGACATCAGTGAGCACCGACACCTGGTGAATCGTGGCCTCTGAATTCCCCCCTTCAGTATCCCCAACCAGTCTGGCCTTTCTCTTAAAAGTGCCCTGGCTCAGCTGCTGCAGGTGGCAGGCACATCCGAGGGAGATTGACACAGGACATAGCCCACCCTTTAGCAGTCTCTCTCTCATATATATACACATACACACATACATACATGCATACATACATACATACACAAATATACACACATATATACATATACACATACATACATACACACACATGCATATACATACATACACATATACACACATACATACACACATACATATACACACATTCATATATACATACATATACACACATACTAGGGATTACATATTAGGCCTTTCTCAAGTTAGGCAAATGATCTACCATCCTCAGTGCCTTTTTAAAAAATACTTTTTATAGCTCCGGGCAGTGGTGGCACATGCCTTTAATCCTAGCACTTGGGAGGCAGAGGCAGGCAGATCTGGTCTACAGAGTGTGTTCTGGTCTATAAAGTGAGTTCCAGGACAGCTAAGGCTACACAGAGAAACCCTGTCTTAAAAAAAACAAAACAAGCCGGGCGATGGTGGCGCACGCCTTTAATCCCAGCACTCGGGAGGCAGAGGCAGGTGGGTCTCTCGAGTTCTGAGGCCAGCCTGGTCTACAGAGCAAGTTCCAGGACAGAAAAGGCTACATAGCAAAACTCTGTCTTGAAAAAAACAAAACAAGCCGGGCGGTATTGACACACGCCTTTAATCCCAGCACTCGGGAGGCAGAAGCAGGCGGATCTCTGAGTTCTAGGCCAGCCTGGTCTATAGAGCTAGTTCCAGGACAGGCCCCAAAGCTACAGAGAAACCTTGTCTCGAAAAACAAAACAAAGAAAGAAAAAGAAAAGGAAGGAAGAGGCAAAAATAAAAAATATGCGTAGTGGTACATGCTTGTCATCCTAGTACTCCAGAGGCTAAAGCAGCTTGTCTCACACAAAAACATTTTATCCTCCTTTGGTCACAGAAATTCAAGTATATAACAGACTTGTGTATTTATTTAATCTTTCCTCTGTCATTCTTTGTCTGTGGAAAATGAGAAGTGTTTGCAAGATGGTGCAGTGGAGAACA
>NC_022028.1:9341632-9349577 GCF_000317375.1 Microtus ochrogaster | reverse complement strand
CAGCACTCGGGAGGCAGAGGCAGGTGGATCTCTGTGAGTTCGAGACCAGCCTGGTCTACAGAGCTAGTTCCAGGACGGGCTCCAAAGCCACAGAGAAACCCTGTCTCGAAAAACCAAAACAAACAAACAAACAAACAAACAACCCAACCAACTAACCAAACCAACCAACCAACCAAACAAACAAAAAACAAACAAACAAAAAACCCCAAAAACCCAAATAAACAAAACAAAACAGAAGAACCAAACTTTTTGAGATAGGGTCTGAGTTGTCTAAGCTGACCTTGATCTTGCTCTACAGCTCAGGTAGGGTTTGGACTTTGTATTTTCCCGCCTCAGCTTCCTAAGTGCCCGAGTTGACGGGCCTGTACCACCATGTGTGGCCTGGGATTCTCTCTTCCCTGTGGTACAGTCTTCTTGGCCGGTCCCAGCTGTGAATCTAGGATTCTGTGTCCCTGACTTGAATTCCTCACCTGTACCACAGCCTATTGAGGCACTGTGATGGACAAGGGGGTGGCCCTGCCCTAAGAGCCCTCTTAGTCTGCCTTGTTATATCTCCAGCATTTTCCTCTTGCTTCAGCCCCGGCCTCTGTAGTGAGACAGCCTGCGGCACCCCCTGAAGGGGCTGTGCTGCACAGTGAACTCGTGGTGAAGGGCCCTGTTGCTCCAACATCACACTTACAACACTGCACACACATTGGGCAGGCTATGGTTGTTTATTGTTTCTCTGCAGACCCCAAGGGCCCAGGCCTCTCCAACACTCAGAACCGAGTTGTCCCGTCCCGTCCCTGGCTTTCCAAGAACAGGCTCCATCAAACACACACAGTTGTGAAACCTCCCTGCTGGGCTCTCCAAGGGATGAGGCCATTTGTGGGCTGAATGGGCTGCTGAGGGCTGCCAAGGGTCAGGCCCTGGACTCGGGTGTGCTGGGAGTCAGGGCAGGGCTTCGGGCAGTCACCGCCCTATGGCCTCAGGGCTGGGGATGGACTTGGGCCCTCCTGTTGATCTTCTGTTCCCTTCACTCCAGAGAGAAAGAGGCCATGAAGCTGAAGACAGAAGAGGCCATGGGACCAGTGGACCCAGTACAAATGAGAATGTTAGTCTCTTGTTGGACAATGTTGGATCAAGATTGGAGCCTGCTGATCCCAGGCCCTGTTTAGCTGCATGGGTCACTCACGGTCTCACACGGCTGATTGAGGAGGAGTCTGAGCCAAGAAGGTGCAGAACTGCTGTAGTTGCTGTCACTTTGGATGGCAGCATCGTCACCAGGAAGAAGTAGGGCCCTCTGTCCTCTGTCCACAGCTTATCCATGCTCTGCCATTCTAGACAGGCCTTGCTTCAGCTTCATGCCTGGCTTTGTCCTTGGCCTGTCCACCGGTCTTGCCTTTGTTGGTCAGTCTTGAGCCTCCAGAATGGCCCTCTGCCTCTACCCATCAGCCCTGTTTGGGGACGCTTTCCTACGTGATTCAGGCAGTTCCAACTACTACCTCGTTCTACATTCCCAGGCCCACTAAGGTCTTTGTTCTAGCACTTGGGTTCTAGCTGTTTTCTATGTGTTCCCCAGTGAGAGAGCAGCCTTCTTTCCTTCTCTGCGGTATCCTCAACAGAATAGAAACTCCTCAAAGACAGGACAGACCTCTTCAGACTAGCTATTCTGGGATTGTGGAATTGGATGTCTTTCTTGGGACTTCCCTCTGCACAGTGGAGGTACCCCAAACATTGCCACCTCTCCCCCACCCCTGTCCAGGTCTGCATGTGTATTCTCACTTGGGGTTTGGTCCTGGTTGTCCTCGGCCCTCCTAGTACTTTCCTGGTCGGTGGCAACAGGTTTTCTGGGGAGAGGGAACGAGGAAGGGGGTGGGAGATGGGAGCAGCAGGGGCGGTGTGACACCACACAGAGCCTTAAAGGACAGTCCTCCACCTCCTTGAGCCTCCTTGGGCGTGGGGAGTCCACGTGGGGAAAGCCGCCACGAGCTGAGACACCAAACAGAGGCTGGTCACTCAGGCGGGGTGTGTGACATTTGTGTGACATTTGGTCCTGCCTGGGAGAGGGGAGGGAACGGAAGGAATATCCTGACTCAGCAATTGCCCCCTCCCAACTCAGATGGAGCTTGGGGGAGGGCTGACTGCTGAGAAGATGCAGATGGTGGTCCCCCTCCCCGCTCCCGTGCCCCTGGGTTGTTTGGAGAGGAGGGCTGGGCATCGAATTCTCCCCAAAGATACTAGGGAGGGCGGGAAATGGTTGTAGAGGGGGACACAAGGGGGTCTTCTGACACTGTCAAGACTGAGGGCCAGTGACAAGCACAGGATTGTCCATCAAAGAAGACTATGCTTTGTGAGACGGCTGGAGACAAGGAGGGGATGTCCTATTCTACCGTGTGTGGTGGAGGTGGGGGTCTTTGGGGAGGAAGAGTTTCAGAGGAGCGGTGGTCACTGGCAAAGGCAGATGGCAGCTTGCTTGGGCTGAGTCCCAGCACCTCTCCAGAACTTGGTTTCAGGCCTCATTAAGGCAAGGACAGCTCATAACATCTCTTAATTGCCTGGCAGCCCCTCCACAGGGCTGTGCACCCTCGGGCACTCTGCCCAAGCTTAAGTTTGAGCATGGTTAAATTATTTTTTAAATCAATCTTGTCATATCAGATACCCCCAGTTAAATTTAATCGTGATCCCGACTATTTGCTCACCGTTCTGTACCTTCCCCAGACTTGGTAGGTATACGCTTACGTAAGACTGACTTATGTAAACTCAGCCTTAACACAGGCTTGCTAGGAGCCTTGGTGAGTAGTGAGCGGGCACACACATGCCAGTCGCCTGTGCTCTACAGTAACCCTTGCTCACAGGTAGGGAGAGCTGCTGACACCCTCGTTAGGCAGGTCTTCACGCTCTCCCCTCGGTTGACATGGCAGATACCTGCCTCATTCATCCTCTGATGCAAAAATGATCCTGACTTATGTAAAAATCGACTTACATAAGACCTACCTGGACAGCATCCTCACGGGATTCGGGGACTGTGGAGTGTGTGTGTGCACGCATGCCCATGCATGCACATTAGCTGCATCCATCCTCCCCCTTCTCTTGTGTACGTGTTTGTACACATCCGTGCGCATGGAGGTCAGAGGTCTCTATCGTTGCTCTACACCTTAATTTTGAGACAGGATTACTCGCAGAATCTGGAGCTCACTGGTTTGGATGGACTGGCTTGGTGAGCTAGCTCTCAGAATCTTCCTATCTGCAACCCCAGGGCTGGGATGTCAGTCACATACCAGGGCATCTAGCTTTTACATGGGTTCTGGGAACTAAACACAAGTCCTCATGCTTTTGTGGCAAGCACTTTATTGACTGAGCTGTCTCCCCATCCCTCTTTTTTTTTTTTGAGACACTTAGCCAAGGCTAGCCCACAACGGCCTTGGACTCTTGATCCTTCTGCTTCTACCTGCAGAGTGCTGGGATTGCAGACATGCACCACAACACCAGAATCAAGATTTCCAGTTATTTTCAGCTAGACAACCCCATTTTAACAGTAAACACCTCCAGGAAAGTCTAAAAGGCCACACAGCAGGTAAAATGGAGAAATATCTGGGGTGGCAAGAGCTGCTGAAGAGCTGCTGCGTAATCTGAAATGAAATTGCATGGTACTCATCTCCGTGGCACCTATTCGACTTTGCGATGCCAATACCAAACCCACACAGACACGCATTCACTCAGCTGTGTGAGTCGAGACGTTCATTCCAGCACCATAACTTGGAGTGTAAGAACTAGGGTTCACGGAGGGGCTTGTCTCTTATCTGGGTGATACGATTTCACAGGAAGTGTGTATGTGTGTGTGTGTGGGGGGGAACAGGGGAGGGGACATGGCAGAACATAGTCATTTGCTGGGAAAACTTGAGGAAAAGGTGGGGGTAAGGAAGAGCTGTGTTCCCCGTTTCCAGTGTGTAGGTGCTTCAGGTCCATTTGAAAACAAACGCTTGCCCTAGAGTTCTGCCTGAGGGGGAGAGGAGGCTGAAGAGGCAGGAAGGGCCACATTGCCACTGCACTGATTCTCAGAGCAGGAACCACAGGCTTCTGGGAGGCTCTTCCTGGGTTGAGATCCCGTCCGCTGACATTACTGACCCATCTCCTCTTGTTTTTCTCTAACTGCCCCCTGAGCGCGGAGAAGTTGCAGGTCTTCAGTCTGTATTCCCAGGGATCTTTTCCCCAGACCCCAGATCTTAGGAGTCCCAGAAGGGCTGTGGAATTAGGAGGCAGGATATGTAAAATCAGGGCATGGGGGGGGGCAGAAGTGGAGGGCTGGGGCCTATTCCCACTCCCTGGCCTCTTCTCTTCTTGGGGGGTGAGGAACGGTCAGTTGGAGGCGTCCCTGAGTCTCTGCAGCAGCCTCCATGGGGCTCCTCTGAGGGAGCCCTTGTGAGCAGGGGGCAGGAGCAAGGGGCAGGGTGCAGGGTGCTCTTTAATTTCTTGTTAGTGGTAACAGCTGGAGAGCTCCAGCAATTACAGAGGAAGACTCCCCCAGGATGCCAGAGAGCCCCACACCCCCACCAGAGCTGCACGGCTCCCTCCCTTCCTCCCTTTCCACCACTGGCCTCCCCTCTTGGGGCCCAGGAAGTTGTGGACTACAGTTTGGAGGGACAGAGGGATGTGAGTGGGTTCCCTCTTCAGTGGGGAGTATGGTACAAACTGAGTAGGGGGACCGGAATCTGAAAGCAACCTCCCCTCCCACTTCCCTGCCACCAAGCCTTTGTGGGCACTCTGACCTTCCCTTTGGCACCACTATTGAGGACTGTGCCCTAACAATGACAAAAGGCAGCAAGCTCACACTTGTCACGCAGGCACTAGGGACACTAAACAGGAGGACTGTCGTGAGTTCTAGCCTAACTCAGGCTACATAATGGATTCCAGGCTAGTCTAAGCCACAGTGCGAAGGTCTGTCTGAAAAGCAGTCAGTGACTGGGTTGGGAGCATGGTGGTTCAGTGGGTTAAGAGCTTGGTGAGTGTGTGCGTGAGTTTGGATGCCTAGTACCCACATAAAGCAGGGTATAGAGGCGTGTGTTCGTAAATGCAGTACTGGGGCAGTGTATGTGCATGCAAACACATGTAAGTGGACACGGAGAGCTTGCTGGGCAGTCAGTTTAGCAGAAATGGTGTGCTTCAGGCTCGGGGGAAATGACAGAGGAAGACAACTGACATCAGTGTCTTGCCTCTGTGTGTTTGTGCGTGGGTTGCACCACCAATGGGATCTGCTGCCTACGTGAAAGGTGGGAGAGGGAAGAACTGAGGACCAAGTTAGTTAGCAAGGTTAGAATGCAGGGACTTGGGAGGTGGTGGCAGCAGAGCTGGAAGCCCGGTGGAGCTGTGCTTGTGGCAGGAGGTGAGTTCTGCTGCGTGCAGAAGGTTGAGGCGCTAAGATGTTAAGTCCAAGGTCAGCCTGGATTGCGCAGAGAATTCAAGGCCATTTTGAGCTACTAGAGACCAAGTTGGCCAGAAAATCCAATCAATCTCTTTCTCTCTTTCTTCCTTTTCCTCCTAGTTGTTCCCTCCCTTCCTTCCTTCCTTCCTTCCTTCCTTCCTTCCTTCCTTCCTCCCTCCCTCCCTCCCTCTCTCTACCCCCTTCTCTCCCTTCCTTTCTTCTTCCTCTTTTCCCTCCTCCCCTCATCCTATCTTTTTTCCTTTTGAAAAACATTTACTTTTTGTGTGTGTGTGCGCGCGCGCGTGCATGACTGAGTATATTGTGTACACCATGTGTGCAGTGCCTGTGGAGGCCAGAAGAGGGCATCAGAGCTGCTGGAACTGGGGTTACAGATGGTTGTGAGCCACCATGTGGGTGTGGAAACCAAACCCTGGCCTGAAAGTGCAGTAGGTGCTCTGAACCAATGAGTCCTCCCCAGCCCTCTTTCTTCCTACACATCTCACGTTGGACTTCTGAGTTCTGGATTACAAGACAAAGCTGCCACACCTCACATGAGATTTGAGTTTTGCTTAAAGAACTTACTCAAATATCAGCATTCCTTCATGGTCTTCAGAGGTTGGGCAATTTTTCCAATTAACTTGCCTTTGGTCAAAAACTTGGGGCTGTTATAGACACATAGACCATTCTGGGAGCTTTTCAGCGATGTGTGGGAGGACATTCAAACAAAACTCACTTTTGTTGTTGTTGTTGTTTTTAGACAGGGTTTCTCTGTAGCCTTGGCTGTCCTGGAACTCACTCTGTAGACCAGGCTGGGCTTAAACTCACAGAGATCTGCCTGCCTCTGCCTCCCGAATGCTGGGATTGAAGGTATGCAATCCTGTTGCCCAGCCTAACAAAAGTCACTTTTACAAGTTTTAAGTGTGCCAAAGAGATTTCTTGGGAGTTGGAGGGGTCTTTACTCCCTTTCACAGGGCCAGAGATCAGTTCCCAGCACCCTCAGCAGATGGCTCACAATTGCCAGCGACTCCTGTCCCTGGGGACCTCCTTGGGTACCCATACACATGCGACAGTGATGCATTATATACACATAAATAAAACTAAAAATCTTTAAAAAATAACAGGTGCCTATGGCTTCTCGGTCTGATAGTTTCTGTTGTGAAACTGATGAGCCCAATCTCGGTTCATGTAACAGTCCTACGGGCCAGAAGTCTGGCATCCTGCAGCTGGGCCTTCCCATCAGGGTCTCTCAAGGTTGACATCAGGGTTCGGACTGGACAGACATTTTGTCTGGCGGTTCAGAGGGGAAACCCACTTCTGAGCTTCCCTTCCTCCCACCTGCTCTGGGGATCAAACTCCAGGCCTGGTTAGTGGTAGGCACACTGTCTACAGCCTCAACCTTTAAGCTCATTCCTCTGGGTGGGTGCAGCTCTCTGCAGGCTGGACCTGCTTGCCTACTGGCTCCCAGCCAGGCTGCCTGCTGCTCCTAAAAGCCTTCTCCATCTCTGCCACATGCCCCTCCATATAGAAGTCCACAGGCAATGGCATCTGTACCATCAGAATCCCCACTTCTAGCTTCCTCTCTTTTAAGCAGTGACAGCAATGACCTTCCAGGGCAGACTTCCTCTCCAGGTCTCAAGTGTAACCCTAGCCGGTTTAGAAAGCAGATAGTCCTTGAACTCAGAGATCGGCTTGCGTGTCTCTGGAGTGCTGGAGCTAAGGGCACATGCCACATTCCTGGGGCACTTTGTTACTCAGTTGGCCCACATAAAGCGAGCTCACCTCAGGAGAGAACTGATAAAGATGATAGTCCTGAGATTATAAAATGGGTTGCTGCTAAGGGGCAGATTTTGTGGGACTGTCTTCTACCTGCCACACTTAGAACTAAATATTGAATTTCACAGTGGCCTTTCAAGACTTGTTTTGTTTTTTTGAGACAGGTGTGTGTGTGTGTGTGTGTGTGTCTGTCTGTCTGTCTGTCTGTCTGTCTGTCTGTCTGTCTAGCCTTAGCTGTCCTGAAACTAGTTCTATAGACCAGGCTGTCCTTGAACTCGCAGAGATTCGCCTGTCTCTTCCCAAGGGCTGGGATTAAAGGAGTATGCCACCACTGAAAGACCTGATGTATTTGACCCCTCACTACTCTCCTCAGTCATTTAGACGCTCTCCCCCCCCCTCCTTTGGTTTTTAGAGACAGGGTTTCTCTATAGCTTTGTAGCCTGCCCTGGAACTAGCTCTTGTAGACTGGGCTGGCCTCGAACTCACAGAGATCCGCCTGCCTCTGCCTCCCGAGTGATGAGATTAAAGGCATGCGCCACTACCACCTGGCTTTTAGACACTCTTTAAAAGATTTATTTTTATTTTTGATTATGTGTATGTGTGTATATCTGTGCCAGGGTATATATACTGGAGTGCAGTCTTCAGAGGCCAAGGGATGTCAGATCCTCCGAAGATGGATCTGGTTTTGAGCTGTCCAGTGTGGGCACTAGGAACTGAAATCAGGTCCTCTACAGAGGCTCTTAAACACAGAGCAGTCAGTCTCTCCAGCCA
>NC_022028.1:9312970-9341532 GCF_000317375.1 Microtus ochrogaster | reverse complement strand
GAGGAGGAGGAAGAGGAGGAGAAGAAAAAAGCTAGGCATGGCACCTTTAATCCTAGCACTCCAGAGGCAGAGACTGATGGATCTCTATGAGTTTGAGGCCAGTCTGGTTTACACTGTGAGTCTCAGGCCAGCCAGGGGTACATAGTCATAGTCAGACCTTATCTTTTGAGCATTTGCATGTATGCACACACACTCACATACACACACCACACACACACATAAACAATGGATGAATGAATGAGTAGAAAACGCCACACAACTATGCCAGCACTATTTATTCCCTTCACTCTCACTTCCGGAAGGGGCTGGGATTGCCAGCTTCTGGCCTGCAGGAGTCTAGGCTGGAGGTTGCATGGTTGTGAATTCCCCACTGCCAGTTCCATGCTCTGAGCATGCTCCTCCCCTCCTACCTACAAACCAAAACCAAATGAAAGCAGGGTTGAGAAAGCTTTGCTTTAGCACGGTTTCAGGATGAAACGGAAGCTGATGCAGGTGTTCACACTGCTGTGTTTTCCTGGAAGTCTTCACTATTATTAGAGAATTTGACTAGTGCCAGCTCAACATAATTGTACTGAAAACTAAAAACAGCCATGCCCTGGGCTTGCATCATTGGGGAGTGCGCCATCTCCAGCACAGGTGCTGGTAGGCACACGCTCACTGTGTTTAGGAATCAATGAGCAACCAAATGAGCAAATGGGTCACCTTCAGAATCTTAGCTGGGTGTGCTGGCGCACGCCTTTAATCCCAGCAGGAGGGATGCAGAGACAAGAGGATCTCTGTGAGTTTGAGGCTAGCATAATCTATATAACTAGTTCTTGGCCAGCAAGGGCTACGTAATGAAATCTTGTCTCAAACAAATGAGCGAAACTCTAAAAGAGTCCTAGGCTGCTGAGACGGCTCAGGAGGAAACATACAGACTGCCAAGGCTGAAGATGGCCTGACTTCCGTCACTCTGACCTCCACAAGTGTGCAATGGCACAGGCACACACACACACACACGCACACACACCCTGCACATATTTTTAGGCCAGCCTTGGCTACATGAAACCCTTCTTGAAAACCTCCTAAAGAACCAGAAACAAAAACCAGTTACCACTCCTCCATGACACCAACCAAGGTTTTGTCAGCCCTGGGAGCCCAACAGGATGTGGAAATAACCAAAAGTTATCTAGTGCCAAGCCATGTGACTGGGGAGACTGAGCAAACGGGGTAGGTAATAATAGAACCTTTTTTTTTTTTTTGTCTTAAACAAGGTGTGGCACCAAATTGTGAGATGGATTTCCTTGTTTGGTGTAGTCTGAGGTCAAATCACAGTAAGAAGATAAAAAAATGTTTTCAGCCAAGCTGATTTCTTTGGCCTAGGCACTGTTGGTAACTTCGCCTGTAAGATTGATTGATTTTGCCTGTGTTTGTTTTGAGAGTGAAGTCACAGAGGGGGCCTTCAGTCTCAGAATGATGAAGCTGAAGCTGGCTGTGGTATACACCTGTGGTCCCAGCCCAGGGGTGGGGGTGGGAGAGCTGAGGGAGAAGAACACCGAGTTCCAGACCTGGGTCCTAGGAGTTGAGAGGAAACAGACGCTGTGTAGGCCCACGACCAGCTGACGTGTTACTGTCTACAGCCCAAGCACCTATGATGCCCACACTACACCAACATGCACTTTATTTTATATTTATTATTTTTTCATTACATTTTTATTTATTTTGTGTGGGGGGATGCTCATCACAGTGCGTACATCCTGGGCCCAGAAGACGACTTCCGGAGGTTGGTCCCCTCCTCTCGCCCACGTGGATCTCAGGAATTGGGCTCATGTCACCATAGCCACGTGCTTTAAACACGTCACCTCATGGAGTACAGACCACGCCGTGTGGAGCCCTCAGTCTTTATGAATCAGGATCTTGTGTAGGTGGCTGTATTCTATGGAGCCTATGCTGGCCTTGAATTCCCGGTCCTCCTGCCTCAGTCTTCCCAAGTGCTGCTGTTACAGCCATGAGCCACCTCACTGGTGGGGCCATAACTACATGAGTCCCACTAGCACCACTGAGCCACAGAAGGAGGAGCACCGTGTTTCAACCCATGCATTCTAACACAGAGACGAGACGGGGGCAAAGGTGAATGGAGGAGATGGGGAGTGCGGGGTGGGGGGCTGGGAGTTACTTTGACGTTTTTCTTTTGGCTTTTTGAGGGATGCAGCACCCAGCTCCCAAATAAAACACATGGCGTCTTATTCTTTCTTATAATCGCCTGGCCTTAGCTTGGCTTGTTTCTTGCCAACTTTTTTTTTTTTAAACTTAAGTTAACCTTTGACCCTGGGCCTTTTCCTTTTCTCACTTTTGTATGTCTTACTTTCCTTCTTACTTCGTGGCTGGCTGGGTGCCTGGCTGGGTGTTCCCTCACGTCCTTCCCTCCTCTTATTCTCTTCTTGCTCCCTTTTCCTGGTTTCTCCTTCTATCCGCTCTGCCTGCCAGCCCCGCCTGTCCTTGCTCCTGCCTCGCTATTGGCCGTTCAACTCTTTATTAGACCATCAGGTGTTTTAGACAGGCAACGAATCACAGAGTTAAACAAATGCAGCATAAACAAGACACACACCTGAAAATAATATTCCCCAACATTACTCCATATGTTACCGTCCCCTATTATCTGAGAGTCTAGACCTCACTTTCAGTTTAACCATCATCGTGGCTCAAAGACCCTCCTTGTGGTACAAGGCCAGCAGTGGCCTAGTGCCACGTCAGAGTACCCATCTCATCACCTAGGCACCGTGCCGTGTCCTCACTTCTGCACAGGAGGGCGGGGACAGAGCACAGCTTTCATTCCATACTGGCACATATGTGTTCTATTGTATTGTTAGCTGTTGGTAATTTCATACTCTAATTTCTTTGTGTGTGCATGCATCTATGTATGTGGCATTTGCATGTATGTGTATGTATGTGCATGTATGTGTATGTGCATGTATGTGCATGTGCATGTATGTGTATGTGCATGCATGTGTATGTGCATGCATGTGTATGTGTATGTATGTGTAGAGGTCAGAGGTCAGCTTTGGGTGTTGTCTTTCAGAAGTTGATCACTTTCTTTTCGTGTGTGTGTGTGTGTGTGTGTGTGTGTGTGTATTTTCAAGTCAGGGTTGCTCTGTGTAATAGCCCTGGCTGTCCTGGAACTCACTTTGTAGGCCAGGTTGGCCTTGAACTCACAGAGATCTGCCTGCCTCTGCCTCCCTAGTGCCAAATTACAGGCATACACCACCAAGTCCATTTGTGTGTGTGTTTTGAAAGCACCAATTTTAAACATTTAATGTGTGTGTGTGTATTATGTGTGGTATGTGCAATGCGTGTGTGTTGTATGTATGATGTGTGTGCAGTGTGTGTGGTGTGTGATATGTGTGTCTTGTATATCCAGATGTGCACAGGTGTGATGTGGACATCAGAAGTAGTCTGGCTCGCTGTCTTCCTTGACTGCTCTCCTGTTTTATATTTTGAGACAGGGTCTCTCACTGAAGCTCATTAATTCAGCGAGGCTGTCTGGCCAATGGACTTCAGGGGTCTCTTTGTGTCTGCACCTCTCCCCATCTGCCATCGTGCTGGGGGTTTTACATGTGTTCTGGGGATATCTGAGCTCTGAAACATCCCCTTAGTTCCAAGCTTGTTTTTTGAGACAGGTTTTCCCATTGGTCCTTCAGCCTCAGGGGCCTTTCTGTCCTCACCTTGCTGTCATTGGGATGACAGGCACACATTTTTGGTTTCTCATGCTCATTGAGGTCTTGCCTGCATCTATTTTCATGTGAGGATGTCGGATTGTCTAGAACTGGAGTTACAGACAGATGTGAGCAGCCATGTGGGTCCTCTGGAAGAGCAGCCAGTGCTCTTAACTGCTGAGCCATCTCCCCAGGCCCTGACAGTCAAATTTTTATATGGGTTTTGAGGTTCTAACTCTAGCTTAGCAACTGCATTGCCAACTGAGTTATCTCCCCAGCACACTCAATCTAATTTCTAAGCTAAGCTTCATTATAGGCTTTTAAAGTAGGAAGTACCGCGCACCTGCTGGATTTCAGACATCCACTGGAGCCTCAGAATGTAACCTTGGGGGCAAGAGTTACTGCTTAAATATTGCTAGCTGACCAATGTCCATATAGTGACCTAAAAGTTGTTAACTTGTCAACAAACAAAGGGACAGTTAAGCTGTAGATAGTATCAATAGGAACATAATTGATTTTTATGATAACTAGAGGAGGGAACTTTTTTGTTTTTGTTTTTTGTTGTTGTTTTATTTTTCGAGACGGGGTTTCTCTGTTGCTTTGGAGCCTGACATGGAACTAGCTCTTATAGATCAGGCTGGTCTCGAACTCACAGAGATCCGCCTGCCTCTGCTTCCCGAGGACTGGGATTAAAGGTGTGTGCCACCACTGTTGGCAGGAGGGAATGTTTTTAAAAAGATTTACTTGTATGTGTATGGGCATTTTGTCTGCATGTGTATCTGTGCGTCACATGGGTGCCTGATTCCCAAGAAAGCATGAAGGGGTGTTTGTTCTCCCAGAACTGTAGGTACAGACAGTTGTGAGCCACCAAGTGGGTGATAGGAACTGAACCAGGATCTTCTGGAAGATCTATTTTCCTATCTTTCTAGCTCCTGGAATATCCCCCCCCCAATTTGGAATATTTCCAACCATTTGTTAGAAGATGTTGTGACTCCCTGTAAGGGAAGACCACTTGAGTGACATTTTCTGGTTCTGGGGTAACTAATACTCTGGCCACACTCTAAACAGTGTGTGATGGGGATTGAGGCCCTGTGCACTTCAACTGGAAACCCTGAAAACATCCGACTAGAGTTCTGGTGTCTGCTTGCTTCTTCCAATACTGGAAAGAATGTCTGGTTTGTTGGTGGCTTAAAAGACTGAGGACCCAACCTAGGAGTTCACACCTGCTGGGCAAGGGCCCAGCTGCAGCCCAATAATTTGTTCTTTATCAGAGCCACGGTGGCTAAGTATGTCACCTTTGGAGTCAGGACGAGCCGTGTGTACTGGTGCTTCTTTGACCTTAGACAAGCTGCTTTCTCTGCCTTAGCCTTTGGCTTCCGACTATCTCCTACTTTCCAGGATTATCAGGATGTTATGTAGTTACTTCCTCTAATTTGACAGTTCCCTAGCTAAGCCTCAGGGTGTTCTAAAAAGAGGCAAAACTTTCTCTCCAGCAAGGCAGCTTGTTAAGATTCTGTAAGCAAACAACTCAATAGTCTCCAGAAGTCCCTGAAACAGACCAGCTACATTAGGCTCCTCCCTCCCCAAGCTTATATAAGCAGTAAGGGTTGCTAAGAAACACACGTAGCCCAGCAAATCTGCTTAGAGTATTCTCTGACAAGACCAGCTACCTGAGTGACAGACCAGCTGGCTGAGTTGCCTGGAAACAGGCTAGACCAAGGGAGCTACTTGGAAGAGACACTGCCCAGACCTGCTGAGCTACCTGGGGACTGCGCAGTGAGCACAGGTTCCAGCTTCCTGGGCCTCATATGCTTGCGTGGACTCTGGCAATACAGCTGTCTTTGAACCATTTCTGCTCCTGTAACCCCTCACCCATACTCCTGTGAGTAACCCCAATAAATCTCATAGGTTCCCCTAGTTATACTTTGGTGGTGGCCAGTCTTTGGTCTGTTGTTGGCTTCCTACCTGGGGTGAGTAGACATTTGTTCCTATCTCCCTAGGAATCCCATCACACAACACATGCCGACTCATGAGAGACTGCTTCTGCCCAATAGGGAGGCAATTAAAGGTAGCAGCAGCCATGACTATTGTGACCACTCAGATACAGAGCTGGAGGGTGGCTTGGAGGCAGAGCGCTTGCCGTAGACGAGGGCCTTGGTCTCCTCCCTGCAAAAAAACAAACAGAATAAAAAAGCTCCCTAGCGCACCGTGGAGGAACATTCCTAGAATTCTAGACTTGGGAGGTTGATGCAGGAGGATCATCAAAGTCAGCCTTCCATAGGGAAAGCTTTAACTCACATGGTCTTTTCCTAGCAAAAGTCCATCCCTCTTTGGGGCCCCCTACAGTCTAGACTAGCTCTCTGGTCCACGGACCCCCCCCCGCCCCCACCCTTCCAGGAATCTCCTGTCTTAACCCTGACCCTTCATACTTTTCTGTTCCGAGAGGGCCAGTCTGGATAGACAGCTTCCTGCGTGGTGTGCCTTCCCAGGGCCTAGGGGCCTATGCACAGAGCCTTCAGTACATGCCCAGGGGGCAAGGAGCTCAGCACTGCTCTCCAGCACCCTCTAGAGGCTCGGGGTATAGCAGGTGAAGCTTGCAGGATGGGGTTTGCAGAGACTGCCCCCAAAGGCTCCATGGTTAGGTGATTGCCACATCTGAAGCACCTGAGAAGGCTGTCCTGTGGGCTTAGGTGCAAGGTGAGAGCCGCACAGGTGTCTGGGTGAGGTGGGCCAGAGTAGCCCCAAGTCGTAGTCCTTCCTGCTCCTTTCCCGCCACTGCTGACACTCCACTGAGCCTTTCCAGCCCAACAGTGAGCTCAGGCTGGCTGGGGTTATCTGTCTTTAACAGTGTCTCTGAGCTTGTGGCTCACACTGCTGTTTCCAGCTGAAGCCCCAGGCTGTGCTCGAAGGCAGCCTTGTGGTCCTGACAGCGGGACTGGGGATGCCCAGGACCCAGCTCTCTGCTAACCTACCCTGAAGTATTCCTGCTCCTATTTCAGCTTTGGGGTGTGTGTGTGGCAGAGTTCCTGCCTAACATTTTCCCCGAAGGTAGGGAGCTGATGGCTTGCTTGCCTTGCCTCCTCCTTTGGGTCCCCTCTGTGGTTATGCCCTTGCATTTCATCTTGGCTCTTGAATGGGCCTAGAAGTGTCTAGATAAACATCCTCCGGTATCGTCCCACAAATCCTGCAGACAAAATGAGTTTGGGAGGACTCTGCCTGTCAGTCCTTGCTGCATTTCCTGCTGTGGACGGGTGGCAGCAGACAAACTCAGGCTGTTGTTCAGACAGTCGGTGGAAGGGACTCATCCGTCTCCCTGCCCACCGAGATCTGAGTGAGCGTTCACTCTAAAGGTGGTGTTGCCGTTTCGCTCCAGGACAGACCTTTCTCCTCTGCAGCCAGCCCAAACCTCCAGAGCCCTGGTGTCTACAGCTGCCAGCCTTCCTGCTTCCTTGGTGTTCCCTACGGCCACATACTGGATCCCTAGCAAGGCTGGCAGCCATCTAGTGCCTTGTCTAGAGAGAGCAATGAGGGACAGTGTGGTACTAGACACAGTTCCACAGGGTAGGAACTGGACCAGATTTTGTTTTTGAGCCCAGATGGGCCTCAAACTCACCTGCTATATAACCAAAGATGATGTTGAATTCCTGGCCTTCATGCCTCTAAGCCTCAAGAACTGGAATTCCATCTACCCCTCAAGGTCTGGGGCTGCAGACATGCACCACCGCATGTGGTTTATGCAGTGGTGGACACGGGACCCAGGGCTTCGTGCATGCTAGGCAAGCACTTTACCAACTGAGCTGTATGTCCAGACCCAGGTCTTGGTTTTGAGTTCAGGTGACTTGAGCTTAACACCCAGACTTTGGCTTCCTGGGCACAGCAGAGGAAGAATAGGGCTTAGAAGCCCCACTAGTCCACAGGGTTCTTAGGGTTCTGCCTAGGGTAGTACCGAGAGGTAGTACCACCTCCAGTCTCAGCAGCCTCACTGCAGGACACAGTGACCCAGGTCATTTTGCCTGGACCGGCGAGGTTTCTGGGAACACTCCTGTCTTTTCTGTGGGGCCATGGCATGGGTAGTGGCGGTGGTGGTGGGGTTTGTTTGTGTGTATTATTGTGTGTGGTTTATTAGTTCTGTGGCCTTCAACGTGGTCAGCCAGAAGATTGGCGGATGCGGTGAGTCAGGGAGGAGAGGCTCCCTGGCCTTCGTCAGCAGTGGGTGGAAGGCAGTGTGCCTACCTTTGTCCCCTTTAGAACGTCAGGTCAGCCCAGGGCCTTGCAGGAGGGGCTGGACACCTCATTCTCTAGAGCTACAATGACCTCTAAGCAGGCGTGTGGCCTGTACCCTCAGAAGCTTTCATAAGTCTCAGGTCCCGAGGGATCACAGGGATGAGGAGTTTGAAGAACAGCTCTTCTGGCCGGTCCCCCACTTCCCAGTGTGTACCCCACTTCCCAGTGTGTACCCCAATAAGAAATTTGAAGCGGGGAGATGTTACCTCTCAGGAGCCTCTTAGAAGCTGAGGCTTGTGACAATCTCGGAAGGGCAGTTAGCCAATAGGATTGTCCCAGGAACCCTCCTGGGACAAACAACCAGGCCAAGAAGACGGAGACATTCAAGGAAAAAGAGAGGAGGAAGAGAAAGAAAAATGTCCTGGTTGCCATAACTGTCCACAGGCCTGTCACGTGGGCTGAAATGTCAATACTGACCCAGTTGGCCACGCTTTCAATCTGACCTGGACATGTCCGCTCACCTCCCCAAGCCTCTAGAGGGCGATGGAGAGCAATGATGGACGTCTTGCCCCAGGGGCCTATGCAAAGTGGTTGTGTGTGCACACACCCCTGGGGAGGCACAGGGTTTGATTGGCCCCTGCTGTTTCGCATATTGGTCACACTCCCATCTGGAAATTAAGTGGTAACACTAGCCTGGTACTTCCAAGAGCGGAGGAGACGTGGAAGCATGCCCACCTGAGCCGAGAGGAGCTTCCGACAGGCCATGGGCAGAGCACTGTGTATTCTGCCTCTGAGAAGAGAGTGGTTCAAAGCAGAGCAGGCATTCAGCTCATAAATCCCAGCACAGCTACCTGATTGGCAAAAAGCTGTCTTTGAGTCCCTCACCCCTATCCCCATACCTTCTGGCTACCCTGTTCCTTTCCTAGGTTCCCTGGGACTCTCCTGAAATCCAGAAACCAAAGGGTTATACTTTGCCCAGCAGATGCCCTGGCTGTCTGTGTGATGTGCCCAGGCCATAGCAGGAGCTAAATGTGTTAGTCCTTTTCCTCAGAAGGCAGGGACCACCCTCCCAGGGACTCAGTGTGCCCTGTCTTACCTCTCCTAATGTATCCAGCTGGGTCCTAGTGAACGGATTGGTGTGGAAGGAGATGTAGCCAGGCTGGCTGACTTGGGTGTAGGTCATGGCAGCTGTGGTCCCAGCAGAGAACGGCTTAGGGTGAGGAGTGGAGGAGTGCAGAGGGGAGAGAGGGAGGAGCCCTGCTGCTCAGTAGCTCCTGTGCACACTAACTCCCTGGCCAGTCTAGGAGCCTCAGCATCCCAAAGGCACCCAGCTCAGTGCTGGGCCCAGTGAAGGGACCTGGTGGCTTTTGGAGAAGTAGAAAGAAAGACGGGAGCCTAGGTTTGCCTTCTGTTTGGCTTCAGCCAGCTCTGGGCCTCACTTGGCCCGAATCGGGGTTTTCAAACTTCTTTAGTAATGAGCAGTTTCTTCATGTGACATTCCAAGTGAAACATCAGTAGAGGAAAAGAGATAAAACTGGGGGCACTGTGTCTGCCCACACTCACCCCTGCCTCTGCCTCCGGGGACCCCAAGGCTCTCAGAGCAAGTCTGATGTTTTCCTGGCTCAGATATCCTATGATTAATTGCTTTACCCGTTATCTAGTAGGGAAGAGGCCAGGAAGATTCTGGAAGCTACGGGAGGTCTCCGTTTCCCCACACCCTACCCTCCCTGCACTTCTGGATGTGGGAAAGCTGGCAGGAGAGTGGGGCAACCCCCTCTGGGGAGCAGTCATTAACTGACTTTATCTTTGTGAAGTGTCTTGCAGGGCCAGGATCTCACCTACATCCAGGTGGCTTCTGGGGGCCCTTGCTAGGAGAGGGCATTGGACCCTGACTCTTTCCCAACTTCCCTGAAGGAGCCCACATTGCTGCCAACTCAGTGACCATCAGTGACGTACTTGCTTCATGGAAAGGCTAAAGCAGAAACTAAGTTAACACATTCCCTGGTCCCATCATCTCCAGCGAACAGTATGTGATTGGTTGATTTTCTCCCTCCCTCCTTCCTTCTCTCCCTCCCTCATCCCTCTGCCCCTCCCTCCTTCCCTTTCTTTCTTCCATTTTGGGACAGGGTCTCACCTACTGTAACTCAGACTGGCCTTGAAAGCTCTGTGTAGGTAGGATGGCCTTGAACTCTAGCTCCTCCGTCACCTACCTCCCAAATTCTGGGATTATAAGCATGTGCCCCTCCCCTCCCTTCCCCTCTCCAGCAGTGGAGCCAATTCCCCTAGTCCTGCAGACTCTGGGCAGATCACAGTGGGTTGTGCAATGAGATGAGAGCGAGGGAACGGAAGGAAGAAGTGTGTAGCTCAGCGTACATTCACCAATCCCCACAGCGCTCTGTAACCCTGACAAGTGGGCACCACCGCTTCCATTTCACAGATAAGAAATCTGAGGCTCCCAGCTGGGAAGTAGGGAAACAAGATTTGCTCTCAGTCTGCCGTCACTTGTTGTGAGGTAGGTGTGGGTGTGGGTGAGTAGTGGAAGCCAATGCTTCTCACAGTGAGGGGGGGGTCACCAACCAGGGTCTTCAAAAAAGACTAGGACCAGTTGGCTGTGTGTATGGTTAATTCCTGTAATCCCAGTACTTGAGAAACTGAGGCAGGAGGATTATGAGTTCCAAGCCAGCCTGGGCTACATAGTGAGACCAAAAGACAGAGCTAAACCAGAAACAAACCAAAGAGACCAAGCAGGTGACAGGAGAAGGAGTTTCCTGCCTTCTGGGGCTGGAGCGGGGGTTGTCTCCTCCATTGCTCAGTGCTGGGCCCCAGATGTCACCATTACACTCGTGTTAGATTTCTTTGAGCTGAACATCACTCTCTTCAAGAGCAATAAGGACACAGGCCACTAGAAGATGTGACATTTGGTGTCAAAGAACAGGCTCAGCTGTCACGTCTCCCTATGACTCAGAGCTAGGGAATCTTGCCTAGAAGCTGAGGACCAGCAAGTAGGACCAAGGTCATACAGCATGCAGTTTCTCAGTTCTCTTGGACACAGGGGGTGAAAAAGAGAAAGTGTCACCCTGCCCTGTCTAGCCAAGTGGCCCTGGGCTTGTCCCAGATTGGTGGCCCTGGGGCAAACAATAACCCCAGCACTCAGTATATGACTGGACTCTCTGTCTACCTCTACTGTCCGCCTGTCCTTTAAAGTCTCTGGGGACATATTGTCGTGCCCCCCCACCATACCCCAGGGAAGGGGAGGGGAAAGGAGAGAAGAAGGGAGGGGGGAGAGGAAGGGAGGAGAGGAGAAGAGAGGAGAGGAGAGGAGAGGCTGACCCAATGTCAAGCGATATGGATGTGGATTTAAGCAAACCTCTTCGCTTCTCTCTACAGTTAAACACTTTATTCCTGTAGACCTGTGTCCTGCTGGCACTCGAGGGTCAGAGAAGAGAAGCAAAGGAAGACTTCCCTCTATCACACTGAAGATTCTTCTAGAAAATATGCATACAACAGCACGGCCTGCCAGCTCCCTTCCCCAGCAGTGGCGCCATTCACTTTCCCACAGACTTCCAGACCACCTGCCCACACCTGCACAACCCAGAACGTCCCTGGATATTGAAGGTGACAGGTCAGGACAGAGTATTGGGTGCCATGGCCCCACCACTACTTCCTTTGTCTGAGGCCACTGCAGGCTGCCGGCTGCCACTCCTGCTCTTCTCTACCCCACCCTGGCTCTCTCCTTGGGGCTTTGTGTGTTAAGTCCAGAGCTGCAGGCTGTGACCACCCTAGGAGACCAGGCCTTCAGGTAGGGCTGGCTGCCACCATGTCACTGCCCCCCCCCCAGCTGGGACCTCCCGTAATTTTTTCTGGGCTCTACTTTTCCCCCAGTTTGTGGGGTGACCTTGGGGACCTTTGTGTTCTCCTGGAACAAATGGGGATAGTCCTCTGAGGACTCTGCTCTTCTTATTGGATTTGGGGGTGTGTGGGTCACAACCTGTGTACCAAACCAGATCTGGCTGCCCAATCTCAATAAGCCAATTAAGAGTCAAATTAACAGCACTTGGGAGGCAGAGGCAGGCGGATCTCTGTGAGTTGTGAGTTTGAGACCAGCCTGGTCTACAAGAGCTAGTTCCAGGACAGGCTCCAAAAACCACAGAGAAACCCTGTCTCAAAAAACCAAAAAAAAAAAGAGTCAAATTAAAAGCAGAAGGCAGATAAAGGACTCAGTCAATATGGCCACACTGGGAAGAGGGACCAAGGCCCAGCGAGTCCCCCACAAGTCTGTCTCGGGGTTCTGAAGAGAGATTAAAGTGCAGAGGACCGAAGATGTGCAGAGCCAAGCAGTCCCGGCCAAGTGTGGCCCCGCCCACAGGTGGTCAGTCTTTGGGTTAGTCTGATAAGTTGTTAGAAACACGTGAGCTCTCATTCCTGGAGACAAGCCCCCTCTCACGGGAGCCCTGTGCTTCTCCTAGCGTGAGATGGGGGGAAATTACCAGGGTCATTGTTTCAGGGGTTCGATGGCCAGACTGATCTTCTGCCAGGCTAGTTAAAACCCACCACCTTCTGTTTAAGACTTCAACCTTGAAGTGTCATATATTAACCCCAGGAAATTAATATAATAAATGAATGTAAGTAGGGACTAATGTAGTTGGTGCCAAGCAGTCATGCGTAAGACCCATTTTCATAAACTCTTGGCCCTCAGCTACTTTGGGAACTTCGGCTGGCATGAGTAACCCCATCACTGTTTTGAGACAGGGTCTCATCATGAAGCTTCAGTTGTCCTTAATTTCTGACCCTCCCGAGTGTTGGATACACACAAGCACTCCCATGGCCAACCTGACTTAATTCCAAGTTCCGACAGTTTTCTCCCTGACTCCGAATGATATTCTCTGAAGGTGCCACTGACGAGACACCTAGTGGATTGTTCCCTATGGTCCCTAGATGCCAGGAAAAGTTTCATTCTGGTTGGCTTGATTTGCATTGGCCAGCTTGAGACTGGAGGGGAAAATTTCCATTGGGGGGGTCCGTTGTTTAAATAGTCTGATAGGTTGGGAAACACAGGTATCCTTTTAGAATGTTTTCATTTCTGTCAGGTCCACTACACTCTGGCGTCCCCTGTCCTGCAGTGACCTGGGGGGGGGGAGATGGACAGAGTGAAATGTATTCTGGGAAGTGAGCCCCCAGGACGATCAGGGATGGTGGGACCCCGCACATGGCTTGCTCTCCCTGCCCCACTTTCCAAACATACAGCTTTCGCCTGGCGACAGTACGGACACGACCTTTTCTAGGTCCTCAGAAGTGTACAGAGTGCATCGTTGTGAAAGCTGCTGATAATGTGTAGCTCGTACAGGTTGTGTCTCTAAAATGCAGGGTGGAGGCGAGCGGCCCATCCCTACCCTGATACGGGTTACTGGGTTACTCAAAACCCTTCAGGCCAAGTTGCAATCTTAGCATGGCTTAGTGCTTTGGGAGGGAAATCTGCACCATCATCCTGGTTCCCTGGGCACAGGACCGTCGGGGAGCCATGTTTGGTGGTACCACGCCTTGTTCTATACAACCTGGTACGGTTGGCTCAGGCTAGAAGGAGGCTAGAACTGGGAAGAGATAGGTGGCTAACTTTCCTCACAGCCTCTTCATCTTTCTCCAGACCTCAGGATCCCATGCTGAGTCCCTCTCCTGTAGGCCCATGGCCTTTCCCAAGACCCAAGTGTGGTTCTCAACCTTCCTGAGGTGGCGACCCTCATGTGGTGCTGACTCCAACTGTAAAATTATTCCGTTGCTACTTCATAACTGTAATTTTGCTACTGTTATGAATCATAATCTGATATGAAGGATAACTGATATGTGACCCAAAGGAGTCACGGCCCACAGGTTGAGAACCACTGCTGTAGAAGGTGGCCATGAGCGGGATCCAGACAGGGACTCCCCGACAAGGTATTCTTGGGATGGTAGAGACATTTGGTGGCCTTCCTTTCCTCTGTCTCTCAGCAGTGCGGGATGTGGCTCAGCTGAGGACCCCTACGGGAGGCTCTGGGTCAGCAAACATTCCTAACGGATGTCCCAGTTGTGAGAGGGCCACCCAGGAGGTGCTCCCAGGACAGGAACGATGGACAGGATTGGATGGGGGTTAGCAGGAGCTGGCTTCTCTCTCCATAGGAGTCCCATAACATTGCTCCATCGGAATTGGGGAGACCCAAGAAGTAACTTAGGATCCCATCAAACCTCAGTAGTGAGAGCAGAGGGCTCAAGATGGCGATGCATCCATCCTTTTTGAGCCAATAGGGAGATTGCTGGGCTCCCTTTCTCCCAGGCCCAGCAGGTCTGGGTGAGGGTTGGGACTGGTTGGTCCCTCTCTTCCCACAGGTATCAGAGCCCCCTCTTGTTCCCAGGGGAGCCTGGGAACAGCTGGGCCAAAGCCCAACCAGGAATTTTTCCAGGCTGGTTCCTATATCCAAGGGTGGGGTGGGGGTGGGGGCTTCAGGGGAGCTCTTCACAAGGAGTTGGAGAAGGGGACTTTGTGGAAAGGGAGGGGAAAAGCCAAGACAAGGGTGAATCTGTAAGCAGAGAAGAAGCCAAGGGTCCTAGGGAGAATGGGAGACACTGAGTACACCCCGGAATTCTATTCCTAAGCTGAACTGTGAGCCTGGGCTAGGACGGTAGAGTTTTACTTCCGCCCACATCCCTCCCCGGGCTGGTGGCAGTTCTGGGCAGCTGGCCTACCTATGCTCCTGAATGCTGGGGTAGGTTTGAATCACCACGCAGGTCTGGCCTGCTTCCGCCCCCATCAACCCCCTGGCCTCAGTTCCCGGGCAACATCTGAGGGGTGGTGATCAGGAGGAACAAGGGCCTCTGTCTGCCCAGCTGCCTCTCCCTCTGGGCTTTGCCAGACTCTACAGTGCGTACGTGGGCTTCCACAGGTCCTCTTCCTCCCAGCCACTGACTAACCCCAGAACCTCTCAGCTTCCCATTCTCAGTGTTACAAATTCAGTGCCAAATTCTCTCCAGCGAAGCTTCCCGCTCCTGATGTCTGCAGACCAGACAAGGGCTCAGATAAGTATACCCCTTCTCCCCCTGTAAATAAACCTGAGATTTCTGCCTCGGAGGTCAAACAGGCAACTGTTTAAGGGGGTCAGAAACATGGGAAGTCAAAGAATGCCAGGCCCGCCTGGTGGTGGTGGCACACTTCTTTAATCCCAGCACTCAAGAGGCAGAGGCAGGAGGATGTCTGTGAGTTTGAGGCCAACTTGGTCTACAAAGCGAGTTTCAGGACAGCCAGGGCTATACAGTGAAACCTTGTATCGAAAACAATAGCAACAACAATACAAAACAAACAAGTGAAAAGAATGCTGGGCTCAGGAGTCAACTCTCACGCTCTTCCCAAAACCTGCGAGGTTTGAGCCAGAGTTGGGGTGTGCATAATGTAGTCACTAGGGGGCGCTCGGCCACCACAGGGAGATCGTGAACTTGGGCGAGCCAGTCTGCGTGAGGGAGGACGCGTGTGTCAATGTGAGTGCGTGCATATGTGTGTGTGTGTGTGTGTGTGTGTGTGTGTGTGTGTGTGTGTGTGTATGCGAGGTGGGGGAGAAGGCCAGGGGTCACTCCGGGATTCCAACAAATCTGTGTCCCTCTCCTCACACGTCCCTGCCAGCTCTCCGCCCTGCCCCACCTTCTTCAATATTCCCAGGAAAGGGTATTGCTCTCAGACCCTGTTCGCACATAACCTCATTCTCCTGTCTCCTCTAATTCCCAACACCCAATGTGTCCAATGTGTCGCTGGGCCCAGTTTGAAGGGGTGCATGGATAATTTCCAGGCTGTGAATCCTGGTGGGGGTTTTAGCTTTCCACTTCTGCTTGGTGGCCAAGGGGATCCTGGGGGGCGGTGCCTAGTTCGGCCTGGCCTCGCCCCCGGGGCGGGTCTGGGGCGGGCATTTGGGGGCGGGGCCAGACCCCCTTTTTTTTCTACGGCTGTTAGCGGTGAGAGGCGCAGAGGCTTGGGGCAGCCGAGCTGCAGCGAGGCTTTGGCGCTGGGGGTGAGCTGAGCGGCGGCAGCGGAGCTCTGTCGCGAGACGCAGCGACAAGGCAGACTATTCAGCGGACTCACCAGCCAGGGAGTCTCTCTGCGCTGGGATTTGATATTCAAACCTCTTTTTTTCTTAAACATTTTAAAAACTGCATTGTTTTACGCTTTAATTTATTTTTGCTTTCTATTCCCGTCTTAAATCGTGCCAACGGTTTGGGGAGGTTGCTCCTTCACTCCCTCAATCACTTCGGATTTTGGAAATCAGCAGAGGAAAGAGGTAGCCAAGAGCTCCAGGGAGAAGTCGAGGAAGCGAGAGACCGGTCAGAGAGCGCGCGCTGACGAGCGAGCAGAGAAGGACAGGGGCGAAGTGACTGACCTGCTTTTGGGGGTGACCGTCAGAGCGCGGCGTGAGCCCTCCCCCTTGGGATCTTGCATCGGACCAGTCGCGCTGACGGACAGACAGACAGACACCGCCCCCAGCCCCAGCGCCCACCTCCTCGCCTGCGGGCTGCCTACGGTGGACGCGGCGGCGAGCTGCGAGCAAGAGCCGAAGCCCGCGCCCGGAGGCGGGGTGGAGGGGGTCGGGGATCGCGGGATTGCACTGAAACTTTTCGTCCAACTTCTGGGTTCTTCTCGCTCCGGAGTAGCCGTGGTCTGCGCCGGAGGAGGCAAACCGATCGGAGCTGGGAGAAGTGCTAGTTCGGGCCTGGAGAAGCCGGGGCCCGAGAAGAGAGAGGAAGAAGATAAGGAAGAGGAGAGGGGGCCGCAGTGGGCGCTCGGCTCTCGGGAGCCGGGCTCATGGACGGGTGAGGCGACCGTGTGCGCAGACAGTGCTCCAGCCGCGCGCGCGCCCCAGGCCCCGGCCCGGGCCTCGGTTCCAGAAGGGACAGGAGCCCGCCAAGGCGCGCAAGAGAGCGGGCTGCCTCGCAGTCCGAGCCGGAGAGGGAGCGCGAGCCGCGCCGGCCCCGGACGGGCCTCCGAAACCATGAACTTTCTGCTCTCTTGGGTGCACTGGACCCTGGCTTTACTGCTGTACCTCCACCATGCCAAGGTAAGCGATCGTGCCCGCCTGCTGTCGCCGGGCCGTAGAGAGCGCCTCTCCCGCTTGGGGACGTGCGTGCGTGCGAGCGCGCGCGTGGGGGCTTAGTGCCCCACGCGGGTCCTTGGACACCGGGCTCGAGGCGTCCCCCTCTGGCGTCGTACGTGGAGGGGGAGGGGGTGCGCTCTAGGTGGGAGGGCGCCAGGATAGTCTCGCCGCCCACGCGGGCCCTGCCCACCCACCAGAGTCACCGCACGTACGATCTGGGCCGAGCAGCCGAGGGCGGGAGCCAGAGGAGGAGGCCGAGGGGGCTGGGCTTGCACTGTGGCTGGCGGCAGAAGTTTGCTCCGGGTCGCGGGTCCCCGGAGAACTGGAAGTCCGGGCAAAGGGGGCGGGAGTCCGGAGCCCAGCGGGCATGCCTGGGGGTGCTCGGACCTTGGACCGGGGGAGGGCAGAGATCGTGGAGGGGGCAGGGCGCGAGCGACCGAGGGGGCTTTGCTGTCACTGCCGCTCGGGTCTCTTCGGCCCTTACAGTGAGTTTGGGAAAAGTTTTAGGATGGATTGCTGCGGGGACCCTATCCCACTCCTCCAGCTTGTTGGGCCACCTGCGCTGCGCCACCCCCTCCCGTCCCCGCTCGCGTCCCGCGCGGTGCCCGCCCTCCCCCGCCCGGCCGGGCGCGCGCGGCGCAGAGCCGATTACATCAGCCCGGGCCTGGCCGGCCTCGTGTTCCCGGAGCCGCGGCTGCGGGAGCCGGGAGACCCGGGCGACCAGCGGCGCCCCTCCCCCTCACCGGTCCTCCGCAAGGAAGGTGACCTCTAGAGGTATCCCCAGCTCCGTAACCCGGAGAAACTCCCATACCCTTTCCTCCGTCCCTAACTTCTACCCGTGCCTTGCGCTAGGAAGAATTTCCTGACGCCCCTTCCCCATTTCCCCCATTTCCTGCCTGGAGCGTAGAGAAGCCCTTCCCACCCTTTCATATTTTCCTTTTCTTTGAGAAGACTCATAGAACCCTTCCTGGCCTCCGGGTCCAGGGAAAGGACGGTGCCTGTCAGACGTGGGGGTGCTGAGGCCCACCCTCTCGTTCTTTGTGGAAACGCTAATCTAAGTTTTGAGTTGGTGAAGGTGTGCTTCCCTCCCCAGCAGCTCTATCGAGCTGTGTGCTCCAGCCTTTATGGGGGTCAGTGAAGGGTAACTGACATCACCCCACTTTCCCCCTTTTGGAAAAATGGCGTGATATTTGCTATGACTGAGGCAGCCTGGAACTAGCCTTTCCCACATCTTTGGCAGGATCTCCCGTCAGTATTTCACACACACTTTGCCCTGGCAAACCCGATGCTCAGAGAGCAGGTGGTTTAACTCTGAACTCGCCCACCCAGTTTGCTTACTGGGGGTCCTTTTATGCTCTTTCCCGCTAATACTCAAGCTAGAGAGACCACTTGAAAAGGGGGCAGAAGGAAGGAGACAGGCAGGGGTCCCTGCCACCATCCAGAGTTCCTTAGACCCTGGCACAAAGGCCTTGGCTCTGGGCCTCCATGTGGGGAGGAGGGGCAGGAGTGCCTGGCCACAGTATGACCTTCAGAGGCCCCCAGAGAAGGGCACCTGGCCAGTCCCTACCCAGAACCTCCCCATCTGGGAGGGGGTTCAAAGTTTCTGTTCCTTTCCCTGTTGGGACTGAGATAGAGGACTAAGGGAGATTGTCGCAAGGGTGTTGAGCAGGTAGTTGAGGGCCTGAGGAGCAGAACCCCGGGCTTGCCTGAGTTAGTTGCAGTGGGAGACTGGCTCTTGAGAAAGGCCACCTCTGACCTTGGCCCTGGTGGCAAGGCTGAGGGCCCTGGGAGGACTGCTATTTGGGCACTGTTGGTGGAGAAAGAGAGGCAGACAAGGGTGGGAATCCTTCTCAGGGCAGTTGGAGGTCCAGGTTGATGTGGCACTTGTGGCTGGGGAGTTGGTGGGAGCAGGAGCTCCCCAGGAAGGCCTAAGAGCCTTCACTGTCTTGCTCCTGTCAGGTTCACAGGGCCTTTTTGTTGACCTTTACAGCTTCTGGGGAGGGGAGAAAGGAGTTTTTGGGGATGAGGAAGGATGTGGGGCCCAGGCCTAGTGTGGGGCAAGAGACCCTTTGGGAGCTGGGCAGTTCTGAGGAGAAAGCTCCCATTGCTCCATCTGAGAAAAGTGCTCTGCTTCGGTGAGAGGCTTGGGCATGTGGCCGGAGTAGGAGGCTAGCCAGGCTTTGGAACTGTATGCAGGCTCCAGGCACACTGGGGTGGGAGGAAAATGGGACTCCCTTGCTTAGGGTCCTCTTTGCTTTCCACCCCTTGAGCAACCTGTGGGTATGCCGAATATTCCCGAGGCCTGGGGAGGGTTTGGATGGGGGAGGGTGGTTGGTGCCCTTCGCTCCGCTACACCCCCTCCCTCCTCAACACCAGCTCTCCCTGGTATTTGTCATGTCAGCAGGAGAAGGTCACCATGTTGTTTTTCTCGCCCCTAGTCCTTCCTTCCTGCCCTAGTCCAAATTTGTCCTCCTATTTGACCTTAATACTCACCCATGGCTTTGGACCAGCGAATCAGGGGCAGTGAGAAAAAGGAGGGGGCAAGAATGGAGAGGTGCTAGGGGCCTGGACAGCGCAAGCTTCTGGTATTTTCCTTGTGCATTGCGAGCGCCCCAGCACCTGGTTAGCCTTTAACTTTCATGGGTTCAAACTTGAAGCACTCCAGGGGTAGCGGGGTATGCTCGCTCTGGACCTGTGGGGGGACCCCTGACTGTTCCCTGTTTGACTCAGAAGCTGGGGAGAAGCTGGAGGCTGGGGGTTGGGAGAGAGGCGAGAGGGGATCAAGGGATTCAGTGGCCAGGCCTTTGCGCTCTTGTGGCTGCCTCTGTCCCTGCCTTTGCTAATGCTTTTTACTCTTTGTTTTGTCCTCAGTGGTCCCAGGCTGCACCCACGACAGAAGGAGAGCAGAAAGCCCATGAAGGTGAGTCCCCATGCTCTTGGATGGGACCCCTCCCCTTGTCTCGAGTGGGCGTGGATAAGCCCTGGTCCTCCTTTTCAGTCCTGGGGGTGGGCTGGGGCATAAGACTTTGAGGACTGTGAGTTTAGCTCTTGTGTTTCTTAAGGTGCCTTCTCTTTGGCTTTCTGCTAGAAACAGGACTTGTTGCTTTTTCTAGACACCCTTTCCAGTAAAATCTGATCATGAGCACAGCAGAGGAAGGTGGTAGTCAGGGTTTCCAGATGTTCAGGGAGCTATCCCTTGTGTCCCTTACTCCAGATGTTCAGGGAGCTATCCCTTGTGTCCCTTACTCCAGATGTTCAGGGAGATATCCCTTGTGTCCTTTACTCCCAGGGGAGGATGAATGCTTAGTGCCACTTCCTAGTCAGCCATAGCCCACCGTGGGGGCTGTGACCCTTCCTGTGTGACCTGGAGGCAGGTTAGGGGCATACCCTAATTGGACGCCCAAGCTCTGGGCTTGCCTTTCTCTGAGGATGGCAGCTTCCATAGACTGCCTTTGGGTGCTGTGAACTTCCCTGCAGGACCAGCAGAGGGCCGGCTGTAGCACTCAGGCGCCCCGCCTCCCTGCCCAACCCCGAGTCCGCCTGCCTTTTGTTCCAGTGTGGTTTGGAGTACCGGGATCCTCCCATTTCTCTGGGGACGCCCTGGCTCTCCCAGCACTGAGTGTGGCCTCTGCTCCAGCCGGATGCCACTCCCCCAGTGTCCTTCCTCTGTGTAGGGAAGGCCCTGGGGTCTTCCTCTAGGCTAATTTCCCTGACCCAAATCCACTGTGGCTGCTGGAGCCAGCCAAGGAACGCTGGTGATGTCCAGCCGGTTTTGCCTCCTCCCCCAGGAGCTCTTTCTCCTGGCTTTCTGCCCTGGCCCCAGCCACTGACAGGCCCCTACTTCCAAAGTGCTACCCACCCCTTTCTGCTTCCTAGTGGGCTCTGAGGTCTGGGAGAGGCAAGACAAATGGTCTTTGTTTGATGGAGAAAAGGTTGTCTGCTATAAATAAGGAAAACCACGAAAGCCTGATGCTGGAGTATATGTGTGCACACGTCCTGAGTAGCAGGACAGCTTCCCTTGGGGGCAGGGGCCAGGCTCCCATGGGTGCTGGCCAAGGCACCTCCACCCCCTCCTGGGGAACTTTAGAAAGAATTCTTTTTGCCTCCAGCCCCATCCCCATTCATTGTTCAGCTCACACCTTCCTGCTGCCTGCTCCTGTGTGGACCCCTCCTAGCCTGGGCCACCTCTGTCCCAGCCAAGATGAAGGGTCAGTTAAAAAAATTCTGGGTTAGTCATCTTCCATATAGACTCCCCTTGAAAAGAATTTTTCAGATCTGATCTCATGAACTTTTGTGGGGGGTGGCTATGTTTTGCGTTAACTCTTTGGGGATAGACAAGAATTCTGTGCTTATTTGTCCAGAGAGAAAATAGAGCCCTTGAGCAAGGCAGAGGGGTGGCAGTTAGGTGACCCCCATTCCTTTTCCTCTTAGACTTCGTCTTTACCTTTCTGGAAAAAAAAAAAAAAAAACTCCACCACCACCACAACAAAAACTGTACAAGAGCGAAGGGAGGTTTGGCTATGGCCCCAGGTTGAGGGTGGGGGTGTAGTCTCTGGAGCGTGCACTTAAAATGCCTTAGTGACATTCCAAACTTTGTCACCTGAAATGAGAAGCGAAGAGTTGTTTTCGGGGTTAGCAAAGAGAGACAGAACCCCACCTTCGCACTCACTGAAGTGTCTTTAGAGGTCAGGCCAACCTGCTTCTGCAGATAGCCCGCTGGAGGCCCAGAGACTGGAGGGACAGACCCAAGGTCACACTAGTGCTGGGCAGAGCCTGGGCCCCATGTGGGCTTGTGCTCTTTCTTCTCTCACTTCAGGGGCAAGCTTCTGTGGGGTAGTGTTAGGGGTGTGACCAGAAGTGGCCAGCTGAGCCACCAGTTGGTGTCCCAAAGAAGTCCTGTGCTTCTCTCGTGCCCGCTCCGTTGGCCCTAAATTCCCTTCCTCCTCACCAGTACCTCAGGCTGCCTGGGAAATTGTCTCTCGCTTGTCTTCCTCCAGCTCAGCTTCTAGAATTGCCTTATACAGAGGCAGCTCCTGTTCTTTCCATGATGGAAACAGGTTGCCCTCTTGGGTGGGGCGCTTAGTGCTGGCAGGACCAGTGTGCTGTGCCTGCCCGTTGCCACCTGCTGAAGTCTGGGGAGGTGGGACCGGCAGGTGTAAGGTAGCTGGCTCTTCAAGCTTCTGGGTTTGCACATATTGTAAGGCTCTGCAATCATAGCTCGTTCTAACCGCTTCTTACCAGCAGTGTGGCCTTTGGGACAGATTGTGGCATTTCTCTGGGCCTCTAGGTCCCCATTTATAAACTAGGGTCCTGGTAGTACTTAGAGTGTGTGCTGTGTATGCATGGTTTACTGTGGGGTCCAGCGTGTGTTTGGTGTCATAGTTGGCCCAGGAACTCGCCCTGCTATGACAATGAGGAAGAGAGTCAGATATGGCCACCTCCCCTGGGCCTGAACCTGGAAATGAGGGAGACGCTTCGGTCAGACTTTTAGAAGAGCTGCGCTGATGTGGAAGCTGGGTGGGATAGAGGCTGCCCGCCTTCGTGTTAGCTCCCCGCTGACTTGTGTGTCAACCCTCCCACGCAGTGGTGAAGTTCATGGATGTCTACCAGCGCAGCTATTGCCGTCCAATCGAGACCCTGGTGGACATCTTCCAGGAGTACCCTGATGAGATAGAGTATATCTTCAAGCCGTCCTGTGTGCCCCTCATGAGGTGTGGGGGCTGCTGCAACGATGAGGCCCTGGAATGTGTGCCCACCTCGGAGAGCAACATCACCATGCAGGTAGGCACCTGTGACATAGGGGGCAGGGAGCGTAGAAGGGTAGGGTGGTACAAGGATGGGCATTAGAAGGTTGTCTGGGCCTCTGCCTGGGAAACTCTGATAGGAGGAACTAAATTGGGGTTCAGGGTGAGGAGATGAGGTTGGAGTTCATTTCTACTATGGGGAAGAAGACACCTGCATTTCTGCACTTCCCTGCACTCGTTCTCAACGGTTTGACCATCTCTGCTTTGATGACCTTTGCTCCCTTGGCTCCACTGGGGCTGATGACAGAAGTGCCCTTCTCCTTCTCTGGGGGAGCAGCCCCCAAGCTTTCCCTGCTGGAGGGCTCCATTTGGGAACTGGATGGAACTGCAGAGTTAAAAGCCAGTCTTGGGGTGCTGCGTAGTAATGGGTGGATTTGGGCCCAGACGGGGTGGAGAGTGGGAGGGAGTTAAGTGACATAGGGTGGGTAGCTCTTAGGTAGCTTTTAGGGGTCAGGGTGAAGCTCGGGAGGGGATGAAGGAGGGGAAGGGATGGGGATGGTGAGAATCCAGGACCTGAATTCCCAGCCTGGCCAACCCTTGCAGCTATGTCTGCCCTCGAGAGCAGGTGCTTCTTAAGGCCAGCAGGATTGGGGGAGTTGGGGTGGCCCAAGGCTCTTTTCTGTTAGAGCCCTGGTCCCCCTACCTCCACCACCTATCCCTGCTCAATAGAACCCCTGGGTGCTGAATGACAGGAGCCCCGGGGTGTCCCATATGGGTATGGCTGGCTGGGTCACTAACCTCTGTGATCTGCTCCCTCCCTCTGCAGATCATGCGGATCAAACCTCACCAAAGCCAGCACATAGGAGAGATGAGCTTCCTACAGCACAGCAGATGTGAATGCAGGTGAGGACAGCAGAGCGTGCTACACTCCTTAGCTCACAGCTACCTTCTAACCACTGTATGACCTTGGGCATTTGACCTCAGTGTGCCCACCTCACGTGTCTTCCCCGCTCTAGAAAACAGGCAGGACGATTCAGTGTACCTCACCACAACTTTGTTATTCTGCGTAAAGATTAAGATAGTGTTGCTAAATTATCAACATCGTGTTGTTACCAAACTGTTGTCATTATCACCCCTGTTGTTATCGTCATCTTAATTCCTTTGTATTTTGTTTTTCTCCCTTTCTCTACCCATTACAGACCAAAGAAAGACAGAACAAAGCCAGAAAAGTAAGTGGCCACATGTTAACACTTTTTTCCAGTTGTCTTGGTTTGGGGCTTTTGGCTTCCTCTTTCGGGTGCTCTGATAGCCTCAGTGGGTTGGGGCATCAAATGGGTGGAGCTCCGGTGACCGTGGGATGGAGCCAGCTTCAGGCTGTGGCTCTGGGATGGTGAAGAGATCCAAGCTGGAGTCTGTTGTTTCTTCTGAAGAAGATGCTGCCCCCCCATCGCCCCCACCCCAGGGCTCAGGTCCCTTCTGGCTGGTACTTGCTGTTTCAGTGTAAGTGTGGAGGGGTGCTGTGGACGCTGGCTCCCACAGCAGAGTGAAGGAGAGGGAGATGGTGCCAGAGGGCAGTTTCTCTGTATCAGAGGATGTGGCCTTGTTCAGTGGTGACTGTGACTGTCCAGGTTTCTTAGGGTTCCCGGGAGATTTCTTGGTGTGAGTTTGCTATCTGTCAGAGAGGGGTAGGTAACAGACTCAGCCCCCTTAGTGGGTAGAAAAAGTAGCATGGTGGCCATTTTCTCAGCCTTCCAGTTGCTTGTTGTGTAAAGTCGGGTCAGGATAGGGTGGGGGCTGACATCGCTGGGGAGATGAACTTGCAGGGAGGAGCAACTGAGAGAGAGAGAGCACCCGTGCCCTCTCCCCTCCCCCACACCCCTTTGTGTCTGCCCTACACTTGGGGGACTCTGCCTAAGTCTCCAGATTCCAGGACTACTGTGTCTGTCAGGAGTTTGTCAGAGAGAGAGAGAGGGAGGGAGGGAGGGAGGGAGGGAGAGAGAGAGAGAGAGAGAGAGAACACTCAGGCGAGTATCCCTGTGCAGAGAGCTTTCTTCCTCCATCCTTCCAGTGCTTTCTCCAAAGCAGGACAGGCTTGCCCTCTCCCCAGGTCCCTGTCTTTCTCTCTCTGCCTGTGATAGACAGACTGCCATGTCTTCTCTGGGGCCTGGCAGGTCTAGAGAGTACCACTTCCCTGGAGGGTGGCAGGCTGTAGCCTGTCCCTCTCAGCTAGCTGTTCGCTAGATGTCTGCTTTGCCCACAGGGAGAGTGATAGGGTTCGGAAGGAGTCTAATGGTGGGCTTTGACAAGCTGGGGAGAAGGGTCTCTGCCAAGTGTCCTGGTCCCCTGGTCACACACCCATGCTGCACTCCCCTTCACTCCTGGCCCCTCTGTCAGTGCTGGACTCTGAGGATGCCCAGCTCCATCTCCATCCCACGTGCCCCCATGTCCTACCCTGGCTTTTGTGCCATCTTCCAAGGGCACTGAGGCAGGGCCCCCAGAGGGACCCCTGCTATCATACTTAGAGATGAAGGCAGAAGTTTCTTGAGGCGCAGCCCACTCCCAATCATCTGTAAGGTTTCGAACCACACTGTCTCCTTAAAGTAGAACCTCCTGACCTTCAGGGTCTAACTGTATTTATTGGCTTGCTGGGCAAAGATCTTGCCCCTGTGTCCTTGCACCCTGCCTGGGACCAGGGGCCACATGAACCTAGAGGCTAGGCCTTGCACAGTCTCCACTGCCCACCTAAAGCCCTGCCTGGGGCTGGGGTTGCCACCTTACGGTGGGCAGAGTGAGGAGAAGGATGTATGTTGTCCCAGCCCCTCCACCCCCCCATGCCTGTGGTCCTTCCTGGAGTCTGCTCCAGTAAGTGACTAGGGCAGCTTTGGGCCCCCTGCTCTTCCCTCTGTCTTCTTCATTGCGCCTCTGTTCTTCTCTTCCCTCTCGCTCTCTTCCTGTCTGTTTCTATTTTTATATTTTCCAGAAAATCAGTTCGAGGAAAGGGAAAGGGTCAAAAACGAAAGCGCAAGAAATCCCGGTTTAAATCCTGGAGCGTGTACGTTGGTGCCGCTGCTGCCTAATTCCTTGGAGCCTTCCTGGCCTCCAGACAATCGCCTGCAGTTCCCCTAACCCTGCCTCCCCTCCCCAGCTTCCCTCTGGCTCTTGCCCTACCCTCCCGCTGGCCTCAGTGTCTCTCTCTCTCTCTCTCTCTCACTCACTCCACTAATGGCACCAACGGGTAGACTTGGTGGTGGCATTGCTGGACCAGGGTTGGGATGGGGTGGGTGGGTCTGGTGCACTTAGGGAGGGGACTCTGGCTTGGCTGGGCACCGACTTTCTCTCACCCACTGGGCATTGGTGGTGGGGCCATTGTTGTCATGGGTGCTGGGCACTGGGGCCCTCACCCAACTGGTTTCCACTGCTCTAGGCTCCTGCACATGTCTGGAGGATAAGGGTGGTGTGGAGGACGGATGTGGCGTGAGTTAAAGGGTATGGTAGTTGGGAAGTGGTTGACCGTGGCCTCAAGATGAGCCTGAGTGGGCCAGGTACTGTGTGGTAGCCCCTTGTCATCGTTCGGAAGTGCTCTGACTCCTGGACTTGAGGCTCCAGGAGGGGACAGCCCGTTATTGCAGTCCAATCGAGATCACCCACAGAGGCCTACAGAGGTCTTCAAGAGTGGCCATTTCCTCTGGTTTGCAAGTTGTGCTGCTTCTGGAGGCCTCGCTGGTGGACAGTGCCTCTGGACTTAGCTTGCCTTCTGCTGGCCCTCCCCCTTGGAGGAGGGTCTGGGCAGAGGTCCTTTTCCAGGGAGAAGGTGCCTCTGGTGCTCTCATGAGTCACCATCACTGTCCCCAGCCGGTAAAGAGTCAAGATGTGTTCTGGGAACCGCAGCAGTCAGGGCCCCGTGGTCTGAGAGAGGCCATGTCTTGGTGGGGTGCAGCATTGCCTCTTATGGCAGCCTTCTCCCTGCACTCTGCCCGCCTGTGCCCTCCTCTTCCTGTAGGCAGGTGTCCTGCCAGTGCCGCGTCTCTCTGCTACTCTCTCTGTCTTCTGCTGGAGCGCTCGGATCTTTCCGGGATGCGGAAAGGGCCTAGGAGCCAATGAGCTGGGTGGGGAAGCGTTGCGGACGTGCTAGGGGGCGTTGCATGGGTTCTCTCTCCCTGCTGATGCTCTAGCTTAGATGTCTTTCCTTTTGCCTTTTTGCAGTCACTGTGAGCCTTGCTCAGAGCGGAGAAAGCATTTGTTTGTCCAAGATCCGCAGACGTGTAAATGTTCCTGCAAAAACACAGACTCGCGTTGCAAGGCGAGGCAGCTTGAGTTAAACGAACGTACTTGCAGGTTGGTTTCCAGAGGGCGAGCAAGAGAGTCAGAGAGGGGCATCACAGATACGGGAGAGAGAGAGGAAGAGAGACAGAGAGAGCACGCTTGTGAGGGGCCAGCTGCTTGCTGCTCAGCTTCTAGCTGCCTGTGTGGTGATTGCTGTCTTCTCTGCTCCTGAGGCTGTGTGGGGCCTCGGGCTCCTGTCTGGCCTGGCAGGCCTGCTCTGAGATGGCCCTGATTGCCTGAGTGGGTAGGCTCTGCGGCTTTAATGTCATGGTGTGGACCCGAGCTGTGTGTTGTGTCCTTTGGTCCTGCTGCTTGTGGAGGCTGTCGGTGCTGCTGTTATTAATTCTACCTTTGGTGCTAATGCTGAAATCTGAAAGAAAGTCCTTGCAGGTACAGAATTTCTATAACAGTGTTCCCCGACTGCACCCCTGCCCCGAGAGCCCGTACATCTGGGTCTCTCACCACTTGGGTTTTTTTTTTCTTGGGCTTGGAGTCTTATCTCCTGATGTCTGTGTCCCCTTCAGACTGTGGCTTCTTGAAGACAGGCTGTCCCCCTCAGAGTAGAAGGTTTTAGGGCAGGCCGTGTCTGCCTCAAACGGCTTTCCTGAGAGTGGGCCTCTGCTGTTGGTGTAGGCTGGGAAATTCTCCCTGCATGCATCTGAGGACACTAGATAACTTAGTTCTGCACCAGTTATGGCCAAGAGTGACAATCCTGAGCAGCCCACACGTTTCCAAATGCTTCCAGGGTGTTTGCAGAAAAGAGCCAGGCCCCCTCCCCTGACGTGACTGGGAGCACCTTAAGCCTGGGCCTGCTTTCTAACCCTTTGGGGTACCTAGATGTCTGTTCTTCTGTCCTTTGCCCTGTGGACCAAGGAAATGCCAGGCTTATGAGTGGATATTGTATATGACCACATTCAGCGGGGTGAGGTCCAGAGCCCAGGGCTGTAACTGGCAGCTTGATGTCCTGACAGGCGTTTATATCAGCGTGGCCTGTCCTGGGGACCTGCCCTGGGGATGGTTGTCATCTGGGGAAGCAGGACTTTTAAAGAGATGGCCCAGATAGGGCCAGGCTCCCAAGTAGCCCAAGGGTTCTTTGGTGTGTGCCCCCTTCCCTGTCTGCATCCTTGTGCCTTGTGGGTGCTCAAAAGACAGCTGGGAACTGGCCTTGGCTGTCATGGAGCGGTTCCTGCGGCGCACTATGGGAACACTGTGTGAGGACTGTGGTAGGGACTCTTCCAAACCCAGGGCTGGGTGACGGGGCTCGGTTCCCCGGAGGCTTTTAAGGAGGATAAAGACCTTGGTGTTGTAGGGTTTCCGGAATGAGCTGGTAGCTAATCAAAGTTACCTGACTTCCAGAGACCCAACCCAGTCCACTACTGCCTGTGTCTGGGGCAGAACCCATGTTCTCAGGCTGTCCTCAGAGAACCCAACCAGGGGCAGGAGCATGCAGAGAGACCCCTATGTTCTCAGGCTGTCCT
>NC_022028.1:9308608-9312765 GCF_000317375.1 Microtus ochrogaster | reverse complement strand
CCCCTCTGCTTCAATAGGAGGAGCAAAGCCACTGAGTTGTCTGACCCCAGCGTAAGTTAGACATGTGGTAAAGGACCCCGTGCCTGGACCTGCGGCTACCAGGCAGCTCAAGATGGAAGCTAAGGCTGAGAGAGGTGTGGGGAGCATACCTTCCTGAGCTCCAGGACTTGTCCTCCCGTGGGCAGACATCTCCGCCCCTCGTGCTGGACTTGTCCTCCTGTGGGCAGACATCTCCCCCTCCTCGAGTTCTGGACTTGTCCTTCCGTGGGCAGACATCCACCCCCTGAGTGCTGCTCTGTCATTGGTCTAGCTCAAGGTCTTCTTCCTGTCCAGTGTCTCCTCGTCTAAACCCGCCCTAGAGCCAGACGGACAGTCCTTCTGCAGGACCCTGTCCCCCATCTGCTGCGGAATGTCACATGGGGCTGGGCTGTCCCTTTATCGCTCATGTGTTGCTTTGCGAGTATTTCCATGTCTGTCTTGTCCTCTGTCGGTCGCCATCTTTAGAAGGCAGGGCTGGGTCTCTCTCTCCCCTCCGGGACTCTGTCTCACCTGCACCTTGGGGAACTCTGCTCCTGTAGTGCCAGCCTACAGGGACCCAGGAGGGTGTTTGCCTCATTGCCAGGCTCCTGTGACCCTAACCCCCCTGCCTCTTTTTGCCGCTCCCTGCAGATGTGACAAGCCAAGGCGGTGAGCCAGGCTGCAGGAAGGAGCCTCCCTCAGGGTTTCGGGAACCAGCCCTCTCACCATGTCACCACCACACCGTCATCGTCACCATCGACAGAACAGTCCTTAATCCAGAAAGCCTGACATGAAGGAAGAGGAGACTCTTCGAGGAGCACTTTGGGTCCGGAGGGCGAGACTCCGGCAGAAGCATTCCCGGGCAGGTGACCAAGCATGGTTCCTCGTGGAACTGGATTCGACATTCTCTTTTACTTGCTGCTAAATCACCAAGCCCGGAAGATTAGGGAGTTTTATTTCTGGGATTCCTGTAGACACACCCACCCACATACACACACATATATATATATTATATATATAAATAAATATATATGTTTTATATATATAAAATATATATATATTCTTTTTTTAAGTTAACTTTGCTAATGTTATTGGTGTCTTCACTGGATGTGTTTGACTGCTGTGGACTTGAGTTGGGAGGAGACGATGCCTCCTCGGATCCTGATAGAGGAGACAGTAGGATGAAAGACTCTGGTGTGGTCTTTCTCAGAGAGGCCGAAGTCCTTTTGCCTGCCAGGGCACGGGGGCACACTGGCTCACTTCCAGAAACACGACAAACCCATCCCTGGCCCCTGTCAAGAGGACAGAAAGATGGCAGATAAAGAGACAAAGACGCTGGTTCCAACAGGAGTTCGGGGAGCTTCAGGACATGGCCTGCTTTGTGGATTGCCACTAAATGCTGCAGGAGCATCCTGCCCCTCTGGGCACTGCCTGGAAGAATCAGGAACCTGGCCAGCCTTCAGCTCTCTCGTCCACTTCCGAGGTGCCCAGGAGGCCTCCCACAGGTGTCTAGTCGGTGGAAGAAGAGGCCTGGGGACGGCTCCTCCTCCTGGGAACCCACCTCTCCCTACCCCACTTCCTGGGTACGGCCCAGGGGAACCTTGTGTGCTCAGACCATTGAAACCACTAGTTCTGTCCCCAGGAGACTTGGCCGAGTGTGAGTGGCTAACCCTCCCCCATCCCATCCCTTCCCGAGGCACAGAGCAGTGGGGCAGGACCCGCAAGCCCCTCACGGAGGCAGAGAAAAGAGAAAGTGTTTTATATATGGTACTTATTTAATAGCCCTTTTTAATTAGAAATTAAAACAGTTAATTTAATTAAAGAGTAGGGTTTTTTTTCAGTATTCTTGGTTAATATTTAATTTCAACTATTTATGAGATGTATCTCTTGCTCTCTCTTATTTGTACTGTTCCGATTTTATTTTTGTTTTTTTGGTTTTTTTTTTTGGTGTGTGTATGTGCGTGCGTGCGTGCGTGCGTGCGTGCGTGTGTGTGTGTGTGTGTGTAAAATCTGTGTTTCCAATCTCTCTCTCCCGGATCGGTGACAGTCACTAGCTTGTCATGAGAAGATATTTAATTTTGCTAACACTCAGCTCTGCCCTTCCCTTGTCCCCTCCACACATTCCTTTGAAATAAGGTTTCAATATACATTTACATACTATATATATATTTGGTAACTTGTGTTTGTATATAAATATATATATATATATGTTTATGTATATATGTGATTCTGATAAAATAGACATTGCTATTCTGTTTTTTATATGTAAAAACAAAACAAGAAAAAATAGAGAATTCTACATACTAAATCTCTCTCCTTTTTTAATTTTAATATTTGTTATCATTTATTTATTGGTGCTACTGTTTATCCGTAATAATTGTGGGGGAAAAGATATTAACATCACGTCTTTGTCTCTAGTGCAGTTTTCCGAGATATTCCGTAGTACATATTTATTTTTAAACAGCAACAAAGAAATACAGATATATCTTAAAAAAACATTTTGTATTAAAGAATTGAATTCTGATCTCAAAGCTCTCCTTGGTCTCTCCTTCTCTGGGTCCTTCTGTCCCACTCTCCCTCCTCCTTTGGGGAACATGGTGTTTGTCTTAAGTATGGGAAATGGTCCCTGGGGTGTAGTGTAGGGTAACCCATCCACTCCTGGCTCAGTACGAAGAGTGTGTGCTCTGAGGATGGGTGGAAAGTAGATGGCCCCTTAGCAAGCAGTCCTCACACTATGCAAATTCACCCAGGCAGGAGTAGGACCAGGCCATGTCCCCAGTGCTACCTGGAGATTGGAGAGAGCTGCTGGCCACAGCTGGCCAGGAGAGGGAACCGGGTACACTGGGGTGGGGACTGTGACCCCAGTGTGCAGTTCACTTCTGTGTAATAAGTGGAAGAGTCCAGTAGACTCACTGCTTCCCTTGTGCAAGCCTTTCTGTCCTGTCCTAGTCCAGGTGGGATTCTGCTTTGATCTGACAATGAATATTGTGTCTCAATCTGCTTCTGGCGTCTTATCCTTCGCTGTGCAAACAGAACTGGCACAAACTGGCCTGGCTACATCCTAGGGCACTCAACAAAAAGCAGGGAAGGGTGATTGGTGGGAGATAGAGAAATTTACTCCCACAAATGAGAAAATGCATCAACACTGCCAGGAGCTTTGAGCTTGGCGCTGGGGGTTCGTGGTGCAGGTGATTTCTCGTGACATAGCCTGCAGACATCTCTTCAGGGTGGATGAAGGGCATGTTGGAGATGGGTCTGAGTGGGTATTGAACCTTAGGCAGAAGGGCTGAGCAAAGGCCTGGAGGTGGTACTCCAGCAGGGAGCAGGGGTTGGGACAAGACGGGAAGTGCCTGTATCCATAAGCGCAGTAGGGGATGCAGGTGGGCATCTCGGTTCCAGATGTTTTACCAGGGTGCCTGGCAACAGTGAGGGAGGGTGCCTGAGTGCGATGAGGTGTCTTGGAAAGCAACAGTGTGGTACACACGGCAGGCACCTAGGCAGGGAGGACTGGAGGCGAGGGCCTGCTTTCCGGAAGCTTTGGCTTGGCGCCCGTCCTTTCCCAATTGCTTACCACACATGGATTGATGTCTGGGGAAGGTCCAGTGAGGTAGGTGCTCTTGTATCCACCTGGAACTTGGCCTCTTAGGTTCTTCTCTGGCCTCCCTTTGGCTGGTTCTCCCGGAGCAGCCAGAGTGAGCCTGGTAAAGGAGCCAGATCATACCACTTTTTGGCTCAAAACCTGTCGAGACTCCATTTTACCCAGAGTAAGAGGGCCCTACACCACCCAGCTGCCCCTGTCTTTCGGTAGCTCGCTGGGTTCTCATTCATCTCGGGCATGTGGCTTCCACCCCTCTGTTCCTCAGGGTCTCGGGGCCTTTGCAGACGTTGTCCTCTGTATTTGGGACACGCCATCCCACATAGGACATGTGCGGTTTCAAACCTTCAAGTCTTGTTCACCTTTCGGTAAGGCTTGACCTCAGCACTTACAACCAAGCCCACTCTGCCTCGGACTCTTCCATTTTTTTTCTGTTGTGTGGAGAGTACATGCATGCACATGTGTGCACCTGTGTGGAGAGGCCAGAGGCCAATGCAGGCTGTCTTCCTTAATTGCTGTCTACCTTATTTTTGGGATAGCATCA
>NC_022028.1:9298993-9308322 GCF_000317375.1 Microtus ochrogaster | reverse complement strand
ATCCGCCTGCCTCTGCTTCCTGAGTGCTGGGATTAAAGTTGTGTGCCACCAAGCCTGCCCGCCCCCCTTTCTAGGACCCTTTTTCCTGCTACCTTCTTGCTGAGTCAACAACAATGCCGACCAGTACAACTAGCATGTGGGTCACAAGGAATTTATTTATTGTTTGAGTTGCATGAGTACTAAGCATATATCATATTTCTAGTCCATGCACTTTAAATTTCTGTAGAAGTCAAGTTTTAAAAAGAAACAGGTAAAATTCATACTTATATTGTGCTTTATTTAACAGTATACACGTGAAATACCTCTAAACATTTAGTCAAAATGAAAATTATTAGAGAGTTGTCTTTATTTTAGGGGTATCAGTTTAATTAATTAATTAGTAATTAATTAATTAATGAGACAAGGTCTCACTGTGTAACTCCAGCTAGCCTGGAACTCAGGCTATGTAAACCAGGCTGTATTTGAACTCACACAGGACTGTCTCCCTCTGCTTCCTTGAGTGGTGGGATTAAAGGCACGTGCCACCACACTTGGCCTTGGTATCTATCTTTTTGTTTGTTTGTTTTTTGTTTTGATTTTTGGGACAGGGTCTTACTATATAACCCTGGCTGTCCTGGATACCACTCTGTAGACCAGGCTGGCCCTTGAACTCGCAGAGATCCTCCTGTTTCTGCCTCCCAAGTGCTGGAACTAAAGACGTGTTGTACCATACCTGTCTACTCTGGTATATATTTTATACTTATCACATTGGCCTCACCTGATATGCACACATGCCTGGCTTGGGGCTCCCACTTTGAACTGTATAACTCTAAAATTAATTCTTCTCTTTGCTCGTCCCTTCACACACACACACACACGCGCGCGCGCACACACACACAGACACACACACACACAGACACACACACACACGGCTTTGAAACTGGGGCCTGAAGACAGATGACAGCATCATTCTTCATCCACTGTGACAGTGGGATGTCTGCAGAGATGCCAGGAGAGCTTGGTGGGGACGTGCTGGACAGGTGGGGGTCTGACCGGGCAGTGATGGTTGGGCACAGAGGACCTGTCCCTGATACCTGTCATTGTCTGCTTTAAATCACCCTAGCGAAGGAGCTTGTTACTCACTATTGCTTAGGAGAGGAGATGCTTGAGACCCAGAGAAGTTAAATAATTTGCCTGAATTTTTACACGGCTAGTAAACAGCCTAGTGAGAATTTAAGCCAGCTTTCTCGACTCCAATTCTAGTGCTCTCCCCACCCCACCACAGCCGCCCCGGGCTAAGGCAGGACACCAACAAATAAAAGCGAATCGTCTAGACTGAATACAAACAGGCAGAGGAAAAGTGGGACACGGGGAGGATGTAGCGGTGGCCAAACCCAGGGCCGAAATCCAACTTCCCTATGCATGGTAAGGCTGGGCTCAGAGAGCAACGTCTCCAGGGGCTGGGCCACGTCAGTTGAAGATCGGAAACCTAAGCACGCAAGAGGTTGCAACACGCGGCCTTGGACAAGAAGAACAGTCTTGAAATAGACCATGGAGCAAACGGAGACAATGAAGGTGCTGTAGATGCTGTCCCCGATTGTCCCAGGGGCCCCTGAAGACCTGCTCCACCCTGAATTCCGTTTCTATACTTTCTTTTTGTCCAAAGGAGTGCTATCCAGTCATGGGCCACAAAATTCTTTAGAGTCCTCCTTTGTCAAGGGCCCCTGGGGCCACTCCCTTCCCTCCCACAGCTTCTCTTGCAAGACGGGTGGTTGATTCCCACAGAACCAGATGATCCTGGGCCCATGTCACCTGTTAGGGCTATCATGGTGATGTGTCAAGAATTCTTCCTTTCCTCATGCTGTGTCTCCCAACACTGATCAGTCAGCCCTGCCTTTTCCATCTTTAGGCCTTGCTTTGATGAAGAACATTAGCATCAGAAGAAACATTTTGGCACTTCTGGGAGTAGGTTTCAGCAGACATCGAACCTTCTGATTTTACTCTCTTGGAAGTCGCTAGCCTCCAGCTGCCCTTACCACCCCAAGCCGAGGCCCCAGATGCACAAATGAGGTCGCTGGGACTCTTTAGTCCCGGGGAACCGCTCTCCTAAGACCCCCCTCTGCCCAGACATACAATGGTGAACTAAGAGTGTGAGCTGCAGGTAGCACAAACTATTGCCTACATTTCTAGAATTCTGGTGACATCTTTCCGGAGGAATGTGGGTTTCACCTACAGACTGAGGCGGAGAATGGCCGGAGAGAAAAGAACAGGCAAAGGCTGTGGAGTCTTTCCTACCCGTGTTCCAACATCTACCAAATACCAGCTATGTGTACTGTGCCCTGGTAAGGGACAGTCACTCGGGTGCTACCGCAGCATTTGCCTAGGTTGGGTGAGGTAACCCTTGGAAGGCACCCCAGGCTGGCTTCAGTCACCAGGAGATCGTTCAGCTGTGTCCAAGGACATTATCTGTCAGATGGGGCCTGGGGTGGACAGGAGAGGAAACAATAAACATTTATAATCTTCTGGACATGGGAAATGTGAGAGAAAGACAGCTCGGGGGAGAGTCAGCAGTGGTAGGGAGAAAAGACGTGACTCCGAAGGAACAGAGTTAGGACTGAGGGCCTTCATCAGGCAAGAGCTCCTTTGGGAGCAAGACTGGTTTGGGTCTCCCTCCCTAGTATGGAAGGGCTGGACATGAAGACTCCGGTCTGTTTGTGAGGGGAGGCTCCTGACTGGAGTGGGACAAGCTCCTTGCCTTCAGGACGCTCCCTGGCCTCACAGAACTACTAGGCAGAGAGAGGAGAAACAGCTGCCATCAGACATTTCTTTGACTGTTAAGAAGAAAAACTAAAAGTTTGAGCATGTGGCTCAGTGGTGGAGCGTTTACATAGCCCGTGCAGTACCCTGGATAGCTCGTGCAGCACCCCAGAGAGCCCATGCAGCACCCTGGATAGCCTGTGCAGCACCCTGAATTTGAGCTTAGGACTACAAAAAGATACAAATTATACGTGGGAGGCAGAGGCAGGTTGATCTCTGTGAGTTCAAGGCCAGTCTAGTCTACTTAATGAGTCCAAGGCAAGCCAGGGTTTCTTAGAGAGATCCTGTCTCAAGAAAAAAAAATAGATTATAGATAGATGATAGATAGATAGATGATAGACAGATAGATGATAGATAGATAGATAGAAGAGAGAGAGAGAGAGAGAGAGAGAGAGAGAGAGAGAGAGAGAGAGAGAGAGAGATGAGAGCTGGAGAAAGAAAAGACATAAACTAGTTTAGAAAAAGTACTACCTGGCCTTCGGGTATCTTCTGAAGATGGCCTTGAGGGTTACTGTGTGTTGACTCCAGAAGTGCCCTTTCAGCGTCTGTAGTCCTGTCCTTCCTTCCCTCACACACTCCCAGTCCCCCAGGGCTCGCTCTGCATCTGTCATGAGCCATGTATGGCTTTGCTATTTCTCCACACCTCCCCTGAAGGTTCTCCGTCTGGCTTCCAAGCAGGGCAGATGCCAGCACGTGCCCATTTCCTGGGGCCTCACCGGACATTTATCATCTCAGATTTCCTGCAGGAAGACCCCTCCTCCCCACCTCACATGTAGCTATTCTAGCTATCCTGGCCCTGGATGTCCCCAAAGTGATGGCCTGAGAAGCCCAGCCCACAGGGACTTTTCCTCAGACGCCTCACTTAGCCTTACCAAGAGTCCAAGTCAGGTCGCTCTACGCCCTACTGAGACTTCAGATTCAAGTTGGAATCTTGAGTCTACCACTGGGTACCACTGGGTAATTTATTTCCCTGAGCCTTGGTTCAGGGAATAAATCTAGATAGTGGACACAATAACATTTGCCCCGTGAGCCTGAGGGGATGAAGTGGTGGGCACAGGACCGCAGATACTATCATTACACTCTCTTAGTTTCCGACAATGCTTCTCCTCTGAGTACCACTTTATTACATCTGGGTTGTTTGCTTTTCTCACTTTCTTCCCCAGTTGAAATGCTCTCGCTGGGCTTGACAGCCATCTTTGCAAGTACACAGCCTTCCTCATGCTGGGGAGGGAGCCAAGCCAGGGTGGGTTGGATTCCAGGGCCCAGAAAGGCAGAAGAGGGGGGGTTGCATGGAGAAGAAGGAAAGGATGAAACTGGTCTTCCTGATAGGGTTGCTGGGTATGAGCCGGGCTGGCATGAGTGCGCATGGAATTAATGAAGAAACAAAACAGGCCCAGGACACACGCTGCCTTCCCCTAACCCTACAGACACTTCAGAAACATCCACCCTGACAGGAGACACCCCGTGTCTACCCTTACACATGCAGCCAGCCCCAGGAAGACTCCTCTGTGGCCTGGGTTAGCAGACCTCCCAGAGGTGGACAGTGGAGGCCTGCAGGGGTGAGTGTTCCAAAGCAACTCTTTCAGGTGCTAGAGCTTGGGACTGGCTTGTGGCACAGATATAGGGAAGGCCTTGAGATCAGGGCTGGGGAGAAGGCTTCCCGTGGAACTTTAGGAGGGGTTACCTCCTGGGAGGGAGCAGGAATATTCCTCTAGGGAAATATGAAGTGTATGCTCTTCTCTCTCTCCCAAGCTTCCTACCCATGCCTGCCTGGTCTCTTGGTCACCTGCGTGCCAGGCCTGCGAACCTCCTGAGGCTGGGTCTGTGGAGAAGATCTGTGTCTAGCAGACCCCTCAGAGATGTCCTCCCTCCCACCTCAAGACTTCTGGTCATGGACCTTCCACATGAACACATCCGCACGAGCTCACAAGCACACAAATGTGACAGGGGTCACTGTTCCCAGTCACGGGGCGGTTGCCTGGTTGGGTAAGGGCTCCCAGGGGCAGGCTGGGGCCCAGCTGGAAGTCAGCTTCTTGGACAAGCCCCCATGGAGCTGGGGGTGGGGTAGGGGCTGACCTGGCCGAAGTCCCATGACCCCGTGCTGTGCTCTGGGAGTTGCTGACTGCTCAGTAATAAACACCTCGTGGCTATAAATAACCCTCTATCTGGAAGGGACTGAGCTGATAGCATGGAGGGCACTCTGGCCCTGCTCACCTGACTGCCCAAGTTCAAATCCTAGCTGCTGGGTCTGGGTCCCGAGGTGCCAAGCACAGCCCCAATTTTGTCGTACGGCAAAACTGCCATTCTGAATCTGTCCTTATATGTAAAACAGATGCCATGGGATTTGTTTCCTGGTGTTTTGTGTACCCAGGGTCACTTCTTCTCAACACCAGATGTAGACAGTAGTGTCCCATTCTAGAGGTGAATTCTGATGTCTAGACAAATGTGGCTAGGCCCAGGCGAGTGGCTGACATGCCGAGCGTGTGCGTGAGTACAGAGTGAGGAAGACAGAATCTGAAGTTGCGCAGGTTTGAGCTACACATAGGGTTTTCTGACTGTGTGACGGGCATGCTGGTTCTGTCTGGGCCTCACTGTGTCGCTCTGAATAACCGACATGATACTAACTACCTCCTAAGTGCAGATTAAATTACATAATGAACATAGAGCCAGGAGTGCTGGGACTTGTCTGCAATCTCGGTACTCAGGAGGCCGAGACAGGAGGATTCGGAGAGTTTCGGGACAGTCTGGGTTACACAAAGCATTTGAGGCTAGTCTGGACTATATAGCACGGCCCTCTCTCAAACTCCCCCCCCCACCTGCCAAAGAAACCCAAACCAAATCAAAACCCCAAATAGAAAGGAAAGAAAACGGAGGAGGGTTTAACAGTGTCAGCTGTGTGCTCAGTGGTAGAGTGCTTGCCTAGTTAGTGAAGGCCTGGACATATCCTTGGCCCTGCAAGAAAGGGGGGCTCAGTGAGGACAGCATCTGTTGACAAGATCGATGGGGAGATAGATGGGTAAGTGAGCCCTTGAATAAATGGACCTTGGCTGGCTCCCTCTGTCCAAGTCCATACAGAGCAGGGCTGGTTGTGCTGTTAGCCACACTCTGGCTCCCTGAGGTAAGGAGAAGCTTTGCCTTCCTCCCTGGAAGCTGACCTACAGAACCAGAAAAGAAAGGCTCACTGATCTAGATGCTTCGTTCCCTGGGTGTGATAAATGCCAGGGCAGAAACAACACAAGAAAAAATGTAAGTCATTTTTCCCTTCCTCTCAGTAATGGGGAGCCATCAGGTCCTGGGACAGGGGACCCTGCTCTGCAATTGAGTCTCCTCCACAATGTGGTTCCCAGCAGGCTCCTGGCTACTCTGAGCCTCCTGTGCGGGGGAAGGTTTACTGCCTATGTATCCTCGGAGTCTTCCCCCTTGGCCGTGACCACCCTGCTCATACCCTGAGCATCACCGGATACAGCCACCACATTAAAAACACAAACAGGGAAAGTCACAGGGAGAGGAAAGGTCAGTTTCACACAGCAAGACCTCCAGATCCACAATTGTGGAGAAACTCGATCCCACCATGGGCTCCAGATGCTAGGGGTATGTTGGCCCTTGGCAGTGGCCCTATGGGAAAATCCCAGGAAGACTGGCCTATCTTGAATGGCCTGCTAAGGCTTCTGGGAAAGGACAAAGGTGGCCATTTGCCCTCTTAGGCTACATTACATAACTATTCAAAAGTCTCCTGCGGCTACCCCTTTGTAGGCCTTGCTTCCTCCCCTGTTAGAGTAGAGGGGCAGGTAGGTGAATGGGACATCTAAGATCTTATGATTCTTCTGTGGAGCCTGGGTTGTGGGTTAGTCCCAGAGACCTTAATTCTACCCCACCACACCCTGAATCAATATTATCTAGAATGTTCTTCCTCATCCGTGACTTGAGTTCCTTCCGTTGTCTTTGGTTCTGCCTGGGCCTCAGTGATTCCTCAGCAGCTGGCCCTTCTGGGTCTAAAGAGGGAGGATCCTGGAGGCACTTGCCAGATATAGCAAATAAAAACACAGTCTGCCCAGTAAATGTTCATTGTGTATCTGAAATTCAAGCTTAACCCTGCATCCTGTACTTTGTCTAGCAATGCTCCTGGCTCCTGGGGGTGGTGGGGGAGTGCCTGGGCCTTCCTCGGAGGTAAATTTCTCAGGTGCTTTGATGCCCTTCCCCCTGCTGTATGGTGAAGTTACCGGTGTCAATATTGTAGGTAGCCCCTGTTCTGGATATGGCTTCAATTTCTGCCTGTACCAGAGGTCTGAGACCAACTGGGAGCTCTGAGGGCAGTGGCAGTGACTCTTTCCTAGCACTGGGAGCCTCCTAAGCACCGAGTCTATTACCCCTGGAACTAGTAGCTTCCCCCGCAGGTCGCCCTGGGTGGGGGGTTTCAGGAAAGCCCGTGGACCAGCTTCTGGCTCCTCAGTCATTATTATTTCTGTAGGCAGCCATCTTGAGACGCCCTTAGCCTCTGAAAACAGAATGAACTCCTTCCCTGGGAACCATGCCGCCTGAGCTCTGGCAGAGCCTCCATCACCCAGTAGCCCTGTGATCTCAGAGAACCTTTAGCTGCTGTCTTGGCCACTGTGTCCCTGCTGAATAATGCCTATATATCTAGCCTCCCAATCTTGGGGGTAATGATTTTCAGATTGCAAATGGGGATCTGTGGGTGGCTTAGGATGTTAGAAGTTTGTAACCATCATTGCCCTCTTCCAACCTCTTCCCTTTTGGGAGACAGTAGCTTGCTATTGTAGCCCAGGTTGGCCTCAAACTCTAGATCCCCCTGTCTCCGCTTTCTGAATGAGAAGATTATAGGCAGGCACTTTTCTTTATGGCTAGCTGTTCTGGAACTCACTCTGTAGGCCAGGCTGGCCTCGAACTCACAGAGATCTGCCTGCCTCTGCCTCCTGAGTGCTGGGGTTTAAGGCGTGCACCATCACTGCCCGGCTTGGTACACTTTTTCTTAAAGGTAAAAGAAAGCTGGCAGAAGATTTTCTGAGAGCCTCAGAAGAGCGAGGAAACGGCTGTGGAGGCATGTGCACACGAGCTCGGTAGGGGCACACACGGGTTTTAGTCAGATAAACAAAAATCTGGGCAGCAGACTGTATCTTGGTGTCAGGGACAACAGTAAACCCTGAGGTAGAATTCTGAGAGTTCTCCATGTTCAGGATGCAGAGCCCTGGGTACCGTCCTCTCTGTAGCCTTTCTTAGCTCTTCAGAGATGAGACCTGTCTTTCTGTTCTGCTTCTGTGGGGTCTGTAACCTCACTCTCGTTGGGCTGGACCCTCATGGGTAAGGACCTCCAGGGGCCAGTCTGGTTTTCCAGGCTACTGCAGCGGGAGAAGGTCTAGGCTCCAGGAGCCTGCCTGGCAGTGCCAGTCAGACTTGACCAGTAATCACACTGGATTGGGAAACCATCACTAAGGCCAAGTGGAGAAACATACTCCCTTCCTAGCTTTCTCAACCACCCCTCCACCCTAGAAGGCCAGGAACCGTAACCCTTTCCTGAGAAATGGAGGCTGTGATATTTAACAAGAGTTATGGGGTCTGCGTAAGTGGACCAGGACCAAGAGACCGTGAGGGGCTGAGGACTCACAACTATAAGGCTCCTTCTAAACCTCTGATTATTAAGGCTCTGTGCCTGTCTTTCTTCTGGGGAGTCATATCAGGTGTGACCTACATCACCCCAGAGGATCTGAAGAGGAAAGAGACCTAAAGTGGTAAAGAGCTAGTAAAGACAGTTTCTCAGAGAGCTTTGTCACCCTCACTGTGGGGCTGTTAACTGTGAGAGTCTGAAGTAGACACACCGCCTGGCCTAGGGAATCCTGGTCTGAGGGAGACACAGCCCTATCTTGAGGTAGTCCATGTCAAACTGCCCTTAAAGAAGCCCAGTTGGATGGTACCCATGGAAATTCATCTTCTTAGTCCTTCCCTGGAGGAGCTTGCTCTTGTGGGAACTTGCTCCCAGTCTGACTGTAGTTAGAGGTGTAATAATGTTGGGGCTGGGGGCATGCTCCCAGTCTGACTGTAGTTAGAGGTGTAATAATGTCAGGGTTGGGGTCCATGCTCCCAGTCTGAGTGTAGTTAGGGGGTGTGGTGATGTCTGGAAGGACCATGTTCCCATCTTTCTTTTTCCGCTTCCATGCTGCCGTCATGCTCCTGACTCTCTTGTCCCTGACAGATTACAGGTGTGTAAATACCTTATTAAAATACTTGCTTAGGGGCAGAGAGATGGCTTAGTGGGTAAAGGCACTCTTCGCCACTAAGTCTGTGTCGTGAGTCTGATTCCTGCAACCCACAGTGGAGAGAAACCCACACCACAGTGGAGGTAGAAAACTGCACACATGCGTGCACACCGAGAGTAAATAAATAAAGGTAACTTAGATTAATAGCTAGAAGGGACCTTAGCCCTTCTAAGGTCTCTCTCAAGTGAGTCCCAGATCAAAGGAGGAGATTGGGCCAAGAGAGGGACTGTGTGTGTGTGTGTGTGTGTGTGTGTGTGTGTGTGT
>NC_022028.1:9286799-9298893 GCF_000317375.1 Microtus ochrogaster | reverse complement strand
GTGTGTGTGTGTGTGTGTGTGTGTGTGTGTGTGTGTGTATGATCCCACAGTTAATAGAAGACTTGAGCTTGTGGGGTGTTCTAGTGCAGATGGGGGTGGCAGGTGCCACAGGGCATATTGTGGTGGGGTGGGGGTGGGTGCACCTGTGCCAGGTCCTCGGTGGGAAGTTGTGTTCACGTGAGTGTCCTCCTTGAGAGGTCTGTTATCCCTGTGTCCGACCCTGGGGGAAGGGAAGGGCAGGCTGTGCCAGGGACATCAGACTGGTCTTATTCCGTTCAGAGCTGAGTCCACTTGGCCCATCCCTCTTGAGCCAAGGGTAGAGGGCAATGAGTCACAGATGACTCAGGTGCTGGAGGCCACAGCCACGCATGGCACGTGATAGCTGAAGGCAGCCAGCTCTGTTCCCGGACAGACAGGTGGCCCAGGAAGCTGACATGGAGCTTTTGTTCCTAGAGAACAGGAGGAATTGTTTCCAGGCTGGCGTGGGGTGACAGAGGGCAAGGGGCTTGCTTTTCTGCTGGCACTGTGATGCATGGCCTAGCTGGGTGGGAAAACTTTGTCCTGACTAAACCTCCCTGTCTGAGACATTCAGGTCACCATCACGGGAAAGAGAGTTTTCCTTCTGGAAGCCAGCATTAGGCTGTTGACTACATGCGTATTGCCTTGTCATATGTCTTATTGGCTTGAGGTAAGGATGGTGAAGCCTTGCCCTACTGATTGAGTCCAAGGCCTGACCCAGAAGAAGCACCATCTGCAGTTAGTCAACATTCTGGGTTCGAGTCTTCTGCATGTTCTTGACACCGTCATTTTTTGTTGGAGACCTCAGGGTACCCGTCAGGCTTCTCTCAGACAGGCTTGAAGGCTGGGTTCAGAGCCTCCACATGTCGCCTGCCTCCTCTCCGCTTGAGGTGAGACATCAGGACGGTGTTGGGGAGGCTAGCAAGTGCTGGCCCTGCAGGGGTGTGGTCCAGGGCCCTGTCCACCTGCGCCTGTGATGATTACAGGGTGAGCCACTAGGGCCAGACACTGTAATCTGCTGTTCTCCCCTGCCAGGCCCACTGTGACTTTCCTCTGGCCGGCTCACTGTTTTCTGGGACTGCTCAGAAAGCAGACTGCCCCACTCTGTGGGCTGAGCCGAAGGCCAAAGCCGAGTTCTGACCCGCAGGGACACGACAAAGGAGAGAGGACCAGGGCATGACGGGGAAGCTGCAGGAGATATGGTCACCTCAGAAGACTCTGCCCTGGCTGGCAGACTGAGAAAAAAAGGGCATGGCCCGCCCCTCTGCTCCCTGCCCAGTCTGAGCAGCCACCTCCTTGTCCTGTCACTTTCTGACATGAGGAATGGGTGGGTCATGTTGGGGCATCTTATGTCTCAGACCCTGGCAATATCTCTTGGCTTTTTTTCTGAGAGTAAAAGCCAAACCCTGATAATGGTGACCTCAAGGCCCCTACATGATCCCTTCCAAGAGCAGCCAGTGTATTTTACACATACAGTTGACCTGCTCCTGCCCTTTGGCCCGGGATGTTCTATGTGGAAACATGTGCAGGACCTATTTCCTCATCTTCCAGTTCTTGTCACACATCACCCTACTGTGATGCCTACCCTAGGAACATTCTGTGTACATGCACATGTGAGTATGTGTGTATGCACGCGCACATGTGCATGTAGGCCATAGCATGCATGCATTTCTGCTTTGCTCCGATGCATCTAAGCTTCATAGGAGGCACTCATTTTGTCCTGAGAGCAAATGTCCTTTGTTCCTGATGGTCTTTCTTCTAGATCTAGTGAGGTCAGGCCTGCAATCCCAGTGACTCAGGAGGATAAAGCAGGATTGTAAATTCAAGGTCTGCCTGGTTTATAGACTGAGTTCAATGCCAGCTTTGGCAATTTAGTGACACTCTGTTTCCAAATAAAAAGTAAAATGTGGGCTATGGTAGGTGAGTGGTCAGTTCTCACTGGGCATGTGCAAAAGTCTCTAGCTCTATGCCCAGCACTGGAGTCATGTGTGGTAGAAGACAAGATGGAGGGCCTGCCTGCAAGGGTCAGAGGTCAGATATATTTGAGGTTGAGGGAGGGGAGTGGGAGGAAGAGAGAAAAGCAGCTCTGAGGCCAGGGCTAGTGGAGGCCCAGACCTCGGTTGGAGGTTCCTATGGAATGTCCTCGTTTGCTCTTTGTTGTGACAAACTATGATAAAAAGCAACTTAGGGAAGGAAAGGTGTGGTGGAATATTATTTTAAGATGGTTACATTTGTCTATGCTGTGGAACATTTGTTTAATGTTGCAAAGATGTGCTGCATTCTTCAACTCTGTGTAACTCTGTTACTTTGCCTGTCTAAAACACCTGATTGATCTAATGAAGATCTGAACAGCCAATAGCAAGGCAGGAGAAAGGATAGGCGGGTCTGCCAGGCAGAGAGAATAAATAGAAGGAGAAAAAGAGAGATCAAGGTGTGAAAGGAGGAGGACATCAACCACACAGCCACACAGCAAGCCACAGAGAGAGAAGCGAAGAAAAGATATATAGAATAGAGAAAGGGAAACTCCCGGAGGCAAAAGGTAGGTGGGATAATTTAAGAAAAGCTGGCTAGAAAAAAGCCAAGCTAAGGTTGGGCAATTATAAGAAAAAAACAAACCTTGTGTGGTTTATTTGGGAGCTGAGTGAGGAACCCCCCAAAGAACAAAAGAGTAAAAAGTAAAAACAACCAACTACAGAAAGGTTTTTTGTTTGTTTGTTTGCTGGTTCATTTTGGTTTTTGGAGACAGGGTTTCTCTGGGTAGCCTTAGCTGACTTGGAACTCACTCGGTGGACCAGGCTGGCCTCGAACTCACAGAGATTCACCTTGAGTGCTGGGATTAAAGGCCAGCACCCCACTGGCTCATGTTTTCTTATATAGCTCTGAACCACCTGCCCTGCCAAGGGATGATACTCCCCACAGTAGGTGGGGTCCTCCTCCATCAATTACTAATCAAGATGATGCCCCATAGACACACCCACAGGTCAAGCTACCTAGGTAATTTTTCCAGGAGCTTCCTTCTTCTCAGGTGATTCTAGGTTATGTCAAGTTGACAAAAAGGTAGATCACTCACAGGAGATGGGGCTGGAGGAGGAAGCTAGCATTGTTCAGTACAGTCCCTCTGTGGCTGCTCACAGACAGGCACAGTTGGTGTTATCAAGAGTTGGACATGCCTAGTGGAAGCTTGCCTGAGGGGCCTAATGCCCACGACTACACAGAATGCAATGATGGGAAAGAGTTTTGCGCAGAAGAATTCTTTCTTGAGTTAAAAAAATGAACAACATCAAAATCCAAAGGTATGGACCATCTGCTGTTCAGAAGACACAGGTGGGAGTCTGAGAGAGGACGGGAGCAGGTGTGTCTGTGGTCTTCACCCTGATTGTACGACTTTTATGCTCATGCGAGGCGAGGCCTGACCAGCTCCACACAGGCTGCAAAACCCAATGGGAAGACATTTTACCTGGGACTGCCCCGCCCTTCTGCTCCCCCTCATGACAGCAGCCTTTGATTCTTTCAGTGGTGTGTCTATGCGTGTGTGTGTACTAGTGCAGGTGTGCATGTGCACATATGTTGTAGCAGGCAGACTGTTAGTATCCACTTTATCTTTTCTAAAGAATTATTTTTTTTTTATTTTATGATTGTCAGTATCTTGCCTGCATGTATGTCTGTGAGGTGTCAGAAGCCCTGGAACTGGAGCTACAGACAGGTGTGAGCTGCCATGTGGGTGCAGGGAGTTGAACCTGCTTCCTGTGGAAGAGCAGCCAATGCTCTTAACCACTGAGCCATCCCCACCCCTCTTTTCTAAAGACTGCGTCTCACTCCGTAGCCCTGGCTGGCCTGGACCTCACTATGTAGACCAGGCTGACCCCAATCTCAGAGCTCTGCCTGTCTCTGCCACCACAGTGCTGGGATTAAAGGCATGTACTCCCATATCCGGCCATGCACTTCATCTCACACTGAAGCCAGCATCACTGATTGGCCAGGCTCATGACCACTGTGCTCCAGGGATGCACTTGTCTCTAACCCCTGTCCCCCAAGTTGTGCAGTTATATAGTCGCTTGTGACCACAGCCAACTTTGATGTGGGTGCTGGGGCTCTTAACTCAATGCCTCCTGCTTTTGAGGCACGTACTTTGCTGAGAGTCATCTCTCTAGCCCCAGGGCAGGTTTTGTAAGTGAAGGGCATGTAGAACTTTCCCTTTGGGGCAACTTGTCAGGTTCTGCGAGTCTCGAATACCTGTGGCTCTCTCATCGGTGTCTTCATCACCTGCGTGGTAGTACGCGCAGGGTGCAGTTTTCGCAGGAGCGTTCCTTTCCTGGGGAATGCTCCTTTTGTTCTCTCCTATATAAACAAAGCTACTAGCAGTCCCGGGGCTATTCTGCTTCAAAAAGAATTCCAAAGCTGGTTGTGGTAATGGTGTATTGCTACCACCCCAGTTTTCAGGAGGTGGAGGCAGGAAGATCAGAAGTTCAAGGTCATCCTTAGCTACTTAGCAAGTTTGAGGCCAGTCTTGGCTGCACAAGGCACGGTCTCAAACAACCACCCCCTCAGATAGATAGATAGGTAGATAGATAGATAGATAGATGATAGTAAATATATAAGTAGGTATGTAGATGCTAGACCGATGATAGATAGATTAGATAGATAGATGATAGTAAATATATAAGTAGGCATGTAGATGATAGACCGATGATAGATAGATAGATAGATAGATAGATAGATAGATAGATAGATATACAGATGAGTTCCTGGTTTGTTGCTCTTGCTACCATCTGGCCATCTGGCCTGAGCTCTGTGGCTTTTTTGCTCCCCTCTGTCTTGGCTGGTCCTTGCTCCTATTAGCAGGTGGCACAGACTCTGACAGACTGGGCTTTTTACTTCAGGACAGACTGTCTTTCCCCACAGAACATCAAGAGGACCTGAACTTCAGGTGCCTGTCTTTGGGGCTTTGGGTTGTTGTCTGAGATGTTCTTTTTACATAGTCCTGGCAGGTTAGCTTTGAATTTATGATCCCCAAATCACACACTGATACCATCAAACCAACCTGGCTGGGCGATTGACTGGGAGTCAGTGAATACTTGTTGAGCACATGGACGGGTGAATGAGTACCCCAGCCCTGCCTTTACTGAATTTCCAGAGAATTTGTTCCTCTCTCACGGCAGAGCCAGCCACACCTGCTACGTGGCCAGGCTAGTGCCACCCTCATCCTCCCCTCAGCCTTCTCGAGGGCTCCCTCACTCGCTCCCTTGCCCAGCTGGAGCTTCCTGGAACCAATCTGTTTCACATCTGCTTTGGGGACTTTGAACTTGCTATTCTTTCCTCTCGGAACATTCCACCTCCACGCTTCTGCACGGATACCTTCACTGTACTTTTTAGAGCGAGTTAAAAGAGGCCCTCCTTGAGCATCTTCTTCCCCACCATATACCATCACCAGGGGTTGGAGAGATGGCTCACACTTAAGAGCCCTGGCTGCTTTCCAAAAGTCCTGAGTTCTGTTTCCAGCAGCCCCATCAGGAAGCCCAGAAACTGCCTGTAACTCCAGCTCCAGGGGATCCAATGCCTTTTCCAGTTTCTGTGGGTACTTGCACAAGTATCTCACCAATACACACGCACACGCGCCTACACACACACACGCACACACACACACGCACACACACGCACACACACACGCACACGCACGCACACACACACGCACACACACGTGCGCGCGCGCACACACACGCACGCACGCACACACACACACACACACACACACACACGCACGCACGCGCGCACAGTGGGAGGGCGGAGAATAAATGACGTTACCAAGTTCTTCTTAGGTCATCCTCCCCCTCCCTACAGCGTTTATCTCTAGCAAGATTTGATTGGTTTAAAGATCAGCTTTCTTCCTTTTGGGGTTTTCTGGAAGCAGGAAGTTTGTCTGGGTGATTGTCTTGACTGTTTGTCCCCATGGGTGGTGCTTGGAGCTTTATAATTATGTGTTGAATGAATGAATGAATGAATAAATGAATGAATGCTCCGGCTCTGCCTTTGCTGAGCTTTGCAGGTTTTGCAATGTCTTATGTAATCAGGAGCCTGGTGACCCTGTTTGCTCTTTTCATTCCAAGGATTTTCGACATGCTTGGCCAATGTAACTGAAGCTCATTTATTTGCAGTGGCCCCTCCTCTCCCTAGTGAGGCCCTGTGGGAGCGCACAGTAGGTCCACTGCACACTCACATGAGACGGGGATGGAGTCCGGTCAAGCCACCTAGATCCTCCTCTCCCTAGTGAGGCCCTGTGGGAGCGCACAGTAGGTCCACTGCACACTCACATGAGACAGGGATGGAGTCTGGGGCAGGCCACCTGACTGCTATTCTGGTTATCTCAGTGACTTAAAGTGAGTCAGCCTACCTTGGGCCCTTTACAGTTCTCATCGGAAAAGATAACGAGGTTTGTACAGATGGTCTCTAAGATTCCACTTGACTTTCAAAGACCAAAGCGGAATTCACCAGCTCAGGACACAGCTGTGGAGATGGGTGACACAGGATGGTGAGGGAAGGGACAAGCTAGCCAAAAGGGCTTTTCCAGGAAGGGTCAAGTCACCGGAGTCTTCTTCTGGGGCCTCGGGGACTCTGTAAGATTCTGGGTACCATTTGATTTTGGAAGTTCAGGCTATACTCTAGTGGCTGTGACCCTGAGAAGCATAATCTAAAGGTTGTGACAGGCCCTCTGCTTCAGCTGTCTGACCCCCTGAGACAGTCTGCAGTCTTGGCGGTATGTGAATGAATGTTCTTTGGGTAAGGGCATCCTTAGCTTTCTGTGCCCCCAGCACTGAGGAGCTCATCTGTAGCTGACCTAACAAGATGAGTACGAGTAACTAGAGGAAGAAAACGACGAGCAGGGAGACGCCAGTTCTCCGTTTTCCTGTCTTTTGTGGACCAGTAGAATGGGGAGTTGCATGACATGCAGAGACATCTAGAATTGAGAAGAAGAGGCTGCCTTTATTTCATGAATGTCACCTCCTCTCAGCAGCCCTGCCCAGGTGCTCCTCCATTTCATGGTGACTCCCGGACCATGATGTCTTTGAGTGGCAGAGAGAGTGGAGCCAGGCTGCTGGCTGAGGAATTCCGGGCTTCCCTTTGAAGCATCAAGCAGGGTGACAGTCCAGCAAGGCTGACAGCCCTTCCTCCCCTCCTCCACAGCATGAGTCTGGGGTTCAGAGAGCAGTGACTCCTGCCTGCAGATGGTGCTGACTCGGAGAGCGGAGAGCGGGATAGACACCCAGATGAAAGGCAGTGCCCAGGTAGGACTCCTCGGCTGCTTCCAGGCCTGCTGCACCAGGGGCACTTGGAGCTCTGGGGGTGAGCACTGGGAGGAGAGGAAGGCAGTGGAAGGCATCCTGTATGTGGGTAATCCCTGAACAATGGAGTGTTTATAGCATTGTCTACAACTGCAATGCAGGTGTGTGTTCCCTGCTGGACTTTGGCTTTACTGCGGGCCTCAGGCTCGGGAGACTTTTTGGAATGTGCCCCTTGCCTTCTAGGGCCACCTTTGGCCTCACCTGCTGTTTACCTTCCTCTTGAAGTCCCTTTGCCGCCCCCCACCCCTTTGGCAGACTGAGCCAGTGCCAGGAAATTGTTGGTCAAAGGTGAGGTCCCTAAGAGCCTAGAAAAACAACAGGTCACCATTAACCTTGTCTGCCTGCCAGGTGTCTTCTGCTTCACCCAAGCTCCTCCCTCCCTCTTTCTTCTTGTTCCTGGAGAAGAGGTCCTGGCAGATTTTGGGGGTGTGCCTGGGGTGGAAAAATCCTGTAAGACTGACCATTTTGAGACATTCCTCACTACAATTTCTGACTTGTGAACTACATAGCTATCTGACTGCGAAGCTACCAGAGTTTAGATGCTGACCACCCAGTAAGGCCAAAAGAAAGCCGAGAGAAAGATTGTGTTCATTTGCCAACATGTTATCAGGTCAGACTTTTAATAATGTCAGAAGTTTCACTGGATAGATGGGCGGGTGGGTGGGTGGATGGATGGATGGGTGTGTGGATGGATGGGTGTGTGGATGGATGGATGGATGTGTGTTTGTGGATGAATACACGCATGGTTCAGTGGATTAGTGGGATGGGTGGCCATGTGAATAACTCGATACGGGTAACCGGGCATTTGGATTGATGGGTGAGTAGATAGGTAGATGTATGGGAGGCATGGATGTTTGGTTGGAAGGAAAGGTAAACAAGTGTGTGAGTGGGTAGAAGAGTGGATATATGGGTAGCTGGATGGGTTGGTAGACGGATGAGTGACTATGAGCTGCTGGGTGGTGGATTGGATGGGTGGGCGGATGTATGGGTGGAAAGATGGACGGATAGCTGGACAGGCCACTAGAGGAACAGATACATGAGTGGGTGTTTGGAAGGATAAACAAATGAGGGTTGAGAAAGTGGGTAGATGGGTGAATTGGCAGACAGACAGATGTGCATTTGAATTGTTGGGCAGGTGGATGATAAGGATGGATGGATAGTTGGACAGGTGGAAGATGTAGATGTAGGTGGATGGTTGAATTGATGCTTGGGTGGGTTGGTGGATTGGTGGATGGGAAGATGGATAGGAAATGGAAGGTTGGGAGGATAAACGGTTGGGTATATGGGTAGACTGGAAGGTAGCTAGATGGGTTGTCGATGATGGATGGATGGTTAGGTAGATATTTGGATGGATGGATGGATGGATGGATGGATGGATGGATGGATGGGATTAATGACCTGACCTTATAGTTGAGAACTCACATCCTCTGAGAACCTCCTTGAGAATACCCTATTGTTGACATATCTCATTTTTGGTGTGTCAATATTTTCTTGATTTCTTGTGTGTGTGTGTGTGTGTTTTATTTATTTTTGTATTTTAGAAACTCTTTTATTATTGTTTTAAATTGAGCTATATATTTTTCTCCACTCCCCTCCCAGCCTCTCCCCTACTTTTCTGCCCTCTTCCATGGTTCCCATGCACCCAATTTACTCAAGGGATCTTGTCTTTCTCTACTTCCCATGTAGACTAGATCTTTGTATGTCTCTCTTAGGACCCTCATTGTTGTCTAGGTTCTCTGGGATTGTGAATCATAGGCTGGTTTTTCTTTGCTTTATGTCTAAAAGCCACTTTCAAGTGAGTAAATATGATATTTGTCTGTCTAGGTCTGGGTTAGTGTTTTATTTATTATTTATTTATTTATTTATTTTTGAGATAGGGTTTCTCTGTGAATCTTACGAGCCTGTCCGGGAACTCACTCTGAAGATAAGCTGGCCTTGAACTCGCAGAGATCCCCCTGCCTATGCCTCCTAAGTGCTGGGATTTAAGGTGTGCACCCCCACCATCCGACTGATCTTGGTTTCTTTACTGATCCTCTCAGATGATTTCAGACGGCTGTGTTCAATCACAGGCAAGACAGAGGCCAAGCCTTCTAATTCCTCATGTGGCCCCAGACTCTTGCCCCATTACTGCACACAACTGGATGCTTTCCAGCCTGTGGGATCCGGACAAAGGAGCCCGGGGAGGGGGCAGGCTTTTGTGACAAGATGATTCATTCATGTTTTTGGTGAAGGGCTAAGCTTTCCTTCCCACTTGGCAAATCGTACATGCCATGCCTCGGGTCTTGGATTTCCTTCTGTACAGACCTGGTCACCTAAAACGGTTGATGTTCATTTGCTTATTCTCTCCAAAGCCATTTGCTATGGACCCCCAACGCATCAGACTCTCTGCCTGATCTGGCTCTAAGGTGGAGTTGATGTCAGAGACGTCGAATACGCCAGGGTGGCACCCAGGACTGGAGCCTGAGGTCAGGACTCCAAAAGCCTCCCAGAGAGGTGGTGGCACCTGAATCTCTTGACAAATCCTTATTTGGCCTTCTTGGAGAGCTTGAGTCCATCTCAGTTGGTCAAGATCTGCCTGGTGATCCTCTCATGCCCCTTCTCCATCCCTGCTTCCTGCAGTTGTCAGAACCACCAATACTGACTGACCACAAGAGGCCATTTCCACTACACGGATGTGCAGAGCTCAAAACTGTGGCTCTGTCGTGCCCCTGGGAACAGAGCCTGCCTTTACTCTCTCATAGACTGCACACCTGTCGCCTTGACTAACCCAGAGCCCCTTTGGCTGACCCAGCTCCTGGGCTTCTGGGATGGGTACTTAGCACAGCTAGGCTGTCCCTCCTTGACAAGGTTCCCTTTTTCACAGTGACAGGTGGGCACTGGAAACATGCCCAGCCGAGAGCCTTGTTGGAGGGTGGCGGGGTATAAGTGTGGCCCGGTCAGTGAGCTCTAGAGAGGGTGTCCAGGGAGAGAGCATAGCTCTGGAGCTCTGGATTGCTGGGTTACAACCCCCCTCTTTCGCAGGGCCACAGTGTAGAGGCAGTAGGATGAAGGGTCTATACAGCTGCCCTTGCCCTTGGAGCAGGGCCTCCAGCCTTCCCAGAAGGGCTCCCAGGCCCTGCTGACCCACCAGCCTCGAGGCACAAAGTCCAGTGGGGTGATTTTGTCATCTCTTCCCATGGCAGCCTTAAAGGGCCAGTGCCTGTCGGAGGGTTAATAATTACCTGTTGGATCACCAACAGACCCAGATGGTGGTATGTGTGAAGATGAGCAAGTGGGTGGATGGTTATGAGGTGATGAGGTAGTGACGGGCAGTCGCCTGGCCCTGGAAGACACTGGAGGCTTCCTTGGAATCCATCCTCTCAGGAGCTGTCTCTACCCCAGAGCTCTGCTGTCTGGCTTGGAGCCATGAAGAGGATTCTGTGTTTTTAATGGCCCAGAGCCCAGGGAACCTGTGAGCTCAGAGGGAGAGTGAAGTCTAGGGTACTGCCCCCACCTCTGACAGGAAATCAATCAGAAGAAAAATCATACCAGGAGGGAGTGATTCCCAGGCAGATGGGAAGTAGGGTTGCATCTTGGACCTGAGGAAAACAGTTGTTGCTACGCACAGCCTCCGCTCATCATCTCCACGCTCAGAAGGACCCCATCTCCCTGACTCCCCTCACAGCAGTCTGTCTTTCCTCTATCCGCCATATCTGGTCCCCCAGCTTTGGGAAGCAGGGTGACAAGGACTAATGGCATCAAGAGACTCCATCACGAGCGTTGGGTGTATTGTGTAGCCCATGAGTAGCCTTGTGACAAAGGTGTTCCTTTCAACCTTTTGGCCACTGTGATAGGTCCTGTCCCTCTCATGTCCCCAACTGGACTGCCTCGGTTAACCTTCCAGTGAGCCTGCGAGGCTTACCACATCCAGCCCACATCCCCTTCTCTTTCTCCCAGTAAGTATCTGGCAGCTCTGAGCTCATCCAGGCTGGGCCATTAGCTTCTGCCTGGATTGCTACGTCCATAGCCTCTCTGGAGTCAGACTAATGGCTCCATCAGGCCTGGAGGTGATAAGGGAATGGAGAAAATGATCCAAACAAGAAAGTGGGCCATGAGAAGGATGAGGTACCTCTGTCTCAGGCCCTTGTCTTTGTTTTAACTTGGAGAGCTCTTCACAAAATCTGTTTGAGTGTTCAAATGAAAATCTTGCTAGAAGTTGGGTGTGGCATTGCATGCCTTGGTAATCCCAGCATTCAGAAGGCAGAGTCAGGCATCTTTGTGAGTTCGAGGCCAGCCTGGTCTACATGGTGAGTCCAGGACAACAAGGGCCATACAGTGAGACCTTGTCTCAAAAAACGAATGTTTTTTTTTTTTTCCTCTGGAGTTAGGTGTGCTGTCTGGTGTACACTTGTGATTCTCAGCACCAAGGATGAGGCAGGGGTATTGTCAGTGAGTTTGAGGTCAGCCTGCTTGACATAGTAAGATCCTGTCTCGAAAAAGCTTAGCAAGATAAAGAAAACAAATAAATAAACAAAAGATTTCTTCTTCAATTTTAAGAGTGGCTTCTTCCTCCCTAGCATAAGCCGCCGCCACACCAAGAGTACTGAGGATAGATTCAGGTCCTCAGGCTTGCATGGCACAATCTGCTATCTCCCCAACTTCTGATGCATGTGTATGCCTGTGGGTGCTTGAACTTGTGCATATGTATGCGTATGGGGGCAGGGTAGAGGGTGTTGCTAGGTGTAGCCTTGATCATTCTC
>NC_022028.1:9281902-9286678 GCF_000317375.1 Microtus ochrogaster | reverse complement strand
TGTGTGTGTGTGTGTGTGTAGACTAGAGGTTAATGCTGTATTTCTTTTCCTTAATCACTTTATTTTTCTTTTTAAAACACTGATTAGTTTTAAATCAATTGTGCATTTATGTTCCCAGGATTGAACTGAGGTTGTCAGACTTCGTGCCCCATATCAGCTGAGCCATCCCACTAGCCCTTCATTTTTATTTTCTTATTATTTAGATACAGGGTCTCACTGTGTAGTCCTGGTTGGCCTGGAACTCTCTTTGTAGACCAGCTTGACCAAAGCAGGCCCCACCAGGTTGCCTGGCTTCAATTTTATTTTCTCTTTGGCGTCTCTCAATGAACCTGAAGCCCCTCCATTTGACAAGGCTGTCTGACCAATGATCCTCAAGGACCTGCCTGTGTGTCTGCCCCTCCCCAGGCCTTTTGTTTGGGTTATTGGGATTTGAACTCAGGCCCACATGCTTGCATGGCAGGTGTTTCCTGAGCCATCTCGGCAGCCCCTAGCCTTGGTGGTGCTCAGCTCCTGTCCATCTCTGCAGCCCCTTGCCTTGGTGGTGCTCACCTCCTGTCCATCTCTGCAGCCCCTCGCCTTGGTGGTGCTCACCTCCTGTCCATCTCGGCAGCCCCTAGCCTTGGTGGTGCTCACCTCCTGTCCTTCCAGCTCTGGACACACAGTTCTGATGGACTTGGAAGGGCAGGTTTTATTGATCCCAGGGGAGGTGAGGAATGGGTTCCCCAAGAGGGGATGGGACATCCACAGCCAGGCGTAATTACCGAAGCCAGCACTTTCTCAGGCTTTCCCTGGTGCTGGCTCGTCCCTTGCCTCCTCTGTCTTGTCCCTGCCCCAGGGAGTTGTCTCCTTTGAGCCTGTCTGGTTTTGGAGTTACAGTTTGCCCTTCACTTAAGAACAGTCTTTTTTTATTGTGGTTAAGTATACATAACAAAATTTGCCGGCATAACCATTTTCAAGAGCATGGTGCCAGCGGTAATAAGCGTGTTCATACTGTGTTAACCCGCCTTGTCCTCCATTTCCAGAACTTTCCATTTTATTAAACTGAAACTTTACCCATGCAGCACCAACTCTTATCCTGCTGCCCCTGAAGCCCTCTACCCTTCCGTCTGCCTCTGATCTCGGCTAGTTCCAGTCATGGAAGAGTTCAGAATGGCCTGTTTATGAGCAGCTCGCATAGGTTAGCACACTGCCCTCAAGGCTGCCCTGAGTTGTGGCCAGAGTTGGGGCCCTTGCTTTTTAAGGCTGAGAAACATCTCCCTGGATGAAACGTACCACGGTTTGCTTATCCCTGAATTCTTCTATAGGCACTAGGGTTTTATCTACTTTTGTGGATAATATTGATTGAACACAGGTAAGCATATAAATATCTCTTTGAAACTTTGGTTCTAATTCTTTGAGAGATATGTATGCCAAGAAATAGATGTCCTAAATTACAGGGTAGTTCTGTTTTAAATGATTTAAGGAACCATCTTACTTGCCACTCTTGCACAGGGTCTGATTCCACACTCACACCCACACTTGTTAACTGTGGTTTGGGGTAGCTGCCCTCTCTCACCTTACAAAGGCTTTGAATATGCATCTTCCTAATGATCGGAATAGCCAGGACCTTTACACCTTCTTTGGAGAATTGTCTCTCAAGTCTATTGCTTGTCTTTGGATTGGAGTTTTTTTGTTGTTGTTGAGATTTAGGAGTTTTCTCTGTGACGCCATTGAAGTGGGTAAAAACATTTGCTGGTCATGCAGTCCTGAGGATCCGAGTTCGATCCCTTGAACCTACGTACAAGTGAGAGAAGAACATCAACCTTTCAAAGCCGCCCTCTGACTTCACATCCACGCCATGACATGCGCTCCCTGTCACAATTCTATCTTCAAAATTGATCCTTCGTCAGGATTGTAGCCAGCAACCTCTTTCAGGTCTCATGTAGCCTAGGCTTGTCTCAAACTCAAAATGTTCAACGTGACCTTGAACTCCTGATCTTTCTGCCTCCAACTCCCAAGTGCTGGGGTCACGGGTGCACACACCAACATGCCCTGCTTGCTGGGGTCACAGGCTTGCACCATCATGCCCTGCTTGCCCGTGTCCCCCATTCTCTGGGTTGCCTTTCTGTTCCATTGATGATTACTAATGCCATTTGCTTCCATGAATGGCTCCTTTTACTGACAGGTTTATTTTTTATTTTATGTGCATGAGTGTTCACCTGCCTGTATGTATGTGCATGCCCAGTGACACAGAGGCCAGAGAAGGGTGTCCTGTAACTGGAGCTACAGACAACTGTGAGCCTCCAGGCAGGTGCTGGGAATTGAAGCTTGGGTCCTCTGTAAGAGCAGCAGTACATTTTTTAATGGCTGAGCCATCTCTCCAGCCTTCTGTTGATGTCAGTGTAGTTTTTTCTTCTGGAAGATCAAAGTATCTCATGTCTACATGGTCTTCCTGTGTGTGATGTCTTTGTACCCAGATGAGGTCACTCATCAGGCGGAGAGCTTCTTGGGCCAAGGTCCCAGCCTCACTGGTATTTGGATTCCCAGTCCCAGCAAGACGCTCAGTGTATTTGGCGAACAGTGAATTCAACCTCAGTTTGAAGATTAGTCATCTAGGGGCTTCCATAGCTGTGGGGGATGGGCATTCAGTGGCCCACCACCCTTAGATGGGAGCCTTTCTCCCTGGCTATGTGGTCTTGGGGAGGCTACCCACTCTGTCTGTGTTTCCAGGTCTGCCATCTTTAAAATAGGAATGATAATAATATACAGCTTAGAATGTTGATTTCAAGATCAAATGACTCGTAAAATTCTGAGAACAGGGCTCAGCACGTCATAAACACTGTGTTGGTGCTGGCTGTTATTGTTATAATTTCATTATAGTGTCAGCTCTTTGGAGACAGGGAACGCACTGCTTGTGTCTCTGTCACCCTGGCACCCAGCACAGCGCAGATGCAGGGCCAGCCCTCGACTGGAACTTGTTGCTTGAATTAGATTGTCTTTTGTGGGGTGGGCCGGTCTCCTCACTCCACCCAGGGCATCTCTCCCAGCCACGTTAGTCCTTGTTCTGCACAGTTGGGTCTGTCTCCCCTACTCTCCCCTCCTGCCTGGCAAACTGCTACTGTCAGCTCTCCACAAAGGATCTTCTGGCAAGGCTGGCCTGGGGGCTGGGCGGGCTGTGGCGGCAGGTCTGTAACCTCAGGTCTGACCGCACCTTGTCCCTGTGAATAGTCACCTCTCAGGGGATGGACCTGGGTGGAGACGACAGGTCAGGAGGTGGGGACACGGAACTCTCGTTTTCTTTCTCCTCGGTGCCCCCAGCTCACCCCAGAGCTTGAGGTTGATGCCCTCAGGGCTGTTTTGCTCCTGTTCAGCCTTGGTGTCTTCTCTGATAGTGATCAGCTGCCTTGCTCCCTTAGTTCCTGGGGTTCAGAGAGAAGAGACGCTACCAAGGGCCTCCGAGGTGGAGGGTGCTGGCTTTGATTGGTTTTGTTTTGGTTTTGGAGGATGATCCTCTTATTACCCACCTCCACCTCTCAAAAGTGGGATCCAACCTAGTGCCTGGTGCGTGCTAGACAAGCACTCTACCTACTGAGCTGTGTTCCCAGCCCCTCTGACACTCTTCCCCACCGGTTCCTTGGCCTTGTCACTGGGAAGGCAGCAGAATTCAAGCTCTAGACCCAGGGCAGAGGACTCTTACTCTCTCCTCATGTCCCTTGGCAATGGGAGACTCTTCTGTGGGCTGCCTCACTGCCCTCCAACTGTGCCTCAGGGGTGCCCCATCTACACAGACCCAGGCAATCAACTATGCCCTCTGTCCAGGCTCAGTGCTCCTTGGGTTCCTGATGTCCCGAGTTCCCTGACGTCACCTTTTAAGTCCCATGACTTGGCCCGGCCTGCTCAGGAAGGACATTGTCCTTGAAGACTTTGGACTTGCCTTGGAGGTTCTGTCAGTGTAGCAGGTGGTGACAGGTGGCCATGGACCATCAGGAGGCTTGGAGGCCAGCCTGGGCCAGGGGTGGGGGACAGCTGCTTGCAGGGCTGACTGGGTGTAGGTAGAGTGAATCACTTAGTGGTGGGGAGAGAAGGCGGGACGCAGACCCAGACTTGTGTGGAACCCATGTCTCACATCCCAGATGCTACCATTTTCCCATAAGTTGGTGTCTGCCCTGTGTCGGCATGCACTAGGGGATAAGCTTGTGAAGAAACCTGTGGTTTGGGGTGTAACAGGATTGTGTACTGTGTGGGAAGAGTAGATGTGTGTGTGTGTGTGTGTGTGTGTGTGTGTGTGTGTGTGTGTGATAATTTCTCATGAGTATGTCTGTGTTAAACCTAGGGGACTGTCTATGAGAGAGGCTGGGGACAGTGTAGGCCCTCATGGGAACGTGGGTGAGTGGCTTGCCTGGGGCTGTGAGGGTTTCGAGTGTGATGCTGAGCATGGGGCTTGAGGAGCGAGTAGAGGTCAGTGTAGAGAGTGACCACAAAATTACAATGTCCCTTCATCTCTATTTTAATTTAACCTCAGCCTCTGCCAAGGCTCACGTTGCTGGGTAACTGGGGGAGGGGACAGAATTTGGGATCTCTGTTGCCATCCCTGCTGCTGATTATCATCTGAGTGATGACGTCTAGGGAGAAGGAAGGCTGGCCACCCTCAGCAACTGTATCTCCAGAGGGCAAGGCAGGCTATAGGGGCTAGAGGAGGTGTGTGTGTGTGTGTGTGTGTGTGTGTGTATACGAGTGAGTATGTTAGTGAGAGAGAGAGAGAGAGAGAGAGAGAGAGAGAGAGAGAGAGAGAGAGAG
>NC_022028.1:9276676-9281802 GCF_000317375.1 Microtus ochrogaster | reverse complement strand
GAGAGAGAGAGAGAGAGAGAGAGAGAGAGAGGCAGGCAGAATATGAGAGACAATGTGAGAGAGAGGAGGTGAGTTTGATGTATCTATGAATGTATATGTGTGTGAACCTCTTCCTGTCAGTTTCGAGGTACGTCTGTGACCATTTCGTTGTGTTCTCTCTTATTCTTTAATTTAAGAGAACTGGCTAGAGTCACCTTACCAAAACTGCGTCAGATAAAATAATTCTCGAATTAAGTTTTAACAACCACGTAGATAACCACCCGCCTTTCTCTCTGCCTCTACCTCTCAAGTGATGGGATTCCACAGTGAGCCACGGCATCTGTTTGGCTGCTGCTATTTCTTGTTTTTATCTTTTTATGTGGTGTCAGGGACTGAACCCAGGAGCTTGTGTGTGATAGGCAATCACTCTACCAACTGAGCTATACCCCTACACCTCTTTTTGCTTTGTTTTGTTTTTCTTGAGACCAAGTCTCACTATGTAGCTCAGGCTGTCCTGGGACTTACAGAGATCCTCTTGTCTTGGCCTTTTGAGGCTGGGATTACAGATAAGTACAACCATACCAATGGTGCACACCTTCAATCCCAGTAGTCGGGGAGGCAGAAGCAGATGGATCTCTGAGAGTTCAAGGCCATCCTGGTCTTGGAAAAAAAAGTTATTTCTTCTAATAATTTATTTATTATAATAACAGTCATTTTGATAAACGCTTTCATTGATAAATGCCTTTGTTGCTACCATCTGAAAATTGTATTTATTTAATAATTATCTTTCTCCCCGACTAGCATATAATCCCTTTCTTTCTCTCTTTCTGTCTCTGTCTCTGTCTCTCTCTCTTTGTGTGTGTCTCTCTCTTTGTGTCTGTGTGTGTGTGTGTGTGTGTGAGTGTGTTGCTGATGTTGGAGACCAGAGCTTTGTGCAGGCTGAGCAAGCATTCTGCCTCTGAGCCACACCCACAGGCATAGGATGTAATCTTTATGAGGGCAGGGATCATTCTTTGTTTGTTGTTGTGTTCTCAGTGTTGGGAACAATGCTTGGTATGTAGAAGGGGCTGGATTTTATTTTTTTTAAATTTAAGTGAAAGAGAAAGAATTCCCAGGAGAACAGTCTGAAGGAGGAGTAGGAATTTATCGGTCAGAAGGGGTGAGGACTGTTCTGAGTGGCAGGGACAGTGTGTACAAAGGTCCTGAGGCAGGAAGGGACAGAGTGGATCCTGACCGGCAGCTACTGAAGTTGGAGTATTCTGTGTGTGTAAGGTAATTATGAGTTTTAATCAAAGGAGTGACATGTCTTTCAGACATGTCCATGGCTGCTGGAGGAGACTGGATTCAGGGCGAAGGTGAGAACACAGACAGCGGCTCAGGTGTGACGAGGGTCTCAGGGAGCGTCCTGTGAGGATGGAGCTCTCCAGGCCTCAGTGACGGCCAGGCAGAAGTTACAAGAAGCAGATGTGGAGGGTGGCGCTGAGATTTCTGGCTGGCTTAGATGGCTGTGGGCTGACACCAGGGAGCATTAGGTCACCATAGTGCAGGTCTGGAACAAGAGTTTATGCTGGTGCTGGGCACTTAGCTGGCCAGTGGTGGATCCTATGTAGATTCACGGGCCTCTGAGTAGGTCAGAAGAGAGTCCACAAGGAAATGGAGGCTCCAAGTGGGACTTGATTCACACACACACACACACACACACACACACACACACTATCCCATGCCATCAAGGCTTGTCATTAGCTGGTCAGGAAGGGACTCATAAATCCAAGAACTCTAGGTCAGCATACCAGAGAGAGACGCGCACACATGTGCTCACAGTAGCACTGTTCCCCACAGCCAAGTAAGTGGCATCAGCTCAGCTGCCCATCGGTGGACGGAGGATAAAGAGAGCACGGTACACAGAATGGATACACCATGGAGTTTACACACATGATACAGCTGTAGTGAGCACTGGGGTCATTTCAGTCTCGGGAAAAAAGATGGAATTGGAAGTCATTGTGCTAAGTGAAACAAGTCAGATCCAGAACACCAGATGTGATTGGTTTTCTTTCATATGCAGAAAACTATATTTAAAAAAGAATATGGGAAACTAGAAGTGGCTGGCCGGGAGATGAAGGGAGGCAGCAAGGGTGGGGCTGGGGGGGATAATGAGGAGGTGTGAATATAATCAGAGCGTAACATTTACATTTACAGAACCATGCCGGGTGCTGCTGGCCTACACTTTAATCCCAGCACTCAGGAGGCGAAGGCAGGCGGATCTCTGTGAGCCAGTCAGGTGGATAGAGTTCAAAGGACAGCCAGGGCTATATCGAGAAACCCTGCCTCGAGAAACTAACCAACAAACCAACAAGATAATCATCATCATCTCATAATCAGGGCAGTGAGATGGCTCCGTGGGTACAAAAGCATCTTCCACCAAGCCTGAAGACCTGAGTTTGACTCTAGGGTCCCACATTTGGACAGAGAGAACTGACTCTATGGGGTTGTTTTCTGACTTCCACACACATGCGTCCCCCCAAATGAAATACATTAAAGGTCTTTCCATGTGTTCCAAGGTTTTGTGTAATTCTTCTGCACAAATAGAACCCCCTTGGGGAAGGAACAGGAAAACAGAAGGGGGTTCATCATGGCATGAGGGCACCTCAGGGGTACACCCTTGAGTTTGCTGTGCCTAGCTTGTGTGAGGTTCTGGACTGGCTCTGTACTATGGCAAAGGGAAGGGTGTGGCTCATCAAAAACAACACAATGTGGACTTTTTATTTTCATTGCCCGCCATTGGGCACACCGGTGCGTGAAGCCCTTCTAAGTCCTGAATGGTTTTTGTTTCGTTGTGTTTTGTTTTGCATGAACCAACCTGAGACTTTCTGGCTTCCAGCTTTGGCTGTGGAGAAGCAGTCAGAGAGACATCCCACTCGCGTGCCAGCCCGCCTCCTCCAGCCCCGTCCTCCATCAATTCCAGGTCTAACTCAATCGTGTCAGTATTCTGCCACCGCTAAATCTTTCATGGATTGCAAGTTGGATTTTTATTTTCTTTTATTTAGAAAAAGGAGAACTCTTTCTGTACCTAGTCCTAGTCCATTTTCATTGTTGTTAAATTTCACAGTAGCAAAGGCTTTGGGACAGACTTGGAGCAGAAGCGGGCAAGGGACATTGGAGAGCCTCTGAGTGGCCCTGGACGGAGGTGGGCCTCTATCCATAGACTTTGGGGGGGGGTTAGGTTGTCGTGAGGGCTCCTAGGCAAAGTAGGCAATGCGAATAGCTGTCCCTGAGTGATACTTTGGAGTTCTTCCTTCAGGATTTGGTAATCAATACAACATACTATCAGTGGTGTGAGTACGCAGCATCGATCAGATCTACAAAGCACATTTTGTTCCTTACGGAGCTAGATCTATTATTTAATGAGCAAGGCTCAGTTCAGTTCATTCTAGACCTGACTATTGAGTAGAGTCCTGGGAAGAGAACAGGTGGGGCTGTGGGAGGAGCTTAGTAGCTGGCTTTTCTGCTCTCCCAGGGTCTGCATTTGACTAAGCCTAGGGGATGGGTGTGGAAGCCAGGGTTTTGCCTTTGAAAGACTTCTGCTTGTTCGTTTGTTTTTTGGTGTGTGTGTGTGTGTGTGTGTGTGTGTGGTTGTTGCTGCTGCTGCTGCTGCCGCCGCTGCCGCTAATGCTGCTGTGTTTTTGAGACAGGGTCTCACGTAGCCCAGGTTGGTCTTGAACTTACTGCGGTCCTGAGGATGACCTTGAACTACTGATTCTGTTTCCTTTACCTCCTGAGTGTTGAGGTTACAGGTACGCACCACCATGCCTGGCTGGAGCTTCTGTTATTTTTTTTTAATTAAATTTGTGTGCGTGGGTGTTTTGCCCACGCATATGTCCATGCAGCATGCATGTGCCTGGCTTCCACTAAGGCCAGAAAAGGGCACTGGGTCCCTGGAACTGGAGTTGCAGTTATGAGCTGCCTGTGGTGCTGAGAACGGAAACTGAGTCCTCAGGCACTGCTCCTAACTGCTGGACCATCTCTCCATCCGGAACTTCTTTTCTTAAAGATAGTGAAGGTGAGATTCCTGGAGAAATAGAAAACTAAAACCATGTGCCAAGAGGGCAGAGCCCTGGGGCTGGAGCTTCCAAGGTGTGTCCTTCTTTCTGGTCACAGGTAGCGGATATCTGCTCAGCACAGTGGGGCGCGGAGTGAGAACTCTTCTGTGAGAGGGTGGGCAAGTAGGTGGGGGAAAGACGGGTCAGTTGGCCAGGCTGTAGTGGCAGGAAAGCTGGGACCCAATCGAACCTGTCCCCTTGACTCACTCATAATAGACAGGGGAGGGAAGCCGTTGTTTATGGGATGTGCGTCAGGTCGTGGAAAGAGACTCTAAGATTGTATTTTGAATTTTTTTTTCTTTTTAGGGATAGTCTCACATTACAGCTCAGGCTGGCCTGGAACTTACTATGTAGCCCTAGGTAGGCCTCAAACTCGTACCAACTCTCCTGCCTTAGACTCTGAAGTGCTGGGTTTGCAGCATGGGCTGCCATGCTCTGCTCTGAGATGGTTTGCATGTGACTTCCCATGACAGTTGGGAACATATCTGATCTCAAACAGCACAGTCACACAAGCTCACACAGCAGGAAATCTGGAGGGGTGTGAGCCAAGACTTGGGGAAAGGATGGCATGACAGTGTTGTCAGAACTTGGGCTGTTTGGACTGGACTCGGCCGCTAAGAGCATGAACTGCTCTCCAAGAGCTCTGAGTTCAAGTCTCAGCACACACACTGAGTGGTTCACCACTGCCTGTAACTCCAGCTTCAGGGCTCCACCACCTTCTCTTGGATGCCATGGGCACCTGCATACATGTGTATCTTTAAAAACTTTAAAAAAAAAAACTTAAGTTTTTTTCTCCTCCCTTTCTGCCAGGCCATGTTAACTCAGTCAAAAGACTTGTGGCCTAGAGGACTCAAGAGGCTGCCATGGTCCCTTCTACAATTGCTCAAGGCAGAAATAGGGAAGACCAGGGAGAAAGTGAATTGTATCACCTAATCAGAAAAGAAAAGCATATTTCTCAGAGGCCTGTTTGGGAGAAAAAAAAAACCTTGAGCTTTCTCATTTGCCAGAGCAGAGAGGAAGTTAAAAAAAGGGTGGGGGGGGGAGGCTGGG
>NC_022028.1:9275507-9276576 GCF_000317375.1 Microtus ochrogaster | reverse complement strand
AGCTTTCTCATTTGCCAGAGCAGAGAGGAAGTTAAAAAAAGGGTGGGGGGGGGAGGCTGGGAAGAGGCAGGTGGGGACAAGAGGCACGCATGTGAGTGTTTAGAAGGTTTTCCCCAAACCTGGATGCATTGTCATCTGGACAGGTGGTGGTTCTGGTGGCATGGGGAAAGGGACAAGGGGAACGGCTGCCGAGCAGAGCAAGTGATGTCTGCCCTGTACATGCTAAAAGCAAAGACAAGCCTAGGGCTCAAAGAAAAATCAGGAGAATTGAGTCAGCCTGACTGGGGTGGGGCTTAGGGAAACTTTCTTGGAAACGATGATGACCACCCCCAAGCAAGGTCCTGGCCACTCTTTCTGAGACCGGTTGCTGGACATCGGAATCTAAAGCAGAGAGCTGTGTGTTCACACAGTGTGTCTGGAAACAAGACGCATGGTGGATGTTTGGTTAAAGTGGGAGAGCAGAGAGGAGACCGAGGCATGTGGGGTGGTTGAGAGGCATAGGTGAGGAGTCTGGGAGAAGCTGGCTCTGTTTGTCTGGTTGGTTTTGAGACAGGCTCTCGTATAGTCCTGGTTAACTTCAAACTCGATGTGCTGCTTAGGCTGGCCTTGAACTCCTGCTTCTCCTGAGCACTGGGATTACAAGTGAACACCACATACTCACCCAACTACTGCATTTTACTCTTATTGTTCTAAATGTTCCAGCCACGGAGGGGCGGAGTTCACTGTGCATTCATACTGGAGGGGTGAGCTGTGAGGGGTGCAGGCGCAAGAGGGAGTCAAGCCAAGCGGTCCCTTTGGTCTCTTCACAAGAGCTGCTGAGGGTCTGGAGAAAGACTTTCCAAAGTCAGGATGCTGATGTTTCCATACCAAGATAGGCAGGATTCCAAGGCACGGATCTCTGGGAGGGACAGATGTCTCAAGAGGGCTGAAGCACATAAGGCTATGTGGCTATGTAATCACACACAGGATATTTTGTGTCCTAGTGATGAAGAAAGAGAAGGGGTGGCCAAGAAATTCATGGGTGGCAGAGAGTTCTGAGCCAGACTGTGTGAAGAAGATGAGAGAGAGA
>NC_022028.1:9272289-9275364 GCF_000317375.1 Microtus ochrogaster | reverse complement strand
GTCTATGAGGCATTTTCTTAGTGATTGATGGGGGAGAGCCCAGTCCGTTGTAGGTGGTGCCATTCCTGGCTTGGTGGTCCCGGATTGTGTAAGAAAGCAGGCTGAGCAAGTCATAATGAGCAAGCCAGTAAGCTGCACTCCTCCATGGCTTCTGCATCAGCTCCTGTCTCCAGGTTCCAGTCCTGTTTGAGTTCCTGTCCTGACTTTGTTTAATGATGAACAGTGATATGGAAGTGTGAGCCGAATAAACCCTGTCTTCCCCATCTTGCTTTGGTCATGGTGTTTCATTGCAGCACAGTAACCCTGAGCAGGAGACAGACATGAGATGTATGAACATGTCCTCCCAGTCCACTTGATCCCCTCTGAGGAGGAGCCTGGGAGCACGGAGCGCTTGAAGAGGAGAAGATGGGATTCAGAATTTAAAACAAGGAGGCTGGAACATGTAGTCCTGGGCTAGTAGCCTGATGGCGTCGGATAGGAGTGGCTGGGTAGCAGAAAGAAAGGAAAGAGGCTCTGGGGGACAGCACAGAGTCACCCCAGTAGTGTCCGACCAATTCAGGAACAAGAGTATTGGGAAACAGTCAGCGGCTGTTCACAGAGCAGAAACCACAAAACATAAAGGCACACCAGGAAGTCCCCCATCTGCCTCCTCGGTCCAAAGGGGCATGTGCTTCTACATGGATTTGCTAGCTTGTTTGTGTTTGTTTGTTTGTTTGTTTGTTTGTTTGAAACAGCATCTTGTTATGTAGGCTAGGCTCAGTTTGATCCCCAACTCCTTTTAGATTGGCCTCCCAAGTGCATTATTATATCACATGTACATACTTACCCATGGGGGGAGAGAATGTCAGGGTCTAGTTACATAATCCAGGCTAGCCTGGACCAGAGGTTCCAGGAATATATCCATGCTCATGGGGTTGTTCATCCCCAGTGCCCTGAGCACTGTTTTACTGGGGAGGTGGGATTGAGAACTGGGCCCCCTGCTGGCTTACAGTTCTGGTGAGGGTCTCCATGTCATGCTGACCCTATTAGTGAGGATCACAAACCTCCAGCAAGACAAGCAGAACCCAGAAGAACCACCACAGGGGCTATAATGTCCCCAGTGACACAAGATGGCATTCTTCAGGCCTGTGTGGGACTCCAGTGCCCAGGTTACCAGTGGGAGGGATAGAGGTACTTAGGGTGGAAGATTTGGAGACTCACTGACCATACCTTGCATTGGCAGTGATGTTACTATCTGACGTTACAATGGCAATGACAGGTAGGGTTAATAGACATATCATATCTAGCCTGAGGGAGGGATCTGACATCTGGGGTTCAGCATTAACAAGTCCATACAAGGAGAATGAGGCTCAGCCAGAGGGAGGGGGAGACCTAGCAGAATCAGGGAGACAAGAAAGAATGAATTCTGGGATGAATGGGCCCAGGGCATGCTTAATTTTAAGACGAATCTCCTAGGCATGGAGGGCCAAAGCTGTTTGTGTGGCTAAAAATGGTGAGACAAGATGTAACACAGTGACAAGAGTAACACAGTGACAAGATGTAACACAGTGACAAGAGTAACACAGTGACAAGATGTAACACAGTGACAAGATGTAACACAGTGACAAGAGTAACACTGTGACAGAACCCTTAAGGTGCATGAGGTTAAGGTTAAGTTCTCAGCAGTGTGATCCCAGACTTCCAGTGTGAGATGCCAGGCAGAGGAAGAAGCCCAACCCTCTGGCAGCCTGAGGCTAGCTAGCTAGTCTGGCGTATACTGTGGTGGATAACAAGAGACCTGTCTCAAGTTGGAAGGTGAGGAGCTACATCTGAGGTTGTCTTCTGACTTCCACAATGTGTCAGAAAGATGGCATATGCCCTGATGACCTGGATTCAGTTCTTGGAAACCACCTGGGAAAAGGAGAGAATCAACTCCCTCAAGCTGACCTCTGCACACACACCTAGCCAAAAAAATGATAGTTTTAGGTCAGTGGGGGGGGGGGCTAACCCAAAGGAATAAGATGGGGAGAGATGGAGGAGGAGGATACCCAATGTCTTTCCCAGGTCTCCATGAGTTGTGTGTGTAAACACACACACAGTACTTTTTAAAAATAAAATTTTAAGCCAGGTGGTGGTGTACACTTTTAATTCTAGTACTTGGGAAGCAGAGGCAGGTGGATCTCTGTGAGTTTGAAGCCAGCTTGGTCTACAGAGCAAGTTCTAGGACAGTCAGGGCTGCACAGAGAAACCCTAACTCAAAAAACAAAAACAAACAAAAAAGGGGTGGGGGGAATTTAAGAGACTGGCTCAGTGGCACACACCTTTAATCCTAGTGGTAGGCAGAGGCAGGCAGATCTCTGAGTTCAAGGACAGGCCTGGTAGACAAACAACCCACAAAGCCCAAACAGCAGGAACTTTTAAGGGATGGAATGAGGCCAACTGGACCTCCCTGTTTCTCACGTGTGTGCGTTCTTCGTGTTGTTTTGTTCTTTGTTAGTGTTCCAGAATATTCCTCCATCAGTTATTCCTCATCTTGCTGCCTCAGAATAAAATAAGCCACTTCTGATAGAGTGGGCCACAGCCTTGGGGTTTGGGTTCCTTGAGCTAACTTATCACTACCTGGCAAAGAGCATGGGCTGTCAGCTCTCTATCACCACCTGTCCCCCTTTTCAAGAAACTCTGCCTCCTGGTGTTCTCAGTTTGGTGGCAGGAAGTGTTAAAGGTGTTGCTTTCAAGACAGATTTCCTGTAGCATTGGAAGTTTGTTCAACAGAGACACAGCGTGAGCCATGTTTCCAACAGACCCACAGGGTGATCCACATGTCCAATATATCCACAGCATGAGCCACGTGTCCAACAAATCCAGAGTGAGCCACGTGTCCAACATATCCACAGAGTGATTCATGTATCCAGCAGATCCACAGAGTGAGCCACGTGTCCAGCAGATCCAGCATGAGCCACATCTGTGTTGAACGTTGCTAGGAACTCGTTATAAAGGTCAAATGTAAAGCTGAACTTGTAGCTGTGTTAGTGTGTGCACTGAGCTTGCACAGGTCCTAGGTATTATGGTTTTGGTCCCTTTAAGAGACAAGCCACA
>NC_022028.1:9269916-9271269 GCF_000317375.1 Microtus ochrogaster | reverse complement strand
TGTCCTACTGGGTGTATGTCACCGTGCCCTACTGGGTGTATACCACCGTGTCCTACTGGGTGTATACCACCGTGTCCTACTGGGTGTATGTCACCTTGTCCTACTGGGTGTATACCACCGTGCCCTACTGGGTGTATACCACCATGTCCTACTGGGTGTATGTCACCGTGTCCTACTGGGTGTATACCACAGTGTCCTACTGGGTGTATACCACCGTGCCCTACTGGGTGTATGTCACCGTGTCCTACTGGGTGTATGTCACCGTGTCCTACTGGGTGTATGTCACCGTGCCCTACTCGGTATCCTCTTCTGTCTCTCCCTCCTATTCCTTTGAGTTAGTCTCTCCCTGAATCTGGAACTCTATGTTTTGGCCTGCAGCCAGCTTGTCCCAGTCATTTTCCTGTCCACTCCCCAGTGTTAGGGTGGTAGACAAATATGAGACCATGCCAAGCTTTTTCTGTAGGTGCTGGGATATGAACTCAGGTCCTCATGGTTGCACAGCAAGCCCTTTTAACCACTGGGCCATCCCTCCAGCACCAAGTAAACTCAGTTTTAATGTGTTACATGTTTATTTAACTTAACAGATACAAAATGTCACCATTCCAACAGATGGCGAGTATTTGATATATGAAGATTTACGGAGATCACTTCTGTTAATTTTCGTAGATGTCCCCCCACTGAGCTGAACAGGTTACATTAGAACACATCTGCGTCTGGACTGGCCACGTTAAGGGGACCTGGCTGTTTATCTGGGTTACTATCTCTGTCCCACGCCTATAGAGCTGGACCTGCCGGTGAGGACAGGGTCTTGATGCTGCTGGCCTGTGCCTCTGTTAGTTGCTTGGCTCTGGAAGGGACTTCAGGAGCCCAGGGAGGCAATGTGCTGTGTATGCACTTATGTGTGGGAGGGTGGCCAGAGCCTATGTGCACCAGTGTTTTGAAGCTGTGGTAAATATTAACAAGGCAGTGGGAGCCAGGCCCTCTGGGAGGCCTCGGCTCCCCGGTGGGGAGGAAAGGGAGATAGTGCTGTGTACCTTAGATAGGGCTTTCAACCCGGCCTCCGAAGCTGCAGCACCCAAGCTGCCAGGGACACATGGGCATGACTTCTGTTCCCAGAACCAAGATGCCTCGCCTTGCCGGGAGATTCTCAGAACTCCCAGACCACAGAAGCACCACTTGGCCTCTGTGTGTGCGGTGCCCCAAGCCGCTTCTCCAAGGCTCCTCCTCGTGGCTCACATTCTTTACCTCTACAACTCCCATCTCCACATTTACTTCCCGACGGGCACAATTCATCCAAACTTGAGGGCAAGGGAAACAGATTCCATTCAGATCATTTCTTTTTTTTTTTGGTTT
>NC_022028.1:9240025-9269590 GCF_000317375.1 Microtus ochrogaster | reverse complement strand
CAGTCTAGTATGCTCAAAGTCATGGTTCTCTCTCAAGCACTTCATAAGCTGGGCATGGTGGCACACGTCCATAATCCTAGTATTTGGGAGGTAGGGGCAGGAGGATCAGAAGTTCAAGGGAATCCTTGTTACATAATGTGTTGGAGGCCAGCTTCGGCTACGTGAGAGAAACAAATAAACAAAGCAAAATATTGCACAAAGTAAAGCTCTGTCTCCTAAGTGCTTCCTAGGTTGGTTGCTGCTTCTCTCCGACATCAGACAGCCATGATTGTCGCGGTGTGAATATCAGAAGGGTTGTCCCCCAACAGATACAAACCTGGGCTTTCAATGGAATGTGTTCCAGCTCTGTGAAGCTCTGTCTGAGAAGGGAAACTAAGAATGCGTAGGTATTTGCATAAGCAAATATTGCAAAGACACAGAGAAATCAAAGTGACATGTCCTGGTGGCAAGAGCAGGAGGACAGGGAGGGACTGGGAAGGGAAAATTCTCAGGGTTTATTAACCTTGAGATTGAACTGTGCAGATACAGTATCTAGTTTTAAAAACAGGTGAGACAAAATTTCAATTGTTTCCTTTCTTTCCCTGGCAGATGAGGCGTAGTTATACATTTTCTCACAGTCTGTGAGCTTCAGTATTGAGTGATGTCCAGAATAGGTGTGGGCTCCGTTTGCCAAGCAGACCATTGATTTAAGTGACGGAAAAAGTGAGTTCTTTCTAGGCACAGCTTAGGAGTGCCCTTTAACTTTTCTATTTATCCTCTGGTTTCCAGTCTGATAAGAAAAACAGATTTCTATTACTCAGTCCCCAGCTTGAAGTAAAGACGCTGCCTGCCCTCCCAAACCTCAGTCTGAGGGGGACCCAGCCAGTCCTCTGGAGCCTCAGTCTGAGGGGGCCCTGGCTGGTCCTTAGGGAGGCTCACTCTGTTCTCACAGGGTAGTCGATCCTAAACCCCACTCCCCTGGTTCAGGTGGCTTTAAGGTGGGGATTTTCCTGGTATTCTGAAGAACCCACTTCTGCTCTGGTCCAGCCTCTCCCATCCCAGCCCTGGAAACCTCTTCACTTCCCAGCCTGCTCTGTGTGCAAACACTTGAGTGTTTTACTTGAGTGCTGTGGCAGGTCCCTGGAACCTGTGTGTGTACGTCCTTTACGGGCAGCCTCCTCTAGAACCAGAGAATGCATGCCTTGAGGCTTTAAGAAAACTCCTGTGTCCTTGCTCAGACTTCAGCCTCGGTGCAGTGGGTGAGGGGTGGCCAGTGGGTCAGGGGGTGCAGAGCCCTGGGGGCTGCCCTGCCAGCCTGTGGAGTGGAGTGAACATTGGGGCTATGGATTGGACTCAAAAGGCTGTTTCTCTTTGCCTCAGGCCTGCTCTTCAGGGTGTCTGCCCTAAGACAGGCAGGACAGATGGGAAGTCTCCAGTCACTCCTACAGTTCCTGAGGTCATTGACCCAGGAAGGCAGGGCGTGTCTGGGTGGAGCAGGCCAGGGCACACACTGGATTGTTTCCTTCTGCCCAGAAGGCACTGCCCTCAGGAGCCTGGAGGGCACAGTCTTGGCTTCTTTAGTACCCCTGAGGAGAGGCAGACTTCCTAACGGCCTGCCTGTAACCCGCTCCATTCCCTAGGGGTCAGGACCAGCCTTGCAGACAACAGCCTTCCTCCTGTCCCCTCCCAACCGGAGGTACCCTGCTCTGAGGCTGAGGAGACAAGGGAACAGCGAGAGGCATCCTGTGGAGGGTTTTCAAGAAGCTGCCTTGCTGTGGGACAATATTTGTTCAGCTCTTGGGCTGGGGCGGCCCATCACTGCCCGTGGCCCCTCACATTCCGACCATCGCACCCCTATCTCAGGAACGCGTTCCCATCGACTTGGGGAACCACACCTGACCTTGGCAGTGGTCTGCTGGAAACTGGTCCTGGGAGGGAGAGGGTGAGAATGCTAGAGCCAAGTCCCAGCCTCCTCTCCTACTGCCACCAAGGGGCAGGGAAGGTGGTGGAACCTTGGCAGAGTCCCATCTGGGTTCCCACTGACATCAGAGCTTTAGTTCAGCAAACACTTCCTAGGTGCCCACCTCATTCCCAAGAAGATGGAAAAAGACAAGGGCTGGGCGTGTAGCTCAGGGGGTAGGGCACTGGCATGAGTGGCTCTAGGCACCATCCCCAGGACTGAGGAAAACCTGCTGTGGTGATGTTTGGGGGGGGGGGAGCTAGAGGCGGGTGGACCAGGGTGCTAGGGCATTCTCAACTTTGTGATGAGTCCGAGGACAGCCTAGGATATTGTAATCCTCCTCAGAGTTAATGAAAAAGGTTTATATACATTGGCTATGGGTACAGCCAAGATCTGAAGCATCTTCTCTTATATGAAGTCCCAAAAGGAATGGTTTATAGTTTATTTTTAAAATTGTGTGTTTGCATGGTGTGTGTATGTGTGTTAGCATTAGTTCGCTCTACTTTTATGTGAGCTCCAGGGCATGAATTCGGCTTGTGCAGCCAGCACCTTTACCTGAGAAGCCCTCTTCCCAGTCCCTTGTTTGCAGTTTAACTACACGGGAAACAACGTACCCAGTACATTTGAGACACAGGGCACATGTCCAATGATTTACTTATGTATTGAGACAGGTCTCACTATGTAGCTGACTGTCCTGGAACTTACTGTGTAGATCAGGCTGGCCTTAGGCTCAGAGATCTACCTGCCTCTGCCTCCTGAGTGCTGGCTGGCAATGAAGGAGAGTGCCCCAGGCCTGTGTTCTGTGGCTCTCTTGCTGGAATCAAAGCACTCGAGTGTGCACACAAGGCACAGCCATGGCCAGAACCGCCCACCTCTTTTTCCTTGTGCTTTTCTCAATTCAACATCTTGTGCATCAAACTCCATCCTTGCCCTTTCCTCGTTGGATGGAACAACCTCATTTTTTAAGGTTAGCTTAGAAGTGAGGATAGAGTATGAAGGCAGAGATTAATCCCAGTGAGGGGCCAGCCATGCCATCCCCTTGTCCCTGAGAGCATCCAGAGCCCTCGACTCCACCCGTCACCTCACTTGTCCAAAGGTGGAATACTTGGCAGGGCAAGTTCATTCCAGGACTTTTCAGCTCTTCCCACCCCTCCCCTGTTTTCTTGAGGAAAGGCATGAAACTCTAAATTTCTATATTTATTGGAAAGAATGTGGTTTTTATTCACAAAAGGTAATACCCTTCACACACAGCTCTGTCTTGTCTCTTTGCTTTCTTGAAGCACCTTTTCTAATGGTACGAAAATACTGTGCGGGTCCTTTTTTACAGCTGCATTGTATTTCATCATGTGGTTGATTCATCACCATTATTTTATTCAACTCAGCTTCTGAGTTAGGTTAACTTCCTGCTTTGGCTTTGCAAACAGCACCATGATAAGTTTCAGATATGCGTCATTTATTACATACAAAGTGTAGTTGCTGAATCCATTCTTGGACTTGGAATCTTGGACTAAAGGATCTTTGTGTTAGTGGCTTTGCTACATACGGCCAAATTATCTTGCACCAAGATTTTAGCAATTAAGCCTCCACCAGCAATGAATGAAAGTGATTATTTCTCTAAAGCACGGCCAAGGAAGTATGTTAGCATGCCTGTTATTGGTCTATTGTCTATTATTTCTACTTTGGAGATGCTTTTGTTTCCAATTTGGTTGGGGTGTGGGGACTATAACGTTGTGTCCGAGAAGGGTTCCCTAGGGCTAAGTGCTGGGGACAGCTGGCAGGAGAGAAATTCTGGCGTCCATGGGAGCCTTCCAAGTTTAGAGGTGAGAGAAAGACAGGGTTTCACTCTGCCTGTAGACAATGACCTGGGGGGCAGTACTCCAGCTAAGGGGGCTCTGTGAGGGCGTCACCAGGACCCTGAGAGCTCACCCCAGGGAGATAGCCTCTGAGATCTAATGGCCTCTAAACTTCAAAAACTAGGCCATTTGTCTTACTGTTCCTATTGCTGTGATAACAATACCACAGCAAAAGTAGAGTTCAAGGCATAGTCTGTCACAGCAGGGCCGTCAGCAGAGCCCAGGGAGCTGGTCACATCACAGCCATAGTCCAGAGCAGAGAGCTATGGATGTGTATGCATGCTAGCGCCCAGCTCAATTTCTTTATACAGTTGTCCAGGGAATGGTCCTACCCACAGTTGAGATTAGTCCTTCCCAAGTCAACACATGATAGGCCCTGCTGGGCATGCCCAAAGGTCTGTCTCTCAGGTGATTCTATGAGCTGGGAAGGTGAGGCACTGTCCATCACACCTTTCTTCTAGGCTGGTCCCTGAAGATCAGAAGACTCCCAAGAGGGAGGGACCCATGAAGGAGTCAAAGCTTATGCCCCTTTTGCGCTCTCTGGAATTGGAGCATCTCAGAAAACCTGCTGAAGAAGAGACTGGTTTCCATGCCATGTCCTAGAGGTTCACTTCCCTAAAGAGAAGCCCGAGGCCACAAGACTCACCCTGTGGGCTAGCTTTGTGCAGGTTCAGGATTCTCTCACCATCCCACCTGGGTGTTTGAATGCTGGGCCTCCTCCCTAGGCTGCTGCACAGGTCTTGCAGTTTCCCTTAGGCATTGGAATAGGCAAGAATGTTTGAGTTGAGGACACTGAACTTAGTATCCGGTACAGCATAAGACCCCAGAGAAACCAGGCTGAGATATCAGTTAACATCCAGGGGTCCGTGGGATAAGGACACAAAGAGAAAACCATGTCTCAGCTTGGAACACTAGACATTTGGGGAGGGGCAGTGAGAAGGCTCAGCGGGTATCTTAGGTTCCTATCGCTGTGACAGACATCACATCCAAAAGCAGCCTGGGGAGGAGAGGGTTTATTTCAGCTTACAGATGTAGTCCATCCTGAAGGGAAGCTGGGACTGAAGCAGAGGCCATGGGGCTGTTTACTGGCTTATTCCCTATGGTTTGCTCTGTCTACTTTCTTATATCATCCAAGACCACGTGCCCAGGGGTACCACTACCCACAGTGGGCTGGGCCCTCACACATCAATCTTAACCAAGAAAAATGGCCTACAGGTGTGTCTGCAGGCCAATCTGATGAAGAGGATTGCTCAGTTGAGACTTCCTCTTCCCAAATACACGGCTACGTGTCAAGTTAGATGAATGAGCACACGGGGTAAAGATGCTTGCCACTGAACCGCTGATCTTGACCTTGACCTGAGCTTGATCCCCAAGTCCCACAAGATAGAAGGAAAGAACTGTTTTCTTCAAGCTCTCCGGCCTTTGCACATGCACCATGGCACACAACTTCCCTCTCCAGGAGACAAATAAGTAAAAATGTCAAAACAAAAACCTATCTTAGCTGAAGGAGCCTTAGACAGGATCCTGGTCTGTCATTTACTGGAAAGCTGGGGAAACTGAGTCACGGAGAGAAGACTCATCTGAGAACCCCCAACCAGCACATGGCAAACTAGGAGTGGTGGCCGGTCTCCAGACCAAGCCCTTTGGGCAGTCACTGGGGCGCCTCCAGCCTCAGAACAAGCATAACTCTCTCCCCTGTCCACTCTGGCTCCACTCAGGTTGCTGCTGCTTCTGCCATCAGAGCCCCCACTTGGCCAGCTTAGGCAGGACCCCCAGAGCCTGGGGTGGACAGAGGGGTAAAGTCTTGGCATGTCCCGATTGGTCTCTTGCTTGCTTTTAATTGCATTGGATGATCAGCCGAGCCTGGGAGAACCCCTGCACCCTTCCTGGGTTGGGAGGAGAGAAGGGAGCAGGTGGAGGCATGACTTTCCCAGAAATCAGCCTAAGCCCTTGGATGTCTTAGGAGAGATTGTAATGAGGGTTCTCCAAAGGATGAGATCAGGGCTCCCTTCTCTGCAAATGCCTGGAATTTCTGAGAAGCCCCTCCCTCACAATGCAAAGCTGCCTGGCTGGCAGCCAGGTATCAGGACTCCCTGGAAAAGAGAGCTGGGGAAGGTGCTGGGGTGAGAAGGGTCACTCAGTGGGATGTTCCCCTTTCAGCCTCCCCACTTCTCGCTGGCTGTTCGATCTCCATTTCTGTCTGTCTGTCTGCATTCCCCCCGATCCCCCATTCACCCTGAATGACCTGACTCAGCCTGCCTTCTCAATAGACTTCTGCTGGAAACTGGGCTTGGTACATGCCTGTCCTCCCAGTACTGGAGAGGTGAAGGCAGGAGGATCAGAAACGGAAAGTCATCCTCAGCTGCATAGTGAGTTCAAGGATAGCCTGGGCTACCTAGCACCATCTTAAAAAAAAGAAAAAGCCTAAGTTCAGTAGACTGTTCCCTACTGGAACCCCCCCACCCCATGATTCAGTAGGCCTCATTATTTAAAATCCACAGAACATCTAGTATGTGTCAGAGTTTGTGTTGGTTCCTCCTAAAATACGGATTTAATCATTCATTTATTTGGGTTGTGATTATCACATAAACACAACAAGGGAGTGGGGAAGCGAGGCAGGCAGGGAGGAAGGCAATAAGATGTGTTATAGATCATGGGCACTGAAGGCCACTGGTATGGCCTTGGGGACAGCATGGAGCACTCATCCCAAACGTACCCACTTGGGGGTCAAGGAGCTGGAGAATTAGCCACCCAACCTTGTGGGCATTGGCTGAGGCACAGAGCGATGCCAAATCCCTGGACCTTCTGACCAGTATGGTGTGCCTAGGGGTGGGTGGGGGTGCGCCCAGCTGAAAATGCTAGTAGCTGGGGAATCCTGCTCAAGGGAGTTCATCACTGAGTGACTGAGCAGGGGGGTAAAGCCCTCATTCCAGCGCCATGCATATTCCAGAAAAGGGAGGACTTGTCTACATGCAGTGGCATCTAAAAGGGGGGCTTGGACCAGCTGAGGAGCACAGAAGAAGCCTTCAGGAAGTATCCTATTTTGAAGGATGACCACTCTATGGCGAGAGGAGAGCCTGGGCAAAGTTGCTGTGGGACAGGGGAGGGGCTCCCCAGTCTGCCATCAGCTGACACAGCTCTGCCACCCTCTCTACCCTGGTAGAGGGGTCAGCTCAAGTTCAAACAAATTTCAAAGATAGCAACTAATCTTGAGGCTAACGGGGGAGGGCTAACTTCATGCTAACATGGGAAGATTTGCTCTTCCACCGAGTCTAGTTAAAGATGTGTCCCCTATGCTCCTGAAGCCAGTCAGAGGTCTTCAGATCAGGGCAGGCAAGAAGGACAGGCTCGTCCATATCAGAACCTCACTTCCGTTCGTACCCGCCTCTCGTCTTTGAAAATGTCAATTTGGGGTCAGGTGGTGGTGGTGTACGCCTTTAATCCCAGCACTCGGGAGGTAGAGGCAGGCTGATATACAAGATCGAGTTTCAGGACAGGCTCCAAAGCTACAGAGAAACCCCCACCTCATTCTCTTTTTCTTTCTATTTCTGTGTATGTGCAATGTGCATGCGTGTGTATAAGCATGTTTGCATGTGTATGAGCACATGTGGAGGCTGGAGGTTGATGTCAGGGGCTATCATTGCTCTCCCATCTTAGTTAGTGAAGTGGGGTCTCTCAGTCAAACCCGTAGCTCACTGACATGGCTATATACTCTCTCATTAGCTTGCTCTGGGGGTCCCCTGTCTTCTGCCTTCTGAGACTGTACTCACAGGACAAGCCTTGCCTACCTGGAATTCGTGTGGGTTCTCAGAAATCCAAACTGTAGTTGGAGTGGAAAGTGCGTTAACCACCGAGCCATCTCCCCAGTCCCTGCTACATTTTAAAATAGAGCACATAAAATAACTCATGCTAGTCCATGTATAGATCAGTTAACAAGCATATAGTGGAGCATATATCGTGTCTTGCTATGCTGTCCACGCTATCTTCAAACTGGCATTACTCCTGCCTTAGCTTCCCAGATGCAGGTGCCATCGTGGACAGGGAAGCTGACTGAAATGGCTGGTGGTTAGGGGGACACTTGGATGTGCCCCTATCTCCATTCCTAAGACCTGTCCAATTTCCATTTCTGTTTCCTCAGACAGGAGGCTCTTTCTCCAGGGGTACCACTCTCCCTCTGTCATACCCTTACCTTGGGAGGTGGAGCTTGAGATGGAGAGGGTACCAAGCCATTTACAGCTTAGCTTCCCCCATCTCTGGTCTGCACACCCACCCTGGGCCAACCCAACCCAATGGAGGCAGCCTTGCTTAGGAACTACTCCTGCAGGTCAGGGTAGATGCCATCCCTTGCTTTCTCAGTCCCTTGTCCCTTGCTGCCCACTCAAGTGGACCTACTCTGGGCCCTTAAGTTCTAGGTTGGGGCCGGCAGGTCTAGCGCGAGTCCTGTGTTCTGAGTTTTTGGCATGCTTGTTTTCTGACTCACAGCCTCTCCAGCCATACTGCAGCCCCTGCCATCCCCTCCTGGCCTGCCCCTCCCTTCCTCCCTCCCTCTCTCTTCCCCCCTCCCTCAGTCACTAATTACCTTAGTCATCTTTCCACCCAGGCTGTTGAGCTAATGGAGAAGGCAAACAGAAATCTCAGCAAATGTGGAAAATTCCTGCTGATGAGGTGAGAGGCTCCAGGTTTGGGGGTCCCTTCAACCTGGAACAACTTCTATTCTTAGCCAGGAGGACTACGTCCTCAGTGTACCCACCAAACCTGGAGCTGGGCTTGACTTGGTACGGTGTGGGGATGAGGATGGTGGTGAGCCCGAGGGACAGCAGAGGCAGGTCCCCTGAGTATCATTACTCAGTTCGGGGATCTCTTCATGCTCTGAATGCCCAGCTGGCCCAGGCAGTTGAACGGGAGGGAGGGGCCTGGGCTACACGCTCCCTCACACCTGAGACAGGTTAATGATTAGCCCTGGAGAGGCTGAGGCCCCGGCAGCCGCCCCTAATGAGCCTGCTAAGTGACAGCTGGGTCCTTTCCCCTTCACCTGCTCAGAAAACAAGGTCTGGCCAAGGAATCATTTAACCCTCTTTTGGACTGAATGCGCCCTGAGGACAGGGCTGTGTTCTTCCCTCTGACTGAGGTCTCTGAGTTCCTGGGGCCTTCTGCAGGGCTGGCCTAAGACCTCCATTCTGGTCCTTGGAATGCCAGGCTACTCTGCTTGGTCTCAGGGGGAAGTGGAACATTCTAGATCAGCACTGCAGGACTGTTTCCCCTTTTTCTTTTTAACCTAATTTTAATTCATGTCAAGGGAAATAGCTACCCAGGTCTGTCACTACCATACTTCACAGATAGGTCTACAGTTTCATGATGAGGTCTTGAACAGGTGGTAAACAAATTTATGCAAAACAACCTAGTATATTGCCTCACCATTAGTGAGTCAGAACCTCGTCCTGGAAGGCCCAAGGTCCTTCTCCTTGGAGGATGGCTCCTGGAAAGTGTGTTTCCTCCAAATCTGCCCGTGTCTGAGGAGCCCAGGGAGCAGAGGACTATTCTTAATGAGATCCCCTAGACGGGGCCGCCCTTTCTCCACAAGACCTAACTATTGCTGCCTGTGGATTTCCAAGCTTCCCATTGGCTGGTCTGGCCAGAGCCTTAGTTAAGGAGGATGCATGGCCATGGAGGAGGTGGGAGCGCAGCCTGGGCTTCATTGCGCAGTTCACTTTTGGGACTGTGAACTTCATCGAGCCCCCAACTCCACCTTCTTGCCCTCTTGGAGATCACACACTCCCTCCATTCAGTGATCAGCAAGACTGGTGGCAGCTAGAGACGTCAGGCTGGTCTTTGAGGAAAGAATGTGATTCTTACTGGGTACTTTTTTTTTTTTTTTTAAACTTTCCCTGAGACTGCTAGTACTCAGTCTTGGAAATTCCTTCTTATAACTTAGTTTGCTAACAGCTTAGGCCTAGCTCTAAAAGAGTAAGGCTTCTTTTTCCTCTTTTAACACGGCAGCATTTCTCAAGAGGCAAGGTTAGCTGTGTGATTTCCCAATTAAAAACAAAAAGCCAGCTAACCAGGGGGCAGGGCCTGATGGCACGCCCAGATGCCTTTAATCCCGGTACCCGGGAGGCAGAGGCGGGTAGGTCAGGCACCCACGAGGTTTATCTAGACTCGTGTTCTATTGTCTGTGCTCTCTTCGAGCAGGTAGCTCTGCCTCTGGAGGCAGGAACTGTGACACCGGTCTGGCCTCTGCTCTGATACCCCACCACAGACATCCAGGGGCCCAGGGAGAGGCCCTTTCTGAGAGAGAAGTACTTTTTAGTGCCGCAGAACAGACTTCTAAGAAGAAGTTCTAGCCATCCCACAGACGTCTAAGAAGTGCCCACTGTGCTAGAAGCTGTTCATTGGCTGTGTCTCAGAGGGCTGAGGTGCAGGGCCCTCCAGGGAAGCGAACTGGGCAAAGCACTCTCAGGGCAGCGACGGCTAAGCAGGCAAGGGCTGGCAGAAGCCGGGAGGGTCTCAGACTCACCCAATGGGAAGTGGATGGCAGAGCCAGTTCTCTCTGGTGGTGAGTATCCAAGGACCGGGAGGTGACTGGCCTGGCGGAGGGAACCACTAGTCAATCACCTCTTCCAGGCCAGAGAGGTGTTTATGGTTCACCCTCTCCTGGGGGCCATGGGGTAGAGCCAAGTTTACAGTTGCCTCGAACTCTATAAACACATCCAGTGCGTATGTACTCATTGTGAGAATGTGTGTGGGTGAATGTTCTCCATCCCTTAACCTTCACATCCTGGCCTGGGTTGACCTTGACTCCGCTCACCTGGGGAAGCGAGAAAGCCAAGGCAGGGCTGGGTAGCCTAGTCACACCTGTGGAAGCGGTTGGTAAGCGTCGACAATGGGTGACATGCAGACTCCTTGGGGAAGAAGCCTTGAAGACCTTGTGCGATGAATGTGAGGAGAGAAAAGGGTTCCAGGCCAGCCATCTGCAGAAGCAAGGCGTGCGTGTGTTTACGTGTGTGCATATGCATTTGTATGTACACACATGCATGGTCCAACAGCAGAAAAGAGTAAGCTCTGGGTCAGGGCTGGACCTTGCAGTTTGACACAATCAGCAAAATAAGCAAGACAAGCAGAAGTCTTGACAAAAAGCTGGGCATGCCATGCCTTTGTCATCAGTAGCAGTTATGACACAGAATGGCTCACAGGTGCCACAACTGGGATGCTCATGCCCCATCACTCTGACCAGCACAGCACATAGGTGGGAAGTTAGCTGGCACTAAGTCTCAACCAAGGCTCATGGGTGGCCAGGGCTAACAGGTCAGCAGTGGCTAGGATAGACCAAGCTGGACGGTGATATAAAGGGTCAGTTGTGGTCGTAACTAGCTGGTGGTCATAGGTCCAGGCACGGGTCAGAGGTCAGTTCAGAACTGTTTTCCACAAATGCAGCTAACTGTCTTGGATGGAGCTGTGTGGTCTCCCAGAGTGATGGAGAGGAGGCGGGGCACTGCTCTGTGCACTCAAAAGGCAGCTCAGCTCTGCTCACCCGTGGGCTGGCCTCCTAGGGAAGCTGCATGCAAACTCAAATGTAGAAAGGTATTAATCCATGCTCTTGCCTTGTAACATGTGAACTATGTGTGAGGTATTATATCCCTGCAAAACTTGGAGTCAAATCACAATTTAAAGGGCAACAGCCCCTGGCTGTGGGGCTCATTCCTGTAACTCTTGCCCTTGGGAGACTGAGATGAGATGATTGCTGCAAGTCTAAGGCTAGCCCAACTATCGTGCTGCAAGTCCAAGGCTAGCCCAACTATCGTTCTGTAAGTCCAAGGCTAGTCCCAACTATTGTGCTGCAAGTCCAAGGCTAGCCCCAACTATCGTGCTGCAAGTCCAAGGCTAGCCCAACTATCATGCTGCAAGTCCAAGGCTAGCCCCATTATCGATGACAGCCCATCTCAACGAACGATTACAGAAATAAAAGGTCACTGAAGTAGCTCAATGGGCAAGCATTCCTGCTGCTAAGCCTGATGACATGAATTCAATTCCTGGAGCTCAGGTAAAGGTGGAAGGAGAGAGCCGATTCCACAAAGCTGAGCGGCTGGTTTAGCCATTGCATGGGCATGCCTACACTCATACATCATGTGTGCACAATAATAATGAAGCTAAAAAATAAAACCAAAGCCGGCGGGGTGGCGGTTGCCTTTAATCCCAGCACTCGGGAGGCAGAGGTAGGCAGATCTCTGTGAGTTCAAGGCAGGCTACAGAGTGAGTTCCAGGACAGCTAGAGCTGTTACACAGAGAAACCCTGTCTCAAAAACAAACAAACAAACAAACAAAACCATATCAAAACTCCAAATATAACAGAAAATCAAGAGAGCCAGATTGCCTATTGTTCCCCAGTGGGCTACATAGATTGAGTGGTTGTGAAGGAGTTCATAGAAGAGTGGCTACAGAGTGTTCTTCAACTTGGTTTTTCTTTTGAATCACTTGTACAGTGTGTGTGTGTGTGTGTGTGTGTGTGTGTGTGTGTGTGTGTGTGTGTGGTGCATGCATGCACGTGCATGTGGAGTACACACCTCTGCATACGTGGGAGGCCGGATGGAGGCTATCCTCCTCCATCACCTTATGGCTTAATTCTTTAAGGCAGGGTTTTCCATCATCCGGAAGTTTATTATTTTTCAGCCTAACCTGGCAGCCAGCAAGTCCCGGGGATCCTCCTGTCTCTGCTCCCTGTAGTGCTGGGGTGGCAGGTGCTCACTGGAGATCACGCCTGCCTCTTTTGCAGGTTTTGATTATGTCTGAACTCAGGGCCTCGCGGTTGCTCAGTGGGCACTCTTACCACTGAGCCCTCTCTCTGCACCCCACCATGCTCATCCCAGCCCCCCCCCAGGAGAGTGATAGCTTCCCAACTAGGCATCCGAACACTTCAAAGCCCCTCAGCTGATGCTGATGAGCGAGCCAACTTGGAAGCCCCTGAATGAGAGCTAAGAATGAAGATTGTTAAGAGTCACATGAGCCATGAGCCTTAGACAACTGAGCCAGCTGACCTGGCCTCCGTCTCATGGGAGCAGGAAGGCAGGCGTGGAGGGGCCAGCAAGAGAACTAAGGAAGACTTTCTCTTCTACCCAACCCGTTTCTTTATCTATAATATGCACGTCAATGATACTTAACCTCATGGAGGTTGCTGTGGACTCCGGAGGAATCAAGGAATGCATTATAAATTGCTATAATGGGCATCAGGCAGCCAAGAGGTGTTGGCTGGCTGTTGGAGACATGGGTGGAGAAAATCCTCTCATATGAAATTCTTGAAAAAAATTATTTAATTTATTGTATGTGTTTTGCCTGTATGCATGTACGGGTATCATGTGTATGCCTGAAGAGGGCATCAGACCCTGAAAGGTTGAAGTTAAAGACAGTTGTGAGCTGGGAATTGAACTTGGGTCTCTGGAAGAGCAGCCAGTGCTCTTAACCACTAAGCCATCTCTCCAGCCCCCATGAAATTCTTGGTGACTGGGGGACTGATGACGTGGATCCCAGTGAACTTGACATCTCTCAGCCCCAAGGAGGAGGTGTAAGTTTTGTTTTTTGTTTTTTGTTTTTCGAGACAGGGTTTCTCTGTAGCTTTGGTGCCTGTTCTGGAACTAGCTTTTGTAGACCAGGCTGGCTTTGAACTCCCAGAGATCCGCCTGCCTCTGCCTCCCGAGTGCTGGGATTAAAGGCGTGCGCCACCACTGCCCGGCGAGGTGTAAATTTTGGAACTGTTTCTTCGTCTTGTTGCCCCCTGCCCTACTTTAGCCATTTATGTCGTTTTCTGTTTCAGAAGATGCCAGCCCCAGGCTATCCGGGACAGTGTTGGGTGATGAGAGCCGGGCTCCACCCTTCCGGTTCTCTGCCAGGATGAGTGGGATATAAGGAGCTCCTGGAGCCTTCAGTTCAGCCTGAGATGTTTTTCCTTGCCAGGTCCTCAGTGTCCCGGTGCTCTGGGGACAGGGAAGTTTGCTGTGTGCCTTTAACACTGGGAGGCTGGGGGACCTGACTGAAGAAGCCAGTGGGTTCCCTTGAAATGGAAGTGACATCTAGTGGTCTGAAAAAGAACTACCCAGCTGACCCCCTAGCCCCTGGGGTCCCCTTCTTGGTCCCTCTCCTCCTGAGCCACAATCCAATCTGAGGGATCTAAACCAGAACTACAGGCTCTTCATGGTGGGCCGGTCCCTTGACCCAGGGCAGCCTGGAAGTCAGGCATGGCACCTGGCCCATCTCAGATACCCAGGGAGACCAGCACTGGGCAGCTAAGAGAGCTCTTGGAGTGTCAGGGCTGGGGGTCTGAGGTCCCTGGGGTGAAGTGGGATTCTTGCGATTCATGTCTTCTGATTTGAGGTACCTGGAGCTGAGGCCAGGCACACAGAGGTATAAATGCCGTGTGGGCCTCAGTGCTGAATCATCAGGGGCTTGTGGCCAGGCTGCAGTTACGCAATGGCCCTGCCATGGGTCACTGGTGAAAATACAGGCCTCCAGCCACTGTTTTAGTAGGCAAAAGGCTTCAGGGGGCACAAGTACCAAGTTGGGATGTGGGAAAGGAGTCAGAGGGAGGTTAGGGAGGCACAGCCCATTGCTCTACAAACCTTTACCTTGGAGCTCAGGATGAGGGGAATGCAGCCTGTTCTCAGGGAACTCCAGGCTGAGGGAGACACGGTCCCATCCTTAGGGAATTCCAATCTGATGGGGGTGCAGCCTGCTCCTCAGGGACCCCAATCTCTTCCTTAGAGAGAATGCAGATGAGGGTGCAGACAAGGAATGAGGAACACCTATAGTAGACTTAAGGGCCTTATCAATGGGAAACAGGGCAGATGTTGACAGGGTGGCAGAGCTATAGTGACTGGGCTCCGTAGGGGGCAAGTGACAGCAGATGAAATACAAGTGACAGAGGGAACTGGCCTTCCTGCCCTGTGTGTTTCTTCTCTCAGTGTATGGGTCACAGGGTGACTGGCCTGTGCCCTCCTGGGGCTCCAAGCCCAGTACACGGGTAAGGGCAGGGGACCGGGTGGTCTCCTGGCTTGTGACACCACACCCTCCTCTCATCCTACCTGCTGGGGAGCAAGAGCCCTGGTGGCCCTGCCAGCCCTGACCTGACCTTCCACAGCTCTATTCCCCAGCTTACAGCCTTTTTATAGACTTGAAACGATCTCAAAACACAATCAAAAGCTGAAAACAATTCTGAACAGACATGGAAGTCTCGCTTCTGTCCTCTCATGCATCCGTCACTCAGATTCCCTTAGCAGGCCACAAGTTACTGATTTCCTGTATATTCCTCTAAAGATAGCCTGAAATATATATATTTATAAACTTTCCTCCCACACAAACGGCAAAACCCTCCACGTTCTCTCCCACGTAACAATCCAGAATCATCTCGTTCTTTTTCTTGACTCCAGCGTACTCCCTTGAACAGATGGTTCTGATGTTTATTCGTGGAGGGGGTGGCTCAGCACACCGACTCCGGGGGCTGACTTCTAGTGTTTCGGTCCCTGCTCTGGTATGTACCAGCTGGTCGATATTCATCCTGTTGCTTAATGTCTCGGTGACTCAGTTTCCTCCTTTATGGGCCAGAGAGAAAAGCAAACGTTGACGCCAAAGTGTTTTGTCAGGGCTCCCCTAGATAACTGGTCCTTGAGGGTCCTTGCACAGAGCGGCGGGCGAGAGGCGCAGGCACTCAATAAACACGAGTCACTGCTTCAAGATTATTTTGCCAGACCCCTTCTGAGAAGACTGGGCTGTTTGCAGGCTCTTATTATTATACACAGTGCTGTAAACAAACATCCTGGTCCACATGCCATTTGGTCCTCGTGGGAATGGGCCCGCGGGAAAAGTCGCAAAGGCCAAGCTCACGTTTAATATTGAAGGCGACTGTGAATTACCCCACATATGGGTGGTCCTCACCACAGCCACCAACCACGTGTGGCTGCTCCTTCCGAACACCTACTTTCCTACATTTCTTTGGGCACAGAAGCTTGTCATGGGCTTTTGGGGGATCACCTGATCCCTGCCCCCACACCTCCTGACTCTATCACAGTCTGGGGGAGAAGCCAGCCTGCTACTGGAGTGGCCCACAGTTAGGCAAAGTCTCTCAAGAGCTGGCCCTACCCAGGCCTTCATTCATTCATTCATTCATTCATTCATTCTTTGAATGTTTAGTCAGCATTCCACGGCTCCTAACAGGCTTACAGACTATGTGAGGTTGCCTTTGTTAGGGCTTGTTAGCACATCAAGATTGTTGGCTGAGTCTGATAATGCTCCAGATTACACTTGTCACCATCTCGTCCCTGAGCAGGGGCTTGCTGTACCTACTTACATTTTTAACATTTTATCTCACTGAGGAAAAACGCAGGCAATGCCAGGACTCAGTTAGCTAGATCACGACGAGCCAGACTGTCCTACCTGGAAGAGGCTCCCTGCTATGGCTGACCTATCAGCCTCTCTGCTTCCCTTTGTGGAAAATCAGATTTTAAAAGGAGAGAGAGAGCAAGCCCACAAGTGCCCTGTCCTCGGAAATGGAAACCTCATCAAGGTGTTTCAGAAGAAAGACAATGCCGTCTACAAAGAGGCTCCTGCTGAGATAATTTTAGCTGATTTTCCTTAAAGTCCCTTTAGTGTAACCAGGCTGAGAGAGGAGGGATTGAAGGGCGGCTTGCAGGCTTGCTAAGGTCACCAATTCTGATTCCTATTCCTGTCCCCCACCCCCACCCCCACCCCGCCCCGGGCTTGCTCACACTGTCTCCCACAAGCCCGGGCTAGATGGCTCCTTTGTGGTTCACTCTGTTCAAGGGTGTCATTCCAGACTTCCTAGGACTTTTATGGGCTCCCTGGGCTAGACTGGCATCAAAGCCTTCTGTGTCTCCCTCCCCTGTTCTGCCCTTGCGTATCTGATAAATGCCAAGGACGTTGTCTACGTGAGACCTGGTCTGGAGACCATCTAGCTGCCCAGAGAGGTGGAGGCAAGCTTGTTCTATTTCCAGAGGCCGCTTGGAGGTCAGGTTTACGGTGAGGGCCAAAGAGTTTCTTCTTGCCTTCCCCAATTGTTTAGTAAACATTGTTTCCTCTCTAATTAAGAGATCCACACAGAAGCATTCACAAGTCATAAGTACATCTATGATTCAACGATTTCACAAAATGCTTCTGCAGCAAGAAGTAGTTTTGGTCGCCTTGCCTGGCCTGGATGTGAGGCTTGTGTCTCGTTTTACTGCATTCTGGTATGTGGTGTTCGGTTGATACCACCGGGAGCCCTGCCCCTTCCAGAAGGGAAATGGAGGAGCAATGGATCTGGGGGAGAGAGGAGGTGGTAAGGGGAAAAAGGGAAGAGTGGAGGGAGGGGAGGTTTCGGTTGGGATGTCTTGAATGGAAGAGGAATAAAGAAAAAGAAAAAAAGCAGTAAGAGAAAGCGCTTTGCTGGTATCCTACAATCCTCCTGTGAGGTCAGCCTCACTATGGCAGGGACTCCTCCGCTTTCTAGGTCTGGAGGTTAGGATCACCTGACCCTGGGACAAAATATAAACAGAATCACAGGCATGCACGTGATTACATCGCCTGTTTATTTTTTTCCTGAACACTTGAAAATTAATTTATTATTATCACTACTGTCATCATCAGGCCAAATAAACCTTTCTTCTCTTCTCTTTCAAAAAAAGTTTTTGATTGGGTGTGGTGGTGCACTGTCTCTGATCCCAGCACTTGAGGGGCAGAGGCAGACAGATCTCTGAGTTCAAGGCCGGCCTGGTCTACCAAGTGAATTCCTGGACAGCCAGGGTTATGTAGAGAAATACTGTCTTGAAAAATGAAAGGAAGGAAGGAAGGAAAATGAAAGAAGAAAAACTTGTTTACATTTCTGTGTAAGCCTGCCCGAGTTTATGTGCATCACGTGTGTGCAGGTGCCCTGGGGGTCAGAGGGCATCAGATCCTCTGGAGCTCGAGTTACAGATTGTATGTCACCTGATGTGGATACTGAGACCCAAACCTGGGTCCTCTGAAGGAGCAGTCAGTGCCCTCAAGTGCTGAGCCATCTCTCCAGCCCTCCACACTGTTCTGTGGGTCAGGATCTCTCACTGAACCCGAAGCCAGCAAACTCCTGTCTCCATCCTTCATCCCTGAGACGACAGAGGCTGGCCACCACACCCAGGCTTTACACAGGTTCTTGGGATCTGAACTCAGGTCCCTGTGCTTGCACAGCAAGCGTTTTACCGACTAAACCATCCCAACAGCCCCAAGCACACACACACTTTTTACTTATCCTCCTGACAGTTGATGGGTTGGTGTCAGCTGAGGACCACAGTGGATGTGCTCACACAACACTGTGCTGTGTGGCACTCAAATGAACACCCTTGTATAATACACCGAAGGATGGAGTCGCGGGGTGCATACTGCCAGGGTTCTGAAGTGAAGTGTTGTTTGCATTTCCCGAGACTGTAGATAAATGTTCTCAGTTCCCTGTACTCTCACCGTGACCAGTGTTGGGAATTTTCCCTTCAGCATTCTGGTGGCCCAAATAACCTTCCTAAACCACAGATCTTTCCATCACACCCCTGCTGCCAGCTTTTACAAATATTTATTCGTTTGTTTGGATAGAGTCTTACCATGTAGACCCAGGCTGGCTTTGAACTTACAGAGATCCTTCTGCCTCTGCTTCCCAAGTGCTGGGATTAAAGGCTTCTGCCACCATGCCTAGATTTGTATGACCTTTTCAAAGTGTATTGTATCTATGTGAGTCTGAGTGTGTATCTGTGCACCATGTGTGTGAAAGTGCCTGTGGAGCCCAACAGAGGGCGTTGTCTCACCTGGAGCTGCCGTCCTAGGCAGTGATGAGCCTCCTGACCTGGTGCCAGGAACTGAGTCTAGATCCTCAGCAAGAGTCAGATGCTCTGAACCATCCCAGCTATCTCCCCCACCTTCTATTTCCAGTCTTCTTAAAATAAAAAAGCAAACAAACAAACAAAACCATTTTATTTTATTACATGTTCATGGCAGGGGAGGAGGGCGGGGGCAGTGTGACGGTCAGGGATCAACTTTAGGAAGCTGGTTCTCTCCTTCGACCATGAGTTCTGGGGCGCAAACTCAGTTCTCCGGGTTTATGCAACCAGCGATTTTTACCACCTGCTGAGTGATCTTATTGGGCCCTGCTTCTAGCTTTTTCAAATCCGTCCCCCCAAAATTTTCAAAATACAGCTTAGTTGCACTATACCGAGCCCTCCCAGAAACCCTAGTCTCATAATTAAATCCCGTAAGTGACATTTATTAGAATCACAGCCTCACACGTGTGTCTCTCTGTCCATCACGCCCCTCTGTGAAGTGAAACTGATCCACGCTAGCACCCACACATTTAACATACATGTAATGACTCGGTAGATGTATGCCACATGCAACAGCTTTAGAATCTTCTTCTACCCCCAAAGTTTCCTTTGAGCCATTTGTAGTGATCCCCGCTCTGGTCCCTGCCTCAAGCAACTACTGATTTACTTGCTTCTTCTCTGTGTTGTTTGACCATCTCCAGAGGTTTCCCACAAACACAGGTGTGGTCTGCTGTGGCTGGCTGTTTTCCTTAGCACTCTGCTTCCAAGTTCATCTGGGCTCTAGTGTGTAACAGCAGGGGTCCACTGAGATCTGTGGCTATTATGATGTGTGGTCATAGACCTATGTGCTAGTTCACACCCTTGAGGAGGGTCCCCTTGGATGTGTGTGTGTGTATGTGTGTGTGTATGTGTGCGTCTATGTGTGTGCCCATGTGTGTGCTGAGATCAGAGGTTGGCATCAGATGTCTTCCTATTGCTCTCCCTATCTTAAAAGCTATTAATTTATTTTGTTGGGGTGGCGCTGCATAGAGGTCAAAGGACAACTTGCGGGAGTCAGCTCTTGCCTTCCACCATGTGTGGCTAAGGGACTGAACTCAGGTCATCAGTACCCACTTAGCCATCTTGCTGGCCAGCTTCTGGGCAGGGTCTCTCAGTGGACTTGGAGCTTGGTATTGGAGCCTGTTTCTGCTTTGGTTCCGGCACTGAATTGTAAGTGCACTCAGGTGTTCGGCTCTTCCCAGGTGTTGAGGCTCCAAACTCAGGCCCTCGCGCTTGCCGAACGGCATTTCACCCGCTGACCCACTCACCTATCTCCCACGAGTGGCCCGCCTCATGGAAGGAGCAGAAAGAGTGAGATGAAGATGAAAAGAGGTCAGAGACAGCGAGAGTGAGAGGCAGGCCGTGTTCTCTTCACGCTTCCTCATGTGCCAGTCAGACCTAGGCCTCTTCCCTTTGAGAAACTTCCAGGCTACGCTGTTCTCAGCCACCTCCCTCCCTGAACCGTGCATACCATGGCCAATTAGCTTCCTCTTGTGCTCATGCCTCACTGCCCTGGTTGGTGCCTATTTTGTGGTCACCGTCTCGTTAATTCCTAGAATGTTCACAAAGGGCTCAGCTTGGTCGGCTGCAGCGGGAGCAGTGGAAACTTAGGTATCTCTTCACTGCTCGACTCTTTTAAAAATTGTTACTGCAGTATCCATTTATACAGTGTGGTGGTTAGAGAACGGTCTTCGAGAGTCCGTTCTCCCGTTCCACCACGGGGCCCCCAGAGACCAAATTCAGGTTGTCAGACTTGGTGGCAAGTGCCTTTACCGACTGAGCCATCTCACTAGGGAAGAGCCCCAGTCCTGTTAGAGGATTATTTATGCTGGGAATGAGAACACAGGTACCCCAAGCTCAGGTTCTTTGATTAGGTCTTTGCCAGGGACATGGCCTTGAGCCAGGTCAGGGTGGGGGTTACCCAGACTTCGGAGCCAAACCACAGCTGGGATTGCCAGCATGACTAACAAGTTCATCGTGGGCCTAAGGAACTGGGAGGCATCTCTCTTCAGGGACCAGCATGGCTGTGGGAGCCTGTTGGGACACCAATGAGGAGACCTACGCATGAGCCAAGAACATTGTCCCTTCCTCTGCAGCTCCAGAATTCCCAAGACCTTCCGCACCTCCAGAGCCCCGCCTCCTTCCCACGGGATTCCAGGAGTGTTGGGCATACGCACAAGCACTGTGTAGCCTGCTAAAGACGCCTTGCCTTACACTAACATGGCTTCCATGGTCCTACATGTGACTCCTCCACAGCTCCTCATCCATGCAGGTTACGGCTGAGGGCTTCCACTCTCCAATGCATGGTTCTCACACCCACATGATACTGGGCAAGTGTGGAATCCGAGTTCTAGTCTACAGGTATGGGGTGAGGCCTGAGAATCTGCATACCCAACTGGGTCCCCAGATGGTGGACTCAGGGCTCTGGCCTGAAAATGGCTCTGGAAAACCGACACTCTAAAACTTTGTCCTGGGAGGATTTGATCCAAGTCCCCTCTCTTCAAAGCTCCCAGAAATGTGGCCTTGATGGTGACAGCAGGAAGCTCTGGCTTCTCTGGCCCCTGGCCAAAGGGCAGGAGAAAACTGGCCCAGGCAGAGAGCAGATATATTGTCCAGTCTCCAGCTTATCAGAAAGATCAAAGGGATCAATGGGGAGGGCGCCTGGGCTCAGATCCCAACTTGGGAAGGAGGAAGTGGGTCCATGAAAGAAGTCACCAGAAATCCGAAGGGCAGTATCAGTGATCAACTTCATTCTGGGTTTGAGAGTGACGTATGTAAAAAGAATTTTGAAAATGACTTGGGTCAGATGACACAGTCCGCATGGCTTCTCTGCATGTTCGGGAATGTTCCAGGTCCTTTCAGCCTTGTAGTCCAGCCAGGCCCAGGTTCTCTTTGCAGACTGGGCTCTCATGTCAGCCCTAGGAGGCAGGATGTTTCTTCTGCGTTACAGAGGAGGAAGCTAAGGCAAAGAATAGAAATGGCTGGTCCCTTGATTACAATCCATATCTTTAAAGATTCTATATGTGGATGAGTGTTTTGTCTGTTTGTATGTATCATGTGTGTACAGTGTTCGTGGAGGTCAGAAGAAACTGCCAGATCCCCGGGAACTGGAGTTACAGATAGTTGTTAGCCATGAGTGCTGGGAACTGAACCAAGGTCCTCTGCAAAAGGATTAGGTGCTGTTAACCCCTGAGCCATTGCTCCAGCCCCCAGTACAAGTCTTTTGACTTCAGCTCAGATTTTGGACCCTGGATGAGGCAGGCCTTCCTTCCTTCCTCCTTTTTTTCCCACTCCCTCCTTCCTGCCTTCCCCCACCACAGCTGGGTGCCTTTCTCAGTAACAGATAAGCCAGGCTAGATGAAGGCTGTAGCACTTTTTCTTGTTTGGGCTATGAACTCCACACACCCTAGCTCAGTGGTCCTCAACCTTCCTAATGTTGCGACTCTTGAATACAGTTCCTCATGCTGTGGTGACCCCTAACCATAAAATTATTTTCATTGCTACTTCATAACTGTAATTTTGTTACTGTTATGAATCATAATATAAATATTTGTGCTTTCTGATGGTCTTAGGTGACACTTTGGGAAGGGGTATTTGACCTCCAAAGGGGTTGAGACCCACAGGTTGAGAACCAATGCCCTAGCTCGCTCTGCAGAAGAAGGAAGTCTTGAGTATCTACTGACAGAAGTGAGCAGTATGGGAACAGGTTCCTCTTCAGACTTCTCTGCGTGTAAGACAAAGTTGATTGTGCAGGCTGATCCTCCATGATCACTTTTAATTCCCCTTCTGCATCCAACAAAGCTTGTGTTCAAACAAGCCGGGTAAGATCCTGAGGGTTTGCAGTTGTGGCTGTGGCTAGCTGGACCACCTGAGGACTGAGGAAATCCCACTTCTGTCTAGCCCTCACAGATGACTGTGTGAGCAGCCCCATTGGAAGAGATGCCATTGGGCAGAGACATAGCCCTGTCCTGTCCTGGGGCTGTTGCATCCCAGGTCTGTGGTCTGCCTATCATTCCAGCCAAAGTTCACTGCTTGGTCAAGAATTTAGGCAGAGAGTGAGATAGATCATTGATTAGATATTAGCCTTTTAGGTTCGCATGGGTGAGGGCTGGGGGTGGTAGGGGTGAAAATGAGTGAAGATGAGGAGGGTGGGGTGATGGTTCCGCTGCTGTTCATTTCTGTGTTTTAGAAAGGGTCCCCTGCAGCCCAGGCTGGCCTTTAACTATGTAGCTCAGGATGGTCTTCAACTTCCTCATCGTTCTGCACACACCTTCCAAGTACTGGGGTGTGCACCACCACACCAGGCGGGTGATATTTGGTATGGAGTGTGTGCATGTGTGTGTGTGTGTGTGTGTGTGTGTGTGTTGTGTGTGTGCATGTGCGTGTCTGTCTTTGTTTTTTTCCCCTAAGGATGAAATTCAGGGACCCCAGCACACTAGACAACTGCTCTACCATGGAGCCCACTGAAGGGGCTTCGTGATCTGGGGATGGAAGATAATGACAACACTGGTGGGGGCTGAAGTGCAGGAGGTGGACTGGAGAGTTCAAAGCGGCAATGGAGCGCGATTGCCGTTTGTGAGGGGCTGGGAGGGATAGGGGCTGCCTATCAGGAGACTTTCTTTCTCATCCCTCAGCCCTGCTCCCAAAGGTACCTGCATGCGGAGGGTTTCAGCAAGCCTGCCTGGACGCCCAGCTGGGAGGTCCTTCCTGGCTGTGTGGAAGCCAGTCCCCACCTCCAACAGATGGGCGCTGATGTCACAGGCAGACAAAGTAGCAGTCAGCACTAATGGGAGTTACACTCAAGAGCCAATGGGAAGTTGTGTGGTCTCCACTGGGCCTCACCCCAAAGGGGAGGCCAGGCCAGAGGACTCCCTTGAGTTCACGGAGTAGGTGGTAAGTTTGTGGAGTCTTTATGATAAGGGAATTGGAAAGACCTCTGACAGAGTACCCTGTGTAGGGAAAACAGGCCACATTCCTACTTCCCAGATGGAGAAACTGAGACCTTTAGACACAGGAAAGGCTGTGAAAGAACTGGGTTCAGGACTCTTCAAGAGGACTTTTGTTTGCATGCTTGTATAATGTGGCACAGGGGAACGTAGGAACCAGTCAGACAGATGCAGAAAGATGTCCTGGGGTCGCTGACTACTGTGTATGTGTGTGTGTGCTTGTGTGTGCACATGTGTATGTGCTATGTGAGTGTATGTGGTGCATGAGTGTATGTGTGTGTGCACCTGTGTGTATGTTTGTGTGTGTGCACCTGTGTGTATGTGTGAATATGCATGTATGCATGTGTGTGTGCATGTGCATATGAGTGTGTCCAAATGTGTGTATGTGGCATGTGAGCGCATGTGTGTGCATCTGTGTGTATGTGTGTGCGAATGCATATACGTGTGGAGTTGACTCTGAAGCTCTGTTCTTCTTGGTCATGGAAATGATTGCTGAGCAGTGACTAGAAAAGTGGCTGCCAGAGCTTGGGATGGGTATAGGCGTGGGGAGGGGATGAAGAGGGGGTGCTTTTGGGCACAGGGGTACAGGTGGACAGGAAGACTAGCTCATAAGGTCTTACAGCATAGCAGAATAACTGTGCTTGATAATGATTGATTAGTGTTTCAGAATAGCAAATCTAGAAGATTTTAAATGTTTTGGACACAAAGAAATGCCCACATCCGAGGTGACTGATGTGCCGGGTGCCGCACTGTGACGGCTACACACGCAACTGATATGCTGTGCTGTATCCATAACTATGAACTGTTCCTCTGGGTCCCTTAAGAACAATGTATTGCCAGTGAGATTTTATTTATTGTGTGTGCAGGTGTGTTGGCACGCATGTGAGGTCAGAGGACAACTTTTGGGAGTTGGGTCTCTCCTTCCACCATGTAGGTCCGCTGGATGGAACTCTGATCATCCGGTTTGGCAGCAGCCTAAACCTTCTCAATGATCCCCAAAGAATATCTTTTATAAAGTGGCAACATTCACGTATTCCCATGGGAGGTGGGCAGGCCTTGGTGAGCTCGGCCTGAGTGAAGCCCCCATGAATGTTAATTTTCTTTTCCCCACAACTCACTATGGGGAGTGTCTTCTGTGTGATCCAGTGCGTGAGTGTGTGTGGTCAAGTATCATGAATCTCAGGACACTCACGCAGAAGAGTGTGTTCCATCAAATCCTCGCCAGGAAGGCAGGGGTGGCCACCGAAGCCCTGCAAATGTTGTTGGACTGAGGATCTAGAGGCTGGATTCTCTAGGATCAGCTTGCCTTGGGCTGGGGGTGGGAGTGGTCTGGAAAGGGAGGTGCAGACATGAGGACTGCTCTCCTGGTGGCTCCTAAGACAGAGATGGGCCAGGCAGGCGCTCTTTGGGGCCTTAGTAAGTTGAAACACTACTCAAGAGTTGATGTTGAGGGAATCCTGTGGGACTTTGTAAGGTAAGCAAGGTTAGCGGTGTCTAAATAGGGTTTAGGGAAATGGGCTCAGCAGAGGGGAGAGAAGAAGAGGAGAGAGGAGAGGAGGCAGGGCTGAGTATCCGGAGAAATCAGCCACTAGTTCCCTTGCATCTAGGAAGAAGTTTGGATATTAGTCATTTGAGCTATCTTAAAAAAGCATTCTTTTACATTTATTATTCGTGTGTTTGTATGCAGAATGCATATGAATCTGGGTGCTGTAGCTCACAGGCAGAGGACAGAGGACCACTTCCAGGAGTCAGTGTCCTTCTACCACGATGTCCCAGGGATGATGGTGGTTGTGAGCAGTTATGTGGGTGCTGGAGACTGAACCCCAGTCCTCTGTGAGAACGGGGTCTCTTAATCACTGAGACATCCCCTGCCTTCTTTTTATTTATTTGATTTTAAAGTGTGTGTGTGTTTACATTGGGCAGTGTGAGCATGCATGGAGGCAAGAGGCTGATGTTGGACATCTTCCTCAATCCCTTTCTGTCCCATTTTTTTTAAAAAGCAAAATCAATTTTTTAAGATTTATTTATTTATCATGTATACAACATTCTGCCTCGATGTATGCCCGGGCGCCAGATCTCAGTACAGATGGTTGTGAGCCACCATGTGGTTGCTGGGAATTGAACTCAGGACCTCTGGAAGAGCAGCCAGTGCTCTTAACCTCTGAGCCATCTCTCCAGCCCGCAAAATCAATTTTTATTAGTAAAGATCTTTCCACATTCCCAAGGCAAACACTAAGATCCAAGGAAGACGCACGAACACTAGAGGCATCAAAGTATGACAAAAAGTGCATAAACATGCATGCCTATGACTCCACCTCAGCTCTGAAACAAGGTCTCTCACTGCACCTGAAGCACCCTGTTTTTAAGCCCTGGAGATCCATTTGTCTCCGCCCCCTGGTGTCGGCGTCACAGATGTGTGCTGGGAATCCCAACTCAGGTCCTTGTGCTTGCCCAGCGGGAATTTTGCCTATTAAGCCATCTCCCCAGGCCACAGGTCACCCCCCCGAGAGGGTCATCTTCATTCCACTGAACAGCTCAGAGGCACAGAAGCGTCCTGTGGGCCAGGTGGCTTCAGGTGCTTTCTTCTGTGGTGTAGTTGCCTAGCGATAGGGGCATTACATTCCCTAGATGACCCCAAGGTCAAGGAGGGCAAGGCTGGGGCTGAGGTGAAACAGTTCTTTCTAGGTGCATGGTACCATGGTGGTTCGGGGCACTCTGTGTCTAGAAGGCTGTGACGATGGCGATGGGGACAGTTTCAGCTGGGGAACGGAGCAAGTATGCTTGGATAGAACTCTTACAGCAATGTTGTCTTCTTTGTCCTCTCTGCAATGGGAGTGAGAGCCTTGGTGTGGGAAGCAGGTGTGGAGAAGGAGGGTCTGTACATCTGAACATGGGCGGAGCTTTCTGAACACTCTTAGACCCAACCTGTGCTGTCCTGCGCCAGTAGCCCCCTCTCCTCTCCACACAGTTCTGGGGAGTGGTGTTCTGTGGATCCTGCCCCATGGAATGGCTAGACCCGCCTTCTCTGTTTCCCAATTACTGTATGGTAGGTGGCCCAAGAGGTCACTTGGTTGTCTCTGTCCCAGTTGACCAGAACCCTCTGGACCCTGTGGGTGCTATGGGTTTCTTAGTCAGGGCTCTGGCCTCTACTCATGGTGGGAGGGTTGCAAGAACCCAGCAGACCAGATTTTGCAAGCCTGAAATAGTTTATGACCAGGCTGAGGCAGGGAGGAAGGAGGGCATGGCCCCAGGAATGCGGGAGGAATGTCTGGGAGGCCTATCCAGTCCCCCACCCGCCCCAGCTCCTCGAGGGAATGAGTACAGGCCTCAGGCCTATCAGGGCTAAGAAAAAATGATTTGGGCCTTCAACATTCCTGGGGCAGGGTGGTGGCGGTCCAGTGGTCCAGCAAGGAGATGGGGGAGGGATTTCATCTTCCTCCAGGGAGGCTGCCAGGGTTGTCCCTATCTGTTCACTCCTCTTCATCTTCCATGCTCAACTGTCCACAGCTCCGTGCATGTGCACCTCCATCTTCGTATGCGATGAGAAAAGCAGGGAGTCATTTTTAGGCTTGGAGTGGATTCTCTGTGTTTCCACTGTCAAACCGGAAGCTCCCCTGGAGCCAAGGCTGCTGTTTGTCCCTCAGCTTAGGAGTTTCTTAAGGTAGAAGGCTATAGATTTTCCAAGAAATGAAGGTTCTCAGAGTTCCCCACAGCCAGAATGGGGTAGCTTCCACCTCTAGTCCTGTGGATCTAAACAGAGCCACCCTTAGACCTGCCTGGAAGTAGGATGGTGCTCAGGGGGCTGCTCCAGGCTGCAGAGGACCAGAACATCCCCCTAATGCGACGCCGTGTGCAGGAAAGGGACACTTGGCACAGACACTCATCTGGACTGGGTACAAAGCCCTGCTGCCACCCTGGCCTTGCTTCCCTTCTGCTTGTGATTGGGGTCCATCTCGGAGAAGGAGGATGGCAGGGGTCGGGGTGGACTGGCAGCTGCGTGTCCAGCTTCCATTCATTAATGATACCTGCACATTCCTGTGGTGGGGCTGGTCACCTTCCCTTTCATCCATCTCCCTCTGAGTGAGCCAGCTGGTGGGGTGGGGACAACCAGGCAAGCGGAGAGAGAACTGGAGGGTGGCCAAGGTCACAAGGACCCAGCATCTTGAATTCCCACCCTGGCTCTTGTATGGAAAACACAAATTTTCCCAATCCCGGCTGGGTACACCACATTCCTCTTGTAGACAAGACTCTGCCCTCTGTTGGAAGGCTATCCACGTATTCGTAGACCAGCCCGCTAGGGTCAGCCTGTGGTCATAATGAAAAGCAATCTATGCAGAGTTGGACCAGTCTGTGGCAAGGATTAAGCGGGCACTGAGATCAGAGTTTAGGATCAGGCTCTGACCAGGGTTATGAATCAGCCTGTTTCCTGGGCTAGGAGAATTACATTTTGGCTAGATAGGATTAAGGTTAAGTCTGCACTCAAGGTGAGGGGTAAACCTATGACCAGAAAGAGGGAACCAGTCTGTATGCAGACTTCAGAGGCAATCTGTAAACTGGGCGGTGGTGGCGCACGCCTTTAATCCCAGCACTTGGGAAGCAGAGGCAGGTGGATCTCTGTGAGTTCGAGACCAGCCTGGTCTACAGAGCTAGTTCCAGGACAGGCTCCAAAGCCACAGAGAAACCCTGTCTCGAACCCCCCCCCCCCCAAAAAAACAGAGGCAATCTGTACCCAGGACTGTCCCCAACACTGGAGACCAGTCTATACTACACAGGATCAGGGATCAGGCTGTAACCAGAATTAAAGGTTTGTGGTGTTGAGGAGGAGGAGTCTTACATTGTAACTTTACCTACAACTTAGCCCCAGAAGACAGCCCAGCCACACGCAGGGTCTACAGTTTGGAGCGAGAAGGCTTCGCTGAGCCTTTACCCATACAACTTGGGTACCCACCTTTGACAGCTATTTGTGCAACAGTGGGGTGCCCTGTCCTTGTGGGCTTGGCTTTATCTTAGGTGGCAACCACAGGAACCAGCCCAGTCCCACGGGGAAACAGTCCCTGGCCAGTGGCTATGAGATGGCATCGCACAAGTGTCGCGGCAGAATGGCGAGCAATGGTGCGGTGTGCTTCTGTTCTCCCTAACCTCCTGAAACTCATTCAGCAACAGTTCATTCTGCAAACATTTCCTGAATAGCTGTCGTGCTTGGGGTCAGTGCCTCTCAATCTTGAGTGCACATAACAATTACCTAGGAAACTTGTGAGGAAGGCTGGCTCCCAGGCCCCACTCCAGGCTCTCAGTGGCCGGGAGGGCTTCAGAGCTGCGCAGGAACCTGCCCTTTCCATAGCGTCCGGCAGGAGCCAGCGAGATGGCTCACAGTCAAGAGGATTTACTGCTCTTCCAGAGGACCCAGGTTTGATTCCTAACACTCGCATGAAGGTTGACAGCCATCTGTAACTCCAGGCCCATGGGATCCAACATCTTCTTCTGGCCCCCTCAGGCACCAGGAATGCATTCCGTGCATAGACGCACATGTGGGCAAAATACACACATAAATAAAAACGATTTTTCAGGGGCTGGGGCAATGGCTCAGAAGTTAAGAACACTGGCTGTTTTTTCAGAGGACCTGAGTTCAATCCCCAGTAACCACATGGTGGCTCACAACCATCTCTAGTGGGATCTGATGCCTTCTTCTGGCATTAAGGCACTCATATACATAAAATAAATAAAGAGATCTTTAAAAAAAAACAAAAGAAGACAATTTTTCAAAAAGATTTTAAGACAAGTGTGGTGGTGCATGCCTTTAGTTCCATCATACGGGAAGCAGAATCAAGTGGATCTCTGTGAGTTCAAGGCCAGCCTGATCCACGTAGTGAGTTCTGGAATATCCAGGGCTGTGTAGAGAGACCCAGTTTTACAAAGAAGAAGGAGGAGGAGGACAAGGAGGAGGAAGAAAAGGAGGGAGTGGAGGAGAAGAA
>NC_022028.1:9236372-9239368 GCF_000317375.1 Microtus ochrogaster | reverse complement strand
TGTGTGTGTGTGTGTGTGTACACTGTGTAAATCAGAGGGCAACAAAGTTGGTCCTCTCCTTCCACCATGTGGGTCCTAGAGATCAAACTCAGGTCACCCTACTTGGCAACAAGTGTCTTAACCACTGAGCCATCTCACTAGACCTGGGATGTCATTTCTTACATGTTATTTTTTGAGGCAGTATCTCCCAATGGCATGGAGATCTTCAGTTAGGCTAGGCGGGCTGTCCAGTGAGCCTCAGTGCTAATATTACAAATATACAGTACCATGCCTGGATTTTTACGTAACTCATGGGTATTGAACTTCATTTCTCATGCTTGTACAGCAAGCTCTTTACCAGTAGAGCCATCGCCCCAGCCTCCCACTCGGCCCTGTGCAGTGCTACCAACCACAGCTTTTGTTTCAGTTGGTAAGTTGTGGCAACAGCAGATATGTATGTATATATGTATGTATGTATGTATGCGTGCATGCATGCATGTATATATGTATTATGCATGTATGTTTGTGTGTTGCGTTCCAACTATTGCAGTATTGATTACATTTTTGCAGACAGCCATTTTCTCTTCCCTCACACACCTTGGCCAAGAATCCTGAGTTGGTGATAGACAGATAGTTGAGCACTTCAGGGCATTTATTGCTTTTAAGAGATGTAGGCTCAGTTCCCATGGTGGCTCACAACCTCTGATTCAGGGGATCTCTTAGGACTTCCAGCTTCACCAGGTATGCACATGGTGCCCATGTGCACACGCAGGCAAACACTCGCACACATAAAATAAGTCCTGTTGCTCCTTGAGAATGTCCCTGGAAGCAATAAGCCTATCAAAGACAACTCCCTCTTCTGGGATTCACTGCCATGAACTGTTTCTGGAAGGTTCCATAAATCATTTTAAATATTTCTTTTTAATTATGTATAGGTGGGTGTGTCTGCATGTGGGTATGTGCACATGAATGCAGGTCCTGAGGGACTCAGGGGCATTGGATTCCCTGGAGCTGGAGCTATGGATGCTTTGAGCCACCTGATGTGGGTTCTGGGAACCAAACTCAGGTCCTCTGGAAGAGCAGCAAGTGCTCTTAACTGCTGAGCCATTTCTCCCAGTTTCACCCATACAACCTTTTAAAACCTGTTTTTAAGTGTGTGTGTGTGTGTGTGCTCGCGTGCGCGGGTATGAATACAACCTTGTAAACCCTTGTTTTTATGTGTGCGGGTATGTGCCCATGAGTGCAGTGCCACGGAGGCCGGAAGAAGGCATGGGATTCCCCTGGAGCTGGAGTCATAGGCCACTGTCAGCTCCTCAACGTGGGTGCTAGGGATCAAGCTGAAGTCCTCTGCAAGATTTGTGTGTTCTTAATTGCTGAACTGTCACTTCCAGCCTCCATAAATCCTTACTTCACATCCCTTTCAAAGCGGATGAACTTCTGGAGATCTCTCTAGGATAGAAGGAGGTGTGTGCTGTCCAGGGTGCGTCTCAGAAGCTTATGGAGAGCACAGCCTCTGTCTAGCTCCGTAATTCTAGACCCACATGCAGGAAAAGCTGGAAGTAATCTTCCACGCCTCCCAGGTAAGCTGCAGGCCAACTGCTCTCAAACTCCTGATACCAGCAGGAGGCTTTCTCACCATCCCAGATCAGTTCTCCTAGTTGGTTTCTGACCAGTGTTTCCAGAGATACATGGATTCTCTGGCTTCTCAGCCTGCAGTGACTTCCCACTAGGACATACACATGCACACGTGCACATGTGCACAGATCCACACACGCACATTCAGAGCTCTCCCTCCAGGGTGTTCCTCTCATTTATTCATGCATCCATTCATGCATTCATTCCTTGACCATCCATCTGGTTCCTTGAATAAAACAGGGTCCTGGCTCATGAGGTATCCAGGGGGCAGGCATCCTTCAGCTGTATGGAAGGGATTCCTGATTCAGTCTCAGATAGGGAGATGAACAAGGCAGTGACTTCTTCATGATAAGGTAACCTTTTGTCTGAGTTTTGAGTTAGAGAAGGGAGTGAGCTAAGGTGTCTGGGCTGAGATAATATAGCCCAAAGAAAAGTGTCCCCGCCACTGATTTCAGTGCCACCCACTAGAGGCTAGACCCTGAGGTTTAAAGCTGGGAGAGTGTGAATGGAGACTGAAGAAGCCTGCAGGGCTGACATCACGGTAGTCTGTGTGGGTGGGTGGGCCAGTGGGAGCTGCAGAGATCCAACCTTGGTACCATCAGCGGTATCTGTTGCGGCTGACATATCTCAGGGATGTGGGTGCTGAGCATCTCTCTCAAGGAGATTGCTGGAAAGTGCTGAGAGCACCAGGAAGTACCAAGGGGCCACTCTGCCGGGAAGTGCTGGGAAGAGGGAGCCCGGGCTTTGTCTGAGTTCCAGTGAGGCATTGATCCTTCCCGGGCCTTGATGTCTTATGTACAGAGTGGCTGCCATCTGACATTGGTGGCCAAGTGGTGGAGAGAGTGACAGAGTTGGTGTTGCAAACCGTGGGTGAGGGCATCTCAGGAGAGGCCACAGGCTGGAGCTCACTCCGAGGATGCAGGCGCACACCAGAGCCTGGTCTCCCTTCCTGAGGTCTGGCTGCTGTCCCATAGCTGCCTGAGTAACAGTGATATGGAGGTTTGATAACGGAACCAGGAGAAGCTATCTCCACCATAAACACGCCCTGGTTTTCTCCAGCTCTGGTGTCTCCAAATGTTTGGCCTTGCAGCTGGCTGGCCCTCTGGCCCCAAAGCTTCCAGGGAGGAGTAAGTTATCTGGCCTGAAGGTATCAGAGTTGTGCCAGGCCCCGCCACTCCAAACAAATGGAATAGTCGCCTGTGGGCAATTCCCAGCTTTCCCAACCAGCAGGTAGCCAAGTGGCTGCTGCTTGGGACAGTTAGGGCCCCAGGCTCTAGGTCACTCCTGCCTGACCAGAGGGGAATTTAGACTCAAGGGTGGAAAGCAGTTGGGGTAGAGGCAGGGTCCCTGAGTTTTCACTTCCCAACCAAAGGGCTGTGTAA
>NC_022028.1:9227500-9236055 GCF_000317375.1 Microtus ochrogaster | reverse complement strand
TGTTTCCCGCAGTTTCTGGGTGAGACCTTCCTGTCCTCTTCACCAATCTCTTGGAAGTTCCAGTTGTTCCAGAAGCAAGCTTTAGGCAGGAGAGCTAATGTGTGGTTCAACACAACTTGTGAGAGACTAAGGAAGGTTGTGGATCTGACAGGGAGATATTCGGTTACTGCTTTGTTTACTCAGTCAGTGAGACTGAGGAACAGGCCATGGTGGGAGCAGGTACCTAGTGTGAGCTGTGTGAGCTGTGTGGTCACTGCACTGGGACTCTGGACTTGCTGGAAGCCGATGAGAAGGGCAGGGTCCTTGTCGGAGCTCCTGCACTGGTAACTAGAACATCCTTGGCCCACAGGCAGCATTTGGGAAGTGAGCCCGTGGGGTAAGTGGGATTCTCGCTTGCACCCACAGAGCTCTGTCCAACCACGGTGGCAGGGCAGACGAAGGTACTCTCTCGCCCTGGAAGCTTCCCTGATGTGCCTTCTCCCAGAGACCCATGGGAAGTCAGCCATAGGCTCTGAGTCAGGGCCAACTCTGAGGGTTCTAGGTAAAGAAAATATGGTCCTCGGTGCCAAGGAACAGGGATGTTTCCTCGGAGGCTCTTCTCTGGCTCAGGGGTAATTTATGGTCCCACGAGAACAGGGTACAGCAGGGGCTGAGAGAACAGAGATGGATGTAGATCTGGGAACCCTGGGATGGGTCCTTCGGGAACCTGGGAATGCTGACTATTGCAATAGAGTGGTTCTCACGGCCGCTCCATAAGCACCTAGCAAAATTTTGGTGGAATCAGAATATTATTTTGCTCAGATTAGGAGCTCGATTCCTGAGGGCCCTTCAATACCTCTCCACCCCCAATTTTGTTTGTTTGTTTTGGTTTTTTGAGACAACTTTGTTGCCCAGGCTGGCCTAAAACTTACCATGTAGCCCAGGTTAATCCTGAGCTCGTGATCCTTCTCCTCACCCTCCCGAGTGCTGTCGCTGATCCACTCTTGGTTTATAAGAGGGTCTTCCTATAGAGTTGGCTTCATCTAGCCCTGCACCCTAAGAAAGGCCTTAGCTCCCTAAGGCCAGCCCTGGCTGGGGGACAGGGCATAGGCTCCCAAGTGAGCCAGCACTGGGGTTGAAGCAGCTAGACTTGAAGTGAGGAAGGAGGAAGTGTGTGTTTCTTTGCTTCCACTGGGGTAGAAGAGGTGGTAAAGCAAGAGGCTGCAGGGAAGAGACCCTGACCCCCAAACACCTCTGTGCATCTCCAGCCCTCTGGCTTAGCCATCTCTGTATGACAGCGCCATTCATGGAGTTAGGACTGGGTAGCGGGAAGGCTGCACATCTGTGAGGGACATTGGGATAGGTACATATGTATGTGTGTGTGCACACATGTGTGTGCATGTTTCTTGCTGTAACAACCCTGAAGAGAATGTAGGAACATCTCTATTCTAGATACTGACACTGGTTCTCTCTGTGGTGGCTGTGACTTTCCCTCTAGACAAGGGACAGCCCTCTGAGCTTCAACGCCTGTTTCCTTGGTACCAGATCCAGAATGCTTTCTTATGGAACAAATTCCAACTGTTTCTGCTTTGGGTTGCGGTTGAAAGTCTTTCACCAAACCCGGAGCTCACCGATTTGGCTAATGGGACCCACCTGTCTCTGTCCCCACCCCCATCCTCCCTCCCTTTCTTCCCACCCTTGCTCTGAAGGCTGGCATTACTGACCCAGGAGACCATGATCAGCTTTTTAAAGCAATCACTGAGGACCCACATGTGTGCCTCGTGTTTGCACGGCACCTTCTGCTCAGACTCTTTGAGAGCTGTGATCCGCTAGTCCCACACATCCAGGCCAAGCTCAGGGTTTGACGACAAGGTCGTAGAAACTGGGTGACACTGTGGACCTTGTGACCAGGGCCCTAGTTTCCCTTGCCTGGGAATGGGGTTCACTCATAGTAAGGCAGGCCAGTGTGGAGGCAGGGTCTGGGCCTTGCTCTATGGAGCCCCCTCTCCCACCTGGGGCCTTTGACCTGAATTTATCGTATAGCCTGATGCCATCTGGATGTGAACGCAATATCCCATCTATACGATGATCTAGGACATAAGAGAATCTTCCAGCATTCCTGATGCACAGCCAGGGCCACATCAACTGCCTCCCACCCCGGCACGCATCCAGGCTTCTCAGGAGATTTAATGAGGTGCTTTCCAGGAATAAATACTTGTAACCCGTTGGCTGCTAGGAAAAGGCATCCTTCAAACAGATGAAGAACCATGAATCTCAGAGCTGGAGAAGTTCAAATCTTGGTTTGGCCGAGGGCAAACATCTCCTCACTAAGCCTCAGTGTCCACAACAGTGAACTGGGGATGACCAGAGCCCCATGCAAACCTCGTGGTACCACTGAGAGTTCAGATTAATCAAGTCTGCTATATAAGATACTGCTATAAAGAATTATGTTAGTGCAATTTCCCGTGATCCTTTGTTAATTCTGAGATGGTCTCAACTATGAGACCCATCTCAGGTCTCATACCATGTCACCTATAGCCCAGGCTAGCCAGGAACTCTTTATGTTGCTATGGATCCCAGACTAGCCTTGTATGTATGACCCTCCTGCCTCAACCCCAGAGAGTTAGAATTCTAGGTGTGTGCCCCTACTCCCCACTATGGTCTTTTAATGTCCATTTTGGGTATCTCTGTGCTGAGGAGTTCATAGGAAGCCCACCCTTAGTTTTCCTTAGGAAAGGCTTCATGTTGATGGACTAGGAAGAGGCTGAGCTGCCTAGAACAGTGTCTCCTGGTCAGCAGGTGCTGAGCTCTGGGGTAAGGGGAGGAAGGTAAGGCAGTCATGTGCTCTGTGCAAACCTTCTGAGGTGGCAGCATGGGGACCGAACCCCTGTTATGGCCGGTGGGCCAGTAAATAGAAGCTTCCAAAATAAAGACGTTCAATTTGACTCTGAAATGAGCTTCTTGTCAAGAATTGCAGGGTGCGGAGGACCAGAGTCCCAGGCCTCTACGAACTCTGACCTTCAGGAAATAATTTCAACACCTCCAGCTGGAAGGTTGAGGGAGGGGACGGTATTGAAGTCAGGCAGGCCACCACCCAACCCCCACCCTTCCACCCTCTTTTGCTTCATTCCCGCTTCAGGCCTTCATCCCCTTCTGCTGCAGCGAGAACCTGGCCTTGGGTTGGGGACAGTAGGGAAGCCGTGGGAAAAACAATCAAACCTCAGTCAGTCGTATAATTAGTTGTTCCTCTGAGACTGTGGTCGCCTCCGTTTTCTCTGCCTGGCCATCCCCCACCCTGCCCTGCAGGACAAGGGCTTCTGAATACCAGGTCGTCACCTCATCAATGTGAACGGGAAGTCTGGACATGAGCCGGATGGCCATAAATCACCCCATGTGAGAAAAGGTGAAAGACTTGGTGTGTGCGTGTGTGCTGCCTGTATGTGCTCCGTGTGTGCGTGTGAGCCCCACCACATGTTCCATACATGTATCACATTAATGACAAAGTACACGTATCACACATGCGCATCTCGTGTGCATCCACAGAGACCTGAGCAGCAACTATGTATCGACCTCAACCTACATCAATGTGGTGGGTGCCCGTGTCCTCACACACTGTACATATACTATAAATAAAATGTTTTTAAAGTATTAAAAAGAGGATCTGGAGGGATGGCTCAGCAGTCAGGAAACTGTACTTCTCTTGCAGAGGTCCCCAGTTCAGGAACAAGCACCCACATCCTGGTAACCCCAGCTCCAGCAGACTCCAACCCTCTGACCTCTTCAGACATTTGCACTCATGTGCATACACCCATGTACAGAAACACACGTACATGCAATACAAAGTAATACCAAGAGTAATAAAATCTTGAAAAAAAATCAAAGACTCTATGTCTCATATGAAGGCCAAACAATAACTCGCAAACAATGTTTCAAAGAAGACTTGGCATGAACCAAGATCCAGTAAATACCGGTTATTACCATGAATAGATTTGTGGGCTCAGGGGACATGGGCAGGCCTGGGGACATGCCCTGCTTAAGTCTGGTTGTCTGGGTGCCCAAGCCTCTCCATGAACATGCCTTGCAGTTCAGACATGTGAACAGAGTGGCTGCAGCCACACATGGTCTCCCTCTATATGTGCAGGTTCCTTGGCATGTTCACATGAAAAACAGTTGGGCAGGGCATCATCTCATTGATGAGAGCCCCACCTGGGACTGGGAAGCTGGCCTCAAACCCACCTGCCCATGCTACAGCCCATACAGGTACCCAGGGCACAGTACAGATGCAAGCTGTCTCCTGCTGGCCTTGCATAGCGGTACAGGATGCTAGAGATGTGCAGCCCCAGCTCTGAAGATTAGTAACATCATTGACAGTTAGCAGGGCTCAGGGGCTTCTGGGCGCTGCTACCAGGGCTGGGTCCTAAGAGAAGGGAGTTCTAGGTGGAGAGAGCCTCCCCGCCCCGGGTGGTAGGTAGCACTGTATGTGTGGTGAAGGGAAGGGCGGAAAGGGTCGAGTCTGGGAAGGCCAAAGGAACTGGATCCTGGGACCTAAGGACCTTCTGTTCTTTAAAGGCCTGGTCAGACATTCGTTAAATTGAAATTCCAAAGCCCAGATTGTGACGGGGACACTGTCTGTTAGCTCTGCTGCCGCTGGGAAGTCCTCCTTGCTGCCAGGCAGAACCGGCGCAGAAAAACTGACTTCCCTTGAGGAAGGGGTCCTGTCAGCTCACCGCTCCAGGTCACAGCCACCCTTGAGGAAGGGGTTCCTTCAGCTCACAGCTCCAGGTCACAGCCATCCTTGTAGGGTAGTCAAGGTGGGACCTTCAAATAGCCGTCATGTCACATCCGGGGTTACAAGCAGAGAGACTGAAAAAAATGCTCACTTGTTTGCTGGTTTGTGCCCAGCTTGAGTTTTTCACTCACATGGTTCAGGAGCCTGTGCCTAGGGACTGGTGCTGCCCACAGTGGGTGGGGTTTCCCACACCAGTTAACTCAATTAAGACATCGCCCCTCCCCAAAGCGCTCATTGATTTACCCACAGGCCAACCTAACATAGACAGTTCCTCGCTGAGACTCTTCCCAGATGATTCCAGGTTGCCTCAAGTTAACAAAGTTAATACTTACAGGTCCCTGAATTTCCACCTCATTAGCAGGAAGGAGAGATTTGGAGGAGGAGGGAGCAGTGAGTCCCTTCAAGCTTACAGCTCAGCCAAGGGGTCAGGTGAGAGGCTGGGCCACCCAGCTTGATCAGGGTCTGTGCCCTCTGGAGGTCAGGGGTCAGGGGTCAGGTAGCTCCTTTTCCAAGAAGACTCCCCTTGCCTCTGTGTTGGGAGGAATGGCTCCTCACACAGGCCTCAGGCAAGCACTTGGGCAAGGCAGCAGATTAGCTTCAGAAGGAGGCCCAGGCAGGGATAAAAGGGGACATGGGCCTCCATGAAAGGCCAGGGGTGTTAACTCCCCCACTTTCAGTGGTTTGTCCAGGCTCCCCGCCCCCCACCACCACTTAATCTTATAATACCTCCCAGCAAGGTCCCTTTGTTCTCTGTCTTGCAATAGGTGGAAGGAACTGGGCAGCTCCTCTAGACCTTTCCTTAGGACCTTATTGCAGCTTCTATTGGTGGCTGCCAAGGCACCTTCAATCCCTCCTTGGGTCCCTAAGAACTTCTCAAGGGAATAGTTAAGGCAGCTAGCTGCTAACAGACACATCTCTGGAAGTGTCTTTCAGAGGGCCTGCTTTGCACCCACATAACTGTGCAAGAAGCAGGGCCAGGCTGGGGCTTCTACTTTGGAAATAAAAGGTCCTTTCTGTTGCTGGAGAACCCTCTAGTTGGGAGATCTGAGGCTGGGTGGGTGGAAGGGGGTTTCCCTCTCTTCCTTACCTCCATGGGCTCATGTCTAGGAGGCCATGGCTTTGGTTAATGCTCTAACATAACCACCTTGAAATCTTAAAAACTTCCAAATAAGTGGCTTGGATTTTCCCTCTACAGTGGACCCCACAGGGTACATAGTTTGTGGCATCTAGAATTAGGGAGTAGCATGCCCAGAAACCTGAGGAAATGGTTCCAGCCTCAGCTTAGCCCTGACAGATAAACTTCCAGCAAGCCTCCTGCCTCTTTCTGCACCTCAGTTTCCCTAGGGAACAGAACACTAGACACATTGTCTGGACCACCTTCAGAGCCACGGTCAGCTGGCACCTCAGGAAACTGGAGTGTCACTGAAAGAGAAGGGTCCGGATGACGACTTGGCCCAGTGGTTGGGAGATTGCCTAGTTTGTGCAAGGCCCTGGGTTCGGGATGGAAGGGGGAGGGGACTACAAGGTGGTTCAGATGGTAAAGGCCTTCACTGCCACCCCTGATAACCTGAATCCAATTCCTGGGCCCACACGGTGAAAGGAGAAGTCCAATACGCACAAGTTGTCCTCCGGCTTTTATGTGCTCATCATAGCATGTGTTCTTACGTAGATACACAACAATTAACTGAAAACATAAAGCACATTATTTAAATTAAAGAGAAGAGAGAGGAAGGTGGGAGGGAGGGAAGGAAGAGGAGGGAAGGGAAGAAAAGAGAAAAGGGGGATGGGAAAGAGAAGAAAAGGAGGATAAGAAGGCACAAAAGAGAAGAGGACAATCTACAGTCTGTGGTGTTTGCGCCTTCGGACTCGGCAAGAAACTTGCAGGCTGCCAAGGCAGACGGCTGTCCCGGATCTTTGCAGCCCTTGCCCAGGAGGGTTGTGGATACTGGGGACGGGTGGAATGATCTAGTCCCTGATGACCTCTGTGAAGAGTATGTGCTGTGATTGTGAGGGTCTGCGTTTAAATCCCAGCATCCATGCTCCCACGCCAGGTCACCTAGAACAACCTGTATCCCTAGTTTCAGGGAACCCAGACTCCAGTGACCTCTTTTGGCCCCTGCACTTACATGTCCATTCCACAGACCACACATACACACACACACTTTTTTGTTTGTTAGGTTTTTTGTTGTTGTTGTTGTTGTTTGTTTTTTTGAGAGAGGGTTTCTCTGTGTAGCCTTGGCTGTCCTGGAACTCACTCTGTAACCAGGCTGGCCTCAAACTCATAGAGATCTACCTATGCCACCACTGCTCAGCCCACACACATTTTTTTTAAATCTTTTTTTTTTTTTTAAAGAATTTTAGAAAAGAATCTTTGAACAAGAAATGAGCAGAGAAGATGACTTGATGGTTAAGAGCACTTGTTCTTTGTTCATTTAGAAGACCTAAGTTCAGTTCCCAACACCCACACCAGGCAGCTCACAACCACTTGTGACTCTTCTGGCCTCCAAGGGCACCCGTACACATGTGGCATTCATTCACACACACAGACATACATACAGAGACACACAAACACACGCAGACATACGGGGGGGTGGCAGGAGGAGAGAGAGAGACCCCTTCTTATTTGTCCATAGACAGAGGAAGGAAGATCGACAGCCCCGCCAGGATGTCTGATGAGATTTGGGCTTTCCCTTCCCTCCCCTTTCTGCTCTGCAGCTCAACCTTGGCAGGTGGATTGAGAATCTGGGAGGTAGCCTCTCTCCAGCTGAAAGTTTGAGACTCCTGAGAGCTCGCGGCTTCAAGTTCCACCTGCCAGACTCCGCCAAACCTGGCCCAGGTTCCCTCTCCATTCAGGCTGGAGGGGAGACTGCCAGGTGAGGATGGGGCACTCTGGGTACCAGTCCTGGCTGGGCTGCTGGCTCCAGGTGCAGCCCCGAGCCTCCTTCTGACCTCCAGTCCCTTTCTCTGTAGAATATGCAAACTGCAGACTAACTAGACCACAGCACATTTGTCGAGGCTGGAAAGCCATTGGTGTCCAGGGTTCTCATTTCATTGGCCTTGACGCTGCCCCTCCTTTACCTTCCAGCTGTAAAAATGTCACTTCAGCAAAGACAACTAATGATTCCCTATGGGGCAGCAGATCCTACTGATGGCCCCTCGGTGAATCTATGCAGTCATCTCTGGTGCAGCCTCTGGGCCCAGCAGCTCCTCAGTCAGCAGTTCCCTTGGGAAGGTGGCTTGCTGAGAATCTCACTGGCCCAGGTCCAGGGCTAGACCCAGCCAGGGGCACACGAAGGGGGGTTGATGGACTGCCTAGAGACAGTGCGTTGAGAGGGGACTAGACAGGAATGTGGGCAGAGAGAGTAGAGGGAGAGAGCAAACAAACACGTGTGAATGCAGATGTGGGAAGCGGGTGACCACAGTGGAGGGCAAGGGCTAGGCTGCGTCTCTCCAGGGCTAGAGGGTTACCATGGGCTGTGACCTTGCCCCCAGCACAGCACACACAGGGAAGGGAAGGACTGGAAAGGGGCCCTGGGCCCTGGAGGTCCTTCCTGAGTCCCCAGTCAGGATTCCATGCTTTGAGGAAGTTTCCTTTGGGGACATTTGCTGCTCTTGCAAAGGATCCGGTTTTGGTTCCCAGCACCTGCATGGCAACTCAACTACCTACAGTGCCAGTTGCAGGGGATCTGATGCCCTCTTCTGGTCTCCATGGGAACCAGACACACAGGTGGTGCTCAGACATGTGCAGGCACAACATCACATACAACACAAAATAAGAGAGGGGGGG
>NC_022028.1:9204830-9227400 GCF_000317375.1 Microtus ochrogaster | reverse complement strand
GTCTTCTTTTACCTGAGGTCTCAGGGGATAGTCAAGCACTGCTTTCTATGATCTAAAGTAAAGGGGTTTCTCCACCTCCAAAAGATGCCTGGGATGTATTGTGTTCTGAAGAACCGTAGCACAAATTCTAGTTGGTCTTAATAATAAAAATCCATAGTCAGATATAGGGATTTAAGCTGAAGATCAGAGAAGCAGAGTGGCCAGCCACCAGAGAGTTCTTTTACCTCTACAGACCAAAGGGGCGACCCAGTCCTCAGACTGCATCTTTCAATTGCATCTGTCTCCACCAAACCTCAGACTGCCCTGAGCTGCTGTCTCCTCCTGCCTTCTTTTCCTCTCTCCTCCCAGCCACGTCACTCCCGTCTCCACCTCCCTAGTGCTGGGATTAAAGCCGTGTGATCCCAAGTTTTGAGCTCTTTTTCTCTTTTAGACAGATTTAATCTTGCGTAGCCCAGGGTGGCCTTGAACTAACAGAGGTCCCTCTGTCTGTGTCTCCTGAGTCCTGGGATTAAAGGTGCGTGCCACCACTCCCTCCTCTAGTGGGCTTAGCTCTGCACTCTGTTCTTAGGCAAGCTTTATTTGCTAAAATGTAAACAAAATATCACTACAAAGCACCAAGGCAAGAACCAGGCCAAGATTTTGAAGACCTTGTCCCTTCCATTTGGTCTTCTTGCTCCATAGTGAGAGGCAAAGTACCTGTCTTTTCTGAGATCAATGGTACCCTAATCTGTAAAGAGAGGATAAAAAGGGCTGGAGGAGGTGTGTGGCTCAGTGGTAGAACTCTACCTAGGCTCTAGGTTCCTGGTTCAAATTCCAGTACTGGAAAAATAAATCTGGCAATCACAGAGTTGAGGACAACTGTTGGTAAAGGCATTTGATCTTTAAGCCTGCAGACCCATGTTCTGGAACCATGTAAAGATGGACGGACAGAATGGACTCCACAGCCTGCCCTGGCACACATGCACCCTCACATACATCATCCATACACACACACGCACACACACACACACACACACACACACACACACACACACACACGATAAATCGGTTCATTAAATAAATGAAAATGGGGACAATATCATCTCTGCCACCACCGAAGAAAGCTGGTAGGCCCCAGAGGTAGCCTTTGGAGGTGAGAGGGTGCGCATTTTGGTGGGACACAGGGTGGGTGAGACAAGAGCCTCCTCAGCTGGGCTCACGTAACAATAAGACCAGGACCGAATGCAGCCAGTAAATCCTTTCCCACCTCAGCCCCTCAGCTCTTGGAGACAGGCTCATAACTCAGCTCTAAAGAGAGCTAGGACAAGGCTCCAGCTGCAGTTCAGGCCTGTCCCAGGCACGCACTCAGAGGGCATAAGGGACCACACGTGTCTCCCACACAGGGTGAGCCAGAGGGAGTCCATGGGACCAAGGAGAAGGGGCCCGAGGCCTTTCCAAGGGAGCTCTGTAGTCTTAGGGGCCAGTGAAGGCCTTGTAAGCAGGGCGGCTGGGATCACGGACTCTCAGGGCTCAGAGAGACACTAGGCCCTCTCATGCAACCAGACCCAAGTCATTTTAGGCCACCGTGGAAAGGGGGAGAAGGAGAAACTAGGAGGCCTTGGTTAGGGTCTCCGTTTTCACATACTGAACTTATTAGAAGCAGCCTGCTTCTGAATTCCCACGAGCCCTTTTCTTACATTTGAAGTTTTCGAAACCTGAGGGCTAGGAAATGGAGATGGAGGGGGCCACAGACACGGCCCCACCCCCACCCTGCTCTGCTCAGGGCCAGGGTGATGAGAGGGTGGATGGTGAGGAAACAGCTTTCCAAATCAGGAAGGGCCATCCTGGAGCAGGGCCCTCAGAAGGGGGTGGAACGAGCAGAATTTTCTCAAATTGCCTCAGCAGGAGGCTGTTCTGGAAAGGGGCGGTGAGCTCCCAGGGGCAGGAGAATAGTGCGGTGTGCCTGGCCACAGCAAGCTGCCGTGGAGGACTCGGCCCTCACAGACCTGGTCATACCTGCCTCCTGCCACACTTCCTGCCTCCAAATCCAGCCTCAAAGCCACCAGCTGGGTGTACACGGTTCTCAATCTTTCCGAGGCCCTTGATGTGAAGGCTAACTAAATTAATAATTCAGAAACTGAAAAATGTAGTCTAAAATCGCCTACTCCACAAAAATGAGTGTTTCTAAAAGGTTGGTCTGACCAGGACAAAGGATGCTTGCCACTAGCTATGGTGGCACCTTTGCCTCTGGGCACTGTAAGACATTTGTCCCTGGACACAGTTCCTCTAAGTCTCAAAATAAAATCCCATGAGTCAAGGTTTCTGCAGGCATCCCTGAAATGGCATATGACTTTCTTCAATCCCAGTGCTCAGGAGACAGAGGCAGGCGGATCTCTGTGAGTTCATGGCCAGCCCAGTCTACAGAGTGTTACAGGACAGCTAGGGCTACATGGAGAAACCCTGTCTTGAAAAACAATCAAAACAAAAGCAAAACAAAAACTGAACATACAAAAGGAGTAGCTGAGAACAGTTGTTGACTTGGATGTGAGCAAGGGACAGGGCCTAGGAACCAGTTCGGATGGAGCCATTCGGAAGAGCAATGGCAGCCTCAACAGATGCAGGTGATCATGGGGCCAGCACTTTTAGGAGAATTTCCAGGCAGGAACCAGGGCCATAGGTGGAGGGACACAACCACTGTCAAACTGTGGTCTATCAAGGTGTGGCGTATCTGCATTCTTCCTGCACCCTTGGTTTCTGCTGGTGCCTCCACTGGCTGAAGTCAACCAGGAGGCAAGGCAGGGGGAGCTGGGTGATGCAGTTCGTGAAGGATCATCCCTAGAACAAAGGGGGAGAGTGAATGGGGGGGGCAGCATGAATGAAGTACATCTGTCTCTGAGTGTGGTCATCAGCGCACTATGGCCCCAGCCCATCTTGCCAGCAGTGTACATACGGTGAGCCCAGAGTGAGCACCTGCTCACGTGGTATCTTCAGGATATTCCATGGATTTAAATACCTTTCCCAGCTTCATGTCTTGACCGATGCCAGCTCACCTTTGGACCTCAGTTCAGGTTGAATCTGTGTTCTCAGAGCCCCTATCCACCTCCAGTAGGCACCCAAGTGCCCACAATGTCTTGGCTCTTCACTTGCTTTGAGGAGTCAGGATTATTTTTCAACAGTATGTATCTCAGGTTAGCAAGCTGGCTTAGCAGGTAAAGGCACCTGCCACCAAACCTGACAACATGCATTTGACCTGGTATGCATCCATGTGTGTGTTCATGTGCACGTTCATGCACTTTCATGCCTGTACACGTGTGTGGAGGCCAAGGGTTGACTTGATATGTGGATGATGACCTTGAACTTCTAAACCTCCTGCCTCCATCTCTGAGAACAGGGATTATATATGTGCGTACCACCAGGCCAGGCCAGGTTTATGCTGGGGCCTGAACCCAGAGCTTGCCCATCTAAGTAACTGCTTTACCACTGGGCTATATCCCCAGGCCTGTGTAAGTCTTTTTCCTTCCTCCTCTCCTTCCACACCCATTGTAGCTCTGTCCTCTGGATTGGTCTGCTTTGGGATAGCTCCCCAGGACACTCAGCCCCTTCTTCCTGGCCCCTATCTTTACTCTTGTGAGCTTGAGCCAGGAGCTCCAGTTTGGGAAGGCGTCTGCCTACCCCCCAGCTGGGGCCATCTGGGCCACAGGGAGCCAGACAAGAAAACCACTGGTCAACGAAGCAGGGTGGCCTGCCACAGTGTGCCAGCCTGAGTGTCCGCCCTGTCTCTCTCTCCCCTGAGGGATGTCCCCAGTGGACTGGCTAGTGGCCCGCGATTCCAAAGAGAACAAGCTCTCTGCACACTGTGGCTGAGGAAGGATGAGCAGACTGTCCTGCCAGCCTTGTGTGGGGATGAGGGAGGTGCCCTGCCAGCCAGCACCTCATAGGTCGCTGGCTCCAACCAGAGCCACCAAGGTCATTGACTGCTGGTCATTTTCCCCTGAGTCCTTTATGGGAAGTCATAGATTCTAGTTATGGGTGGGAGGGAGGGCTATCCCCCAAGGTGCTCTGAGGGATGTGGGCTCTGTTTGGGAAAAGTCCACACTGGTGGGATTCAATTACCGGGGCCCAGAGCTATGGACTCTGGGGAGACAAGGTTCTCTTTGGCATCTGGCTCGCTGTCGGGTGGAGGAAGCAATGCTGTCTTGGCTCCAGAGCTTGGCAGCTCAGGTCCTGATGGCATGAAGGCTAGACCATTCCTTAGCCATCTACATAAGGCATACCTCAACAGGCCTCCCCCACGGCGTTCCGTCCCAGGCCGGAGGGGCACAGAGCCCACAGAGAGGGTGCTTAGCCCCGCTCCAGTGGTGTAGAAAAGGGCCTCCCCTGAGAGGCGCCAGTGGGGAGGAGAGGCCTACTGGGGGTGGGGAACAGTGTCCCACTGCTCCTCTTGACGCAAGGCAAAGCATAAGCAGGGCTCATGCCCACCCCCCAGCACCCTCCACAAGTCGGTCCTGCGGCAAAGGGTCCATCCACAGCCCGCACTCTGCTCTCCATCCGGAAGAAAAGAACCAAAAAAGAATGGAATTCTCCAGATCGACATAGGCACGCCTTCCTGGATTTAGTCTTCTCAGTATGTTTGGCCATTCAATAAACCCAACAAACATCCAGCAGTCCTCTGGGGTGGGGATGGGGTGGGGCTAAAGAGCCGTAGGAAGCAAAAGTTCCCTGAGTTACAAGCAGCATAGACCCCCATTTCATGATGCAACCAACCCTCTGGTCAGCAGGCTGGCCTCTGGCCAAGTGTCTTCCTAGTCATGTTGCCTCCCTGAGCCCCGTTTTTTTACCTTCCCAAGGGGTAACTGGGGCTATGTGTCTTTCATGGCTTCACCAAGGCCATCCTTGCACCAGGCCCTCATATGCACCCCAGGGCACAGACGGGTGGCTCAGCAGGGACCAGGCCACTTGAAGTTTAAGCTGACACTGCCACACTCTTCTCTGAAGACCGTCAGCCTTCCCTCCACGCTCACTCTCCAGCACGGCTTGCTTGTTTCTGTTTTGAGACAAGGTCTCTGGTAGCCCAGGCTGTCCCCAAATGTCTTATGTAACTAGGGATGACCTTGAACTCCCAACCTGCACGGCAGACCAGCTCCTCCTTTAGCATTTTACCCTTTAAACAGTAGCTTCCGTTCTTGCAGCTTCTCAGGTCTCTGTGGCACCATGGTTCTCAGGTGCCCAGCACAGAGCCTGAAGGAGTAGGCAGGGGCCCAGCAGTCACTTCTGGAAGCCCAGTTGGGAAGCGAGACCCTAAAGCCTCAGTAACCAGGCTCTTCAGATCTAGGACACCCCTGGGGAAGGCTGTAGCAGACTGGTAGTGGGGTGGGGGCAGAAGTAGGCCTGAGGCCCTAACCTGCACCCGTAGATGCTATCTGCACCTGGAGGAGATTTGAGGCCAGAGGACACCAGGGCCAGGGCCAGCTGGGCACAGTACAGCTGCAGCGGCAGAAAACTTGGCTTCTTGCAATGTTTTCTTAGGTAGTTAGTAAATGCCTACTTGTGTGGCAGGTGCCAGTTCAAGTTCTGGGGATACAGCAATGTACAGAAAACTCCTGCCGGCAAGGAGCTCACATCCAGAAGACGTTAGTAAAACACCAGGTAGTGGGGCTGAGAGATGGTTCCACAGTTAACACTTCTCTCTTGCAGAGGTCAGTTCCCATCCCCCAAGGCAGGCAACCTGGAACTCTGGGATCTGATGCCCTCTTCTGGACTCTGAGGCCACCCCCACGTACACATACAAACACATGCACACATGCATATAAATACAGAGTTTTTGAAAAACAAACAAGCAAACACCAGATAAGTATTCTCAGGTGCATATGGATGGTGAGAGACCAGCCCAAAACATTCGAGATCCTGTCTCAACAGATCCTTAAAACTGGGTCCTCATGGTGGTTCAGCAGACAAAGGCATTTGCCACCAAACTTGACAATCTGTGTTCAGTCTCTGGATTCACATGGTGGAAGGAGAGTGAAGGCTCCAAGTTGTCCTTTGACCTCCATGTGTGCACTGCATACTTGTGCGTGCATACACACACACACACACACACACACACACACACACACACACACCCCACTAAATGTAACAAGGGTTCTCTGTGTAGCTTTGACCCTCCCAGAATTTGTTCTGGAGACCAGGCTGGCCTAGAACTCAGAGACCCTCCTGCCTCTGTCATCCCAAATTCTGGGATTAAAGGTGTGTGCTACCACTGCCTGGTATAGAAAAAGTTTTTTTTTTTGGGCGGGGGGGGGATGCAAGAACTTTATTCAAAGTGCAATGAAACTGGTTAACAGCTTAAAAGACAGGGGATATAGAAAAAGTTTTTTAATCTTAAGAAAAGATTTTATTTAAAGGGAAAAACATCAGGAGGTATACTTGCTCCAGAGAAATGTACACAGGAGATTCAAGGATGTTTCATCTGGGAGGAACAGAGCCGTCACTCTGAAGAGTGGGTGCACTCACCTGTGAGAAGGGACCCTGGGAAGTCAGCCACTTGTCTATATGAGGAAGAACCTTTCAGGCAGGAGCAGTAACAAGAGCAAAGGCCCTGAGTCAGGCCTATGCTTTGTAGACAGAAGGATTAAGGATAATCTTCCTAGAGCAGAATGCTGGGGCAAGTGGAAGGCCTGAAAGCAGGAAGGTGGCAAGGGTCACATGATCCACACTTGAAACTGGCTCCCTCTGACTTCAGTGTTGGCATCAAGAGGAGAGGGGAGCTGGGTGCTCACAGACCAAGAAAGCTCCCCAGCCACTGGGAAGAAGATGTTTGTGGCTGTAGAAGAAAGAAAACATTGAGGGTCCTGCTTTGTCTCCATCTGGCTGTGTGACTCCATGCAAGTTACTTAGTCTCTCTGAGCCTCTGCTTTATCACCTGGAAAGCCAGATTAGTCATCATACTTAGATAGTGTGCTATCGGTGTTCCAGGAAAGAGGAGCACAATGCCAGGCCACACTTATTGTTCCCTTGGTGATAACCTTGGTCGTGACTGACCAGAAGGGACTCATTGCATTGGGACATCACATTCAAGGTAGAATAAACTGACCCAAGGAAAGCTGACATTTAAGGGGTGTGATTTAGGGAGAGAGAACTTTAGACATATTTAAACACCCTCCATGCCCACCTGCTGTCTCCTCCTTTCTACAACCCATTGAGCTGGTGAGAGGTGACACAGAAGCACCTGCTGCTCTCACAAAGGACACATCACCCATGTCTGATGGTCCACAATCACCTCTAACACCAGTTTCAGGGGGACCCCATCCCCTCCTCTGCTCTCCACGGGCACCCACATGGACTTTCACGTCACCACTCACAGACATCACACATGCACATACGACTACATTAAATTCTATAAAATGCTTCGCCAGGAGAAAGTGCTGGAGAAAAAGAGCCAGGAAGAGGAAGTAACCTCAAGATCCCATAGCGACCCTATGACCGTTGTTTCCTGGTCCAATGTCCTGACCAGCAGGTGTTCTGACTACCTTTTGGGTGGCAGAGAACAGCTTGTGCCTGTCCCTGAGCTCCCTCCCAAGAACATCTGTTGCCTGGTGACCTGAAAGAGACCAGAGGACCGTGCCCAGCTCAGGGCCACAGGCGCTACAGGTCAGGTGCATCTCAGAGGTGCCTCGGCCTGTCACACCCGCGTTTTCCATCTGCTCAGGGTCATTTGCCTGGATCAGGCTCATCACCTTTTAAATAGCAAAGGGTTGCCCTGCCAACCCAGCGACACTGCTGTGAGAATGTGGCCATGGTCTCTACGCTCCCTGCCGTGGAGCCTGACTCATGCAAGGCCACAGGGAGGCAGAAGCAGTGCTAGCGTGTCGTGAGCCACAAGAGTTTGTACCCATCCAGGCAAGGGAACCATGGTCAGTGCCCCAGGAAGCCATGCTGGTGGCTTCAGCTGTGACCTCTCTAGCCTAGTGGTCCTGAAGGTTCTGGAGTAGATCCTACACTGCACAGCAAGTGCTGCAGAAGCTGGCCCAGAAGCTGGATAGCTGCCTCCTAACCCCCAGTGCCAAAGGCATTGAATGGGAGACCTCTGATTCAGGGCATGGAGGTGACTCCTTTCCCAGATATTCCTTGTTAAGGGACAACTGCCCCCTCTGCCCAAGATTTTCCCCCATGCAAGCAGCACTGAACTAGGGGCTAAGTACTGATTCTTGGTTCTCTCTCCCTCCCTCCCTCTTTGTCTCTCTTTCCTTCTCTTCCTATCTCCTTCTCTGTATGTCTGTCTGTCTCCTTTCTTTTTCTTTATGTTGCTCTTTTGAGACAGGGTCTCCTGGGTGCCAGGCAGACCTCAAACCAGTTATATAGCTGAGGATGACCTTGAACTTCTGATTGTCCTGCCTTTACTTCCAGAGTGCTAGGATAGCAGCAGCGTTTATTGGTACTTGTCATTGAACCCGGGACTTTGTTTATGTTAGGTAGCTACGGCATCAAATGAGCTATAGTCCTAGGCCCTGGTACCCCTTCCTAAGAACTGATTTTGCCTCCGGTTGGAGCCCGAGGAGAATCCTGCTAGGCTGTTGGTCTCAGGGCCAGGAGGCTATCCCATCCTACAACCCTGAGCAGCAGAGATGCTGTTCATATATAACAGGACTGTCTCGCAGCTGGTTGATGCCGTCACAGCTGACTACCTGTGGGCAGCCATCACCTGAATGGACTTGTATGGGCTATTCAGCCTGGACTTTCCTCTTGCTTCAGTTTTTGCGTCTGAGGGGGTCAAGTGTCCCCTAGAAGGCTCTTCTTTTGCCTGTAAGGCCCCATGCCATCTTATCAGGTCCCACCTAGCAGGTCCCGCCTCCTGCTAGAGCCTCAGGGAGAGCAGATGCAGGAGAAGGTGGCAGGGAATTGGCTGAAGGGCAGGTCCGAGCAGGGGTGAGTGGGGCCTGAGAAACTGGGAGGCCTGCAGATCAGAAGGGCCCAGCTTCTGTTTGTTGACCCTGACATGTGGACACGGGAGACAATAATATCTCCCTTCCTTGTCTCTCTGTGGACTGGGCCTCCCTGACCAAACAGCCCAGGCTTCAGCCCTTCTCGTCCACTCCTTATCCCCGGTCACCCCTCTTCAGATTCCCGCCAAGTGGCCTGCTAGTAAAAATAGCCTGACTTTATTTTATTTTATTTTTGAGCTGGCTATCTACTATTTTTATCAAATGGTCCAAGCAAAGCAGGGCAGGAAAAAGGGAGAAATCACACAGCTCTGTTTGCTGGGCTCAGTAGAAATAGCAACAGGGCGGGCTATTTTTAACAAGATGAATATCCCTCTACTCTGAGGTCTCCCCCCAACCCCATCCCAGCCTCCTTTGTCTCTCTGCCCGGACAGCAGATTTTAAAATAAGCCCACGGTGGCCAAACCACTAAGTGCCCCATGACAGTGACCGAGTTGCGAGCCCAGGAGGGCCATCCATGGAGGGCGTGGTGGATATTTTCCCCATTTCCCTCCCCCAAAGGAATCACACTCTTGTTTGAAAACCCATCCAGGTTGGGTGTTCCAGCCTTTCCTGGTTGTTGCACTCCCACAGGAACAGCAGAGGTTGCCCTGAAACACGCAGTGGTTTGGGCAGAGTGACCCCAGAGGCCCCGCGTGCCTGTTGCTGCCAGTGCCGGTTCCTGGACCAGGGTAAGGGAGGGTGTGAAGGCAGAATGAGCCTATAGACGCTAGGGCTGCAGGAGCAGAGGTGAGGAAGGGAGGGGAGTGGGGGCTGTGAGGTGAAATGCTGGGGGTCTCCATTCAGCCATTTTCCACACAGATAGAGAGGGCCACACAGATAGAGAGGCAGAGCAGCAGGCGACAGACATAAACATTGCTGAGCTTTCTGGGCCGGGCTGTCCCAGTGTGGCTATCTTAAAGCTTCAGTCTACTGAGCGTTCAAGGATCTTCAGAGTTGCAGCTTATAAAGAGAATAGTCTTTGGGCATGAAAAATCTTCTGTCGCCATGAAACAGTCCTGGGTGGTGTGGAGTGGGGTGTACCAAGCCCGGAAGTCAAAACAAGGAGGGCAGGCAGGCCAGGCAGCTCCCTTGTGAAATTTGTTGGGACTCCCAGTGCATGTGAGGCTAAGGCAGGAGGATTGTCATCAGTTCCAAGATAGGTTGGGCTATAAAGTAAGACCTGTCTCAAACAATAAAAAAAGTAGGGGGTGTGGTTCTGGAGACAAGGCTCCATTGGTGGAGTGCTCACTAAGCATGCGCACAGCCCGGGCTTGGCTCTTTGACACTGTGTAGATTGGGGAGAGGGAGATAGACTCCTGTAACCCCAGCACCTGAGAGGTAGAACCAGGAGGATCGGAAGTTCAAGGTCATCCTTGGGACACAAGGTCACTTTGGGCTACGTGAAACTCAGTCTTGATGAGGAGGAGGAGGAGGAGGGAGAGGAGGAGGAGGAGGATAACAGACTTTGACTCCATTTCCAGTGTGTCTTCGATACCAGGAAGGGCCTGGGATCCCTGAGGGGTAAAGGGTGCATTTGCCTGTGAAAATTCACTTTTGACAGATTCTTTGTCATTAGAAACAGAAAGACAATGTCGATACAAAAGGTAACATTAACTGAGAACTTACTAGAGGAAGTACCATAAGGAAACATTTTATGCCACATGTATAACACCTGGTAGCCTTCCCCCTCCTACTGGCTGCTGGACCCTTCTTGGCTGAGATTTGCAGGGTGGTTCTTTCCTAGTGGCAGTTAAAACCACAGGGCAGTGTCCCCTAAAGGTGATGGAGCAAGACACAGACTCTGGTCCCCACATACCCCCTCCTGCTCCAGGTCCTTCAACAACCCCCTCCTGCTCTCTACAGGTTGGGACAAGGGAAGGGGGTGGGCCATGAGGTGGGGGGCAGCCTTAACATCACTCCAATTCAGCCATATCCCCCTTGGCATGAGCCTCCCCTCCCACAATCTGAAGCCCCCACCCTCCACCCCAGGCCACTTTGACTTTTTTCAAGAGTTACTCTCTTAGCCAGGCGGTGGTGGCGCACGCCTTTAATCCCAGCACTCGGGAGGCAGAGGCAGGCGGATCTCTGTGAGTTAGAGACCAGCCTGGTCTACAAGAGCTAGTTCCAGGACAGGCTCCAAAACTACAGAGAAACCCTGTCTCGAAAAACCAAAAAAAAAAAAAAAAAAAAAAAAAAAAAAGAAGAGCTACTCTCTCCTCCTCATCTCCCCCACATGGTAACCTCCTCTCCCATCTTCTACCCCCAGACTTGGAGACTTATCTCAGTGGCCTTCCCAGGTAAAACCCAGGGACTATACCTAGTACCTCACCAGGCTTCCTTGCTTGTCTAGGGAAGGGACCATGTCTCAGTTCCTATTTTAAGGGGATGGCACAGTAGATTAGGGTTGGCAATTTCGAACAGATAGAAGAGGCCAAAGGAATGGGAATGAGAAAGAAAAGTCAACAAGATTCAGGGAGGGGGATGAGAAAGCCTGAGCAAGGAGAGGTCTGGGCCGCTGGGAAGAGGTCAGTAAGGGCCAGAGAAGAGGGTCAGAGGACCAGGCATGGATTCTCTGACCCTGGGGTCTCTGGATTCAGGTATTCTCTGGGGAAGGACTATTACCCTGAGTGGAGAGAGGTTGCCTTGGTCTACTTATTCAGTGTGGTGTTGGTAGATAGCCCACGAGTGTGTTTGGTCCTACGCCTGCCCACTCAGGACCCCTCACTTTGATAGCTGCCCTTGCAGCGGGGTCACAGTGGTGGGCAACTGGATTCACTTGGAAGCCCCGAAAGGGGAAAGCAGGCAGGGCCTTGCTTGGCCTCCCTTGGGCTGCAGCTCCTGACTCATATCCAAGCTGGCTGCCTGCATGCCATCCATGCCCCCAGGGGAGGACAGAGTCAGCAGGCCTCTGTCTGGCCTGGTCATGACATATCCCAAAGTTGCCACCCAATCTGAGGAGCTTTGCTTCTCAAAGGGGCTTGTGACAAAGGCGGCCTTCACATCGCCCACCAGACCTGGAGGGCTGGAGTCTGTCTGTACTGAAGAAAGGCCTTCTGGATGGAAGGGAAGTGCCTAGAGGTTGTCTCCCTGACTGCCTGCCAGGCAGAACTGGCCCTGTCGTGCTCCTGTCTGGGGACTTTAAAAGACTCAGTCTGCAGAGTCTGAATGGACAGGGTTGCCTGAGAAAAATCTGTGGCCCAGAGTGACTGGCTAAGCCAGGCGGGAACTGGTGCGGGACTTGGTGGACAGTGCTGGCTCACACAGACCTTTGGCTGTTCCTGTGCCGGACACACCCTCCCCTGGGGGTTCCTATGGCCAAGATGGTCCCCAGGCCTCCACAAGACCCTAGCCCAAGCTAGATGGCATATTTCTGAAAGCCAAGGTTTCTGGCCAACATGTTTAGGGGTGTTGCTGACATCTGGTATGGCCCAGGGCAGAAGTCCTCCCACTTGATTATAGTTCTGGATTTAATTAGAATTTTGTTTGTTCAGAAATTATTGGGAACAGCGCTTTTTGGTTGATTCAGTTTCAAGTGCATATGTATGCGTGTTTCGGTGCTTCCTTTACCCACAGTCTGCTTGTGCGGAGCCTGATAGGTTTGTCAAACCCACCTTTAGGACTGAAGACATCTGTGTGTTTATTCAGGAGACATTTCCTAAGTTTGAAAGCAAGGGGCAAGTGTCTGAAGCCCCAGGCAGCCCTTCTTCACCAGCGCCCTTGGATCTGGTCCACTTGACTTTGAAGGAAGACTGGGCTAGAAATCACCCCCTGGGCTGACTTCAGCCTGCTGGAGCAGAGGCGAACGAAGCACGATCTAGTATCGTTGACCATCTTGATCTGCCGCTGCACCCTCCTCCCCACCTCAGACTGTTCCTCTGGGAGATTAGAAGTGCAGTTAATATCTCACTGGGCTGCTGTGGCCATGGAAGGAATGACCACCCTAAGCTACTTTAGAATATTAAGTAGGGCTCTGCTGAAATCCAGTTACTTAAGGTGGCAGTTAACATCCTCACTGCTCGACCAAATTACCAGGGGTGATAAAAAAAAGGAGGGGGATTATTTTGGCTCACAGTGTCCCATCATGACAGGGAGAGGGAGAAGGAGGAGGGGAGGGGAAGGGACAGGCATTTGGTTGTCTCCCCCACTTTTATTCCACCCATCCCCCAGGGAATGGGGTAGTGCTGTGCACACTCAGTCTTCTCTCTCTATTAACCCTCTCTGAAATTGGCCTCACGGATTCTCTCCCTCTCCAGCAGCCCGGGCCTTGTCAGGGACCATCTTAGGGAGCATGAAGTGGGTACCTGTGGCTCTGCAGGCTCCCCCAGCCCGAAAGAATCACCCAGGAAGAACTATGGAGGGACATCCTCAGGCATCACTGCTGGGGAGGGACATGAGCATAGCCCCACCCAGAGGGTGTTCCTTGTCTCCTTATCAGCAACTGAGGTCTCCTGCTGAAGGGCGCCTGGAGCCCTTGCCGATTCGAGACTCATACACTTTCACAAGAGAGTGCTATGATTTGAGTCTTCCTTTCTAGAGTCTCATGTGTCGGAAACTTCATTTCCAATGCAGCCGTGTCGGGAGGCGGGGCCTGCAGCCAGGGGTTCATCGCACCTGATACCTGCCCTCCTAAACAGATCCAGGCTGGCATCTTGGGCACGAGCCCGTTATCAAAGTGAGCTCGGCCCCATCTTGTGTTCTTGCTAGCCTGCCTTCCGTGGTGGGGTGACACGGTATGAAGGCCTTCACTGGGTTTTAACACCACGCCCTTAGCCTTCCCAGCTTCCAGAATCACAATTCAACACATTTCTGCTTTGTTTTCGTTTTTCTGAGACAGGAGTTTGTGCCACCCAGGCTGGTCTCAAACCGGTTATGTTGAAGAGAACCTTGATCTCAGGGTCTTCCTGTCTGCACCTAAGTGCTGGCGTGTGAAGGCAGGCACCGCCCAACTCAGATTTCTCTTCCTTAGGCACATTCTGTTGCAGCAGCACACACGGACTAGGACAGACAGTGGCCACGTCCATTATCTGAGAAACAGTGGGAGGAAGCCCTGCCTGACACAAAGGGATGGGGGACGGCAGTCCCAGCCATATCCCCCCCATTTGTCTCTGCCCTCTTGTCAGCCCCAGAACTATCCAGCACTCTGCTTCTTTTACTTATTTAAGTTGTGTGTGTGCGCATGGGTGTGTATGTGTGTATACACACACGTGTGTCTGTATCTGTGCACTTGTGTGCACTGCCTTCGTTAAATGGAAACCCTGCCACGGCTGGTCAGACCCTAGGTCGCATAAGTGCTGTCACATACATGCTGAATGATAGCAGGGTACCAAGATAAGCACCTAAGAGCTATAAACCCATCATGCCTGGGCCATGCCTGGTGAGGCCCCAGCAGCCCCGGGCTCTTTCTCCCAGCCCAGGCAGCTGTGGAGCACAGCTCTGCTCTTGCTTCCTGAGCACCCGTTCCGTTCTCTGTGGCTCTGAGAAGGCCACTTCGGCTCACTCCAGCCTTTATTTCTGGACTACTCCACAACAGCTTGCCTTTACTTCTGCTTGACTCTGGAGCCTAGGGAAGCAGCGCTTTTCTTTCCCCTTGGTCAGAGTTTTAAGATCAGGGGAACTGGGCCAACTCTAGACTCCATGCTTCCTGGGTCTCTCTGAATAGCTGTGTACTAGAAACACTGTGTATTGGGCATCTTCCATGTGCCAGGCAAAGAGAATCGGGAAGACACGATTTTCAGTTCTCTATGCCACTAGAAGGCTTGACAAGGGACAACTACCTGAAGTTAGAGGAGTTTGGGGTGCCTAGCAAAGCTCAGACCTCCCTTTCCTTCCTCCAAGCCTGTTTGAGCCAGGGACAGAGAGATAGCCTGATCAGGAGCAGGCATGGCATTTGGTGATGTAACACTTGCCAGGCTCATCTTCCTCCAGGCCAGTTCTGAGAAAGACTTTTCTCTGCTAGCTAGGCTACCAGGCAGTGCCTATGCCTCCCCAGGCCCTCCTCCGGGCATGCCCTAGGGTCATGAGCGTGAGCTCCTCCCACCCATGTGCTCCCTTTGCCAGTGCTCCTGGCATCCATGCCCACAGTGTCCTTTTCTCTTGTATTTAATTCCCTTCCTCTTCCTAAGAACCGAGCGACAGTCGGTGGCTGACCAGGTTTGGCCCCTGGTGATGCATGCTGGGAGGAGAAAGTCCACAAAGTCATGTCATGAGTGCCCCGGGGACAACCGCTATGAATAGACAAACACATAAATCAAGTTTGCTGGGATCTGTATGGAAAGAGGTGGCATCTAAACCTTGCAAAATCACAAGAATCAACAGTTGATCACAGACTTCCTCTCTAGGCCTAAGAAGCCTAGAAAAGCCCGGGAATAGAAGGCAGCTGAGTGGTGCCTTCAAGTCTCACCTCTCTGGGGTGCTGTGGCCTCCTTTAATAACTCCAAGACCCACCCCCCCCATGTCCTCCTATACTCCCTGCAGAGCTAAGAGGTACCAGACCAGAGGTGTCACTTTTGGGGGGTAAATTGGTCAACTGATAATCCCTGGTGGGGCTGCAGGGCTCCTTGGCCCCCAGGGCTCTACCCTGCAGGAGGACCAGCTCTAAGATCCACGTGGTCTCCAAAGCCCCGGCCTTCAGCACTGTATTTGAGCTGTCACTGTGTGCTTGGAGTTTTAGGACTCCCCCAAATTTAAAATAATCACAAAGGCGGGACTCCGTGTGATTGGAACATTGTAGGCCCAGGAGAGGGTGACATGCTTAGCACCCAGGTCTGGAATATCCTTTAACCTCTATTTCTTCCTGTATGAAATATGTTCCTCAGTTTCTGACTTTGTCCCCCTGTGCCTCGACTCCCTCCTCTGTAGAATGGGCAGGGCTGCAGGGTTGGCTCATCAAACTGTGGTAAAGTCCGCTGATATGAGCCACTAAATGCGCTCAGGCCAGGCGCACGCACACACACACACACACACACACACACACACACACACACACACACACACCTGTTTACTCCTGTCCACTCTGGCGTTCCTTCTTATACTGTGAAAGATTCTAGACTCGGGCCAGGTGAGCTTTCTCTGCAGATGCTCTGATCCTTTAGGAGGTGCAGGAGGAGAAGGGGGCCCTCAAGTGGCCTCCAGGACCCTGGGGGTTGTGGCTGGTCTGGAAAGCCCCGACTCACCACACTGTTTGGATTGGGTTTCTATTCCCAACACCAGCGAGAGGCCTGCTATTTATGGGTGCCCCATCCCACCCCCTGGACGGCCAGACAGTGCGTGGGCTGAGGACCACATGGCTGGCAGCCTATTGCCCCTACACCACCCAGTGCTGTGACCAGGGCACACTTCACACATTGCCCCCCCCACAGGCTGGGCTGTGGCTTTCCTGGTTCTCCTGGCTGCCCTGGGGAGGAGGAGAGAAGGAGGGGGCTGACCCTTTACCCTGCCCTTTGGCTTCCAGCAAACTATCTTTAAGGAGTGGCGGGCTCTTTGGGGGTGGAGGGGGGACAGGGATGACACATGCCTCCCCTTTCCACTTCCACAGCATGTCGTGTCTGCTGCGGTTAGAATTCTGGAGTCAGACTGCCTGGATCCAAGTCCTACTTTAACCACTCATGAGGTGTGACTTTGGGTAAACGCCCAAACGCTGTGTGCCTCAGTTTCCTCAATTGTAAGATGTTTTGTGCTAGGACCTGCTTCACTGACTCATCATGAAGGCTAAAGAGTTGGTGGGGCTGTGGGCCCAATGGACACACTCAGGCCCTTCTCATTCTCCCCGGCATCTTCACAGGTGCCTATCTGTTAGGCCAGGAGTGCTGGCCCTATGTGCAGCGATGGAAGGAATCCCCACAGGAGCAAAGTGACCTCTCCAAGGTGGCACATCTGGAGACGCAGGGCAGGCTCCCTCGGGCCAACCAATGGCTTCTTCTCCATCATCTTGCTGGTGTCCTCTCCTCACCTCAGCTCCTCACCACCTAGACACCCCCAGCAAGGCTCCTGACAGGTGTTCTGCAGGGCAGGGGCTGGGCTGAGCCTCTACCCGGGGCCACCTGCCCCCGCCAGTGCTTGGAGTCAACCTGCTGAGGACAGGGACTATTTTCGGACGCAGTGTTTGCCTAGTGGCCGGGGATATTTGTGAAGGGTCAGGCCAGTGGTATGCCTTGGCTTCCAACTGGAAACTGCTCTTGGACATGTGGCTGACTGGCAGATAGTGGAAGGCTTTGGCGAGCCCTTTACCTTCCTTACAAAGTGTGGCTGCTCTGCTGTTTCCCGTCTGCCCTCTTGCCAAGCCCACAGCTTCTGTTCCTGACTCCCCACTGCCAACGTGGTGACAGCCGTCCCAGGTCTGGTGAGATGAGCAAACTGGGCAAAGTGTGGTTTTCTGGCCCTGGCCCGACATCTTCCCTCTTGTGGCTAACCATCTGCGGCCTTCTGCTCTCCATCAGAGCGCAACAGCCACAAGGCCAAGGTCAGGCTCCTCCCCACTGGCCCTCTTCACTTGGACCTAGGTTCTGTCCTGGGGCCTCAGCCTGTGTGGCCTGGGCTGGATGAGGCTGTGCAGACAAGCCTGGGAAACTGGGAGCCAGTCAGTGTTGGGCCATCTTCCTGTCTCCAGTGTGGGCTGGCGTACCTGCCTGATGCTGAGACTTCCTTACATGAAGGCTGGCACGTATGTTGGCGGGAAACCACTGGAGACCAACAAAATGCCAGGCGGGCAAGCAGGAGGCTGTGAATGAGCCTGCTTGTTGGATAAACCCTGGAGATGCAGCCTTGTGTGGCAGTTAAGAGAACTGTGGCTTCCCATCCCCGACAGGATGCCTTGGCAGCAATGCTGCCCCGGTCCTGCGTCTCAGCATCCCCCACTCATACGAAGGAGCTGGAGATGAAGTTAGATGAACGGCTAGCTGCATGGCCCCCTCTTGCCAGAGCACCCAAGAGCAACGCCAGTGTGGGGACCTAGAACTTCTTATGCCCGTTTCTGACCCCACCTCCACTCTGTAAGTGTCTTTTCTTGAATCAAACTGCACAGTCAACAGTCACAGATGCCCCTGCTCCCTCCAGCCCTCAAGCAGCTGAATCCTGGGCCACATGGATGGTCCCCAACATGCCCTCAGGGAAACCAAGTGTTGGAGGTGGCCAGGCCTTAGGCCCATGCCCCCACCTCTGCTGCGAAGGCCATGACTTTGGAACAGGCTGTGAGACAGGTGCCCAGGAGGGTGCGGCTACTGAGCAAGCTCTATAAATAAGGGGCCTGGAACAGAGACTTTAATTTGCACATTTCCTATTGGTATTTGCTTTGTTCTTTCCAATATGGTTATTTAATTCTGCAGGGGCCCTGGCTGGGGCTTGGGGGACCTGGGCCATGTGATTACCTGACCATGCCAGGAATGACTCTTGTGCCCCTGCGAAACTCTGACAGAGATGTCCTAGGGGTAGCCATGGTATTTGGGAGCCAGGTATGAGCTCTAGGCCGGGGAGCTAGCTAGATCAATGGGGACCTCGCCCTGCCAAAGTCACCAGCCGCCCACTCCTTTGGGCTCCTGTCTTTCCACTCTGGCAAGCCGCTCCATTCCTCTCCCCGCCTTCTAGGGGGCTCCACCTCTGCCGAGATGTGTCCCTCCTTCCACCAGCAAGCTATAGCATCTCAGGCTCTCTGCAGCCATACAGCAAGCTGCCCTACTTCCTATGCGACACAAGGAGTTGTTTCCTTTAAGTTTTTGTCCTTTTCCAAAGACACAGGGCTCCACTAGGGTGGGTTGTGCCTCCCTGAGGCTAGGCATGTCTCTCAGACCAAGACCCGCCGTGGTGAGTGAGCATTCTTCCCGCAGCTTAGGGGCCTTTGGGGCAGCACACCCTTTGCTTGTAGGGCTGCAGCGGCTCCAGCTCTTGTCTTCTCCTGCCTGTCCCTCCACCTCTCATCCCTTCTCTAGGCTCACTTCTCCATAAGGGCTTTGGCCCGTCTGTCCTGGGCCACACCTGTTATGACAACCACCAGTGCATTTGATCTGTTCTTCACTGACCAGCAAGCAGGCTGATGGGATTTTTGATTGAAAAAAAAAAAACGATAAGCAGTTCTTTTTGCTCTGGGAATGTACCTATATATTTTTTAAATAATTTTTAAAATGCATATATATCTAAAACATTTTGCAACAGTGTTAAAATAAAGACAACTATATTTATACTATGTGTAAAAATGTTTTTTTGACCTGACAGATGAGTTTTTCCTTGACTCCAAAATAAGCTAAAATGTTTCACAGGCCTTTGAAAGTGCCATGGGCCGGTGCCTGGCAGGCCTAGTGGATTCTCCGCCTAGGTGGCGAAAGATCTGGCAGTAGTGAGGTGCAGGGGCGGGCATTGCCACACAGCAGCAGCGATTGGTGGAGCACTGAGGGCAGGCGGCACTGCATAGAAACTAGTCCCAGAACCAGCACAGCCTGCCAGCCTCCCCTCTGGCCCTCCGCACCAGGTGGAGACACAGACTTCACAGTGAGCAGGAGCCTAGGGGCTGCAGATAGATGTGTGCTCCAAGACTTTTCTACTTCAGGTCAGCAAACCCGAGCCCTTGTCCTGGATGAAGCTGGGTGTCTCCTCCAGCCTGCCAATTAGGGGCCCATGATGGGGGAGAGTCCTCTGTTTTGTGTTAATTTTATTGGTTAAATAAAGAGACTGCCTTGGCCCTTTAATAGGACAGGAAATTAGGTAGGCAGAGTAGACTGAACAGAATTCTGGGAGAAAGAAAGCCGAGTCAGGCAGTTGCCATGATTCTCCCACCCAACACAGATGCAGGTTAAGATCTTCCCTGGTAAGCCACCTTGTGGGCTACACACATTATTAGAAATGGGTTAAAGCAAGATGTGAGAGTTAGCCAGTAAGAGGCTAAAACTAATGGGCCAAGCAGTGTTTAAAAGAATACAGTTTCCATGTAATTATTTAGGGGCTAAGCTAGCCAGGCAGCTGGGAGCTGGGTGGAATGCAACCCGCCGCTCCTTACAACAGGCCCAGAAAGGTAGAAGAGAACCTCGGATGTGGTGTCCAGCTGAGGATGCGTGCTGAGGTCAACTGATGTCCATGAAAACCTAGTCATGTGGGTACTACCCAGACACACTAGTAGGCCCCTTCCTGCCGCCTCAGGCAGTCACCAAGCTCAGAAAAGCCCTCTGCTGTTGGGCGGCCCATCTCCATGGCTCCCAAACGTCCCTCTTCTTTTCATTCACTCTTCCATCTTCTTTTGTCCGGTCCTTAAAAAAATTCATCTGCTTTCATGCCTCATTGATCCCTTCAGCCTCTTGGACCCATTCTCTCTCTGCGTCCCTCTTCTCCCTGGCTGTTTCTTTCTCTCTCATGGTCAGTCAGAGCTCCCTGACCACTTGTTCCCTGTCCACCTGCCTCTCTCCCAGCCTCTGAGATTTCCCCTGCCTCACATGCTATCTGTTTCCATGTCTCTCTCTGTGTTTCTCTTTGCCTTTTTCCTCTCTCATTATTCTGAGATATGACAGTGTCTAACTCAGTGGGGACAGCACATTCCGTGGACAAATCACCTAACAAAAGCGAAGAGGAATGTGCTTCAAGTGTTTCAGGCCCCTGCCCCTCTGTGTGATCTCACATGGTGATAGGGGGTTTGGGGGGACATAAGGATGCCAGTCAGTGAGGCGTAGGTGCCCACCTCTTTACCGGAGGGGCCGCAGGCTGGCTGTGGAGGGCAAGCATGGAGGATCTTTGTGCCGACTTGCTCAGGTGACTTTCAGGTGGATGTCTTTCTTCCCAGGCTGAAGTCAGGCCTTTGATCCCCTGGGACATAAAAGCAGCCCTCTTCATTGGTCTTTCCTGCAGGGAGAGGGTGTAGAGGGATGGGGACAGAAGCCAGAAGGCAGCAGCTGGTGGAGCGGTGTGGCCTTCTAAGCCCGTGTCCACCATCCATCTGAAGGGAAAGTCCCTGGAAGTGAGCCTCTCCTTCGAACCTTGGGTTGGGGCACCATTACCAGTCTGTGTGGGTATTGGCAGTAGCTGACTGACTAGCTGACTCTTCTCAAGATCAAATAGGGAGGGTGTGTTGTAATAGGGAAACCCTGCAAAGGGGCTTGTTAGGGTAGAAAGTTGGTGTGGGCTAAGAGAGCCACCCTCTTCCAAGTAGCTTTGTAAGTCTTTTCTTCCCCAGTGGCGTACAACCAATGTCCTTAGTCATAACAGACCTTCCTGTGTTCTAATTTTTAACCCACTTTGGCCAACTTCGGAACCCAGGTCTTCCCTAAGTCCAGTCATACAGGCAGAAAGTGAATTAACATGATGACCATCCCACAAGCAGGACATGGATTAATATGATGACCATCTTGCAAGAAGGACTTGGATTAACAAGACGACCATCCCACAAGCAGGACTTGGATTACAAGACCATCTCAAAAACAAAGAAACTGAGCTTCAGAATCCAGTCAACAAGCAGAACTAGAAAGGACAATGCCTCGCTTTACCAGACGGGGAAGTTAAGGTGGGCAGCCATGGAGACAGCTTCTTAGAGAGCAGGTTTCTGAGCTGGGTTGGAGTTTCCTCCAACCCACAACCTTTTGCCTGTTTACTGTAAACAGGTATTTGGGTTCAGGTAGCTCTCAGAAGGACTCACAGAGGCCTGAGGGTCAGCTTTGGGGACTTAAGCCCGAGTTGCTTTTCTAAGCCCTGTGACAAGCACGGCTTAAGGAAGTGTTTACTTTGGCCCACAGTTCCATAGCATGCTTCATCATGGCGGGACAGCATGGCAGCGGGAACTTGAGACAGCTGGTCCCCTTGCATACAGTCAGCCGGCAGAGATGATTGCTGGTGCTCAGCTTACTTTTTCCTTTTTATTTGTCCAGGACCCTAACTCCTAGGATGGTGCCATCCATGATCAAGGTGGGTCTTCCCACCTCACTGATACATTAAGAGGGGTGTTTCCTGGGTGCTTCTAGATCCTGTCAAGTTGGCAATATCAACCATCACAGAGTCATGTTGAAGGGAAGCTGTGGGTGTACTGTGTGGCCCTGTCCACGTGTGTGTGTGTGTGTGTGTGTGTGTGTGTGTGTGTGTATTTATATGGATACGTGCTCATGAGTGTGGGTGCATGAGAAAGTCAGAGGCATGGGATTCTTTGGAGTCACACACAGTTGTGAGCCTCCATGTGGGTGCTGGGAACCGAACTTGGGTTCTCTGGAAGAGGAACAGTGCCCTTAACACTGAGCTGTCTCTAACCCTCCACACATCTCTATGCCTGGTGAAAAGCATGGCTTTGCCCCAGCGTCCAGATGTGGGGATGGCAAGAGAAAAAGACATGGGAGTTCCCTGAACTCACGCTCCTTCCCTGGAGGGTTCTTAGCACAGGGGAGGAAAACCATATCATCTCCCCTCTCTGTGTGTTCCCTTTCTGTGTGCTCCCCCTGTGTGCTCCCTCTCTGTGTGCTCCCCCTGTGTGCTCCCCTCTCTGTGTGCTCCCTCCCTGTATGCTCCCCTCTCTGTGTGCTCCCCTGGTGTGCTCCCTCTCTGTGTGCTCCCCTGGTGTGCTCCCTCTCTGTGTGTGCTCCCCTCTGTGTGCTCCCCCTGTGTGCTCCCTCTCTGTGTGCTCCCCCTGTGTGCTCCCTCTCTGTGTGTGCTCCCCCTGT
>NC_022028.1:9194758-9204170 GCF_000317375.1 Microtus ochrogaster | reverse complement strand
CCTCTCTGTGTCCTCCCCCTGTGTGCTCCCTCTCTGTGTGCTCCTCTCTGTGTCCTCCCCCGGTGTGCTCCTCTCTGTGTCCTCCCCCTGTGTGCCCCCTCTCTGTATACTCCCCCTGTGTGCCCCCTCTCTGTATACTCCCCCTGTGTGCTCCCTCTCTGTATACTCCCCCTGTGTGCTCCCTCTCTGTATACTCCCCCTGTGTGCTCCCCTCTGTCTGCTCCCCCTGTTTGCTCTTCTCTGTTCTCAGCTCCCAAGAATGCCTAACTCTGACTCACCTCTGAGTCCTTGATCTGGCCTGCCATTCCCATGGCCCCAGAACTTCCAGGATTAGTGTCCCTGCCTGAGAACTGTGTTTTGTCTATTGAATATGCTGCCTTTATTTATCTCTAATCCATTTGCCCATTTTATTAATGAGGAATTGTCTGTTGCTGGGATAATCAGTGTTTCCAGCATTACTGGTTTGAGAAAGTGGCAGCTGAGGGCAGAGAGCTGACATTTGAGCCAGAGACTGTGATTCAACACGGGACCAGGTGGTTCACAGAAGCGTGTGTGCAGGACTGGAAAGAGCTGGGTGGGACCCTCTAATATCACAGATTTGTCGGGGTCCAGGCTCCATGCTGGGGACACCCAGAGTAACCACATGATGCATGTATTCTAGACACACATGTTCTCATGCATGTGTGAACACATGCACATACTTGATACCCACGTCCCAGAAGATTGGACAGGCTAGGCCCAGGGAAATGAGAAACACTGGTTTAGTCAGGCCCAGCTCAGCTTCTTCACGGCTGCAGGGTTGTGACTTCCCACCCAGGCCTCTGCTCTGGAGCTGGAAGCTCATAACATGCAAGGGATTCTGACTGTTAACTCTGTGGACTACAATCCCCTGCCCAAGGCCATGCTATGGGCAGGTATTGTGCTGTGACCAAAGAAACTGGGGGCTACTGTTTATTGAGCATCCCCACCAAACTCATTTTGAAATTTAGTTCCTACAGAGATGTATTTAGAGGTGGGTCTGAGAGTACTGGGAAGGTAGTGGACCTAAGTTCAGGGCCTCAGCACTCTTGTGAAAAGCTGGGTGTGGTTTTAGATTCCTATACACCCAGTACTGGGGAGGCTGAGACAGGAAGATCCCTGGGGCTTGCTGGCCAGCCAGTCTAGCTAAATTAGGTAACCCCGAGTTCAGCGAGAGACCATGCCTCAGAAGTATGAAGTGGAGAGCAGTTGAAGAAGACATTTGATATGAATTTTTGGCCTCAACATGAGCACATTTATGCACACATACACACACACACACACACACACACACACACACACACACACACACACGAGATGGGACAGGCTGGACCGTAAGAGGTGGCCTTTCGTGCAGGGTAGCATCACACCGTAGGAGCACCAGGCTTCAGGCAGCCTCGACTCTAGTACATTTTGCCTTCAACTCACTTGTAGGATTTATTTTTGCTAGCAAATTTGCTTCAATCTGGCTTCAAGCTAGTGTTAAAATTAGCAGACATTCCTAAAGAAGGTGCCCAGCAGATGGAAGGGGCTCAGAAGCAAGCCTGGAACTGGAGGAAGTTTGTCTGCGAGGCAGCACCAGCCAGCCATCATCCCCCGAGGTGGGTGTCCCCATGGATGCTGAGAAGCCACAGCCTCCTGCAGGTTCCAAGGAAGGCACAGGGCTGATGTAGTAGCTAAAGATGGGAAAACTGGCAGGATTCAGTTCATTGATTCCGAAAGGCCTTGGGCAGTTGAGTGGGAGAGTTCGTGTGGCTCAGTTGGTAGAGCCTTGCCTGGCATGCAAGAAGGCCTGGGCTGGGTCCCCAGCACTGCCCAGACTGGGTGTGATGGCACAAATCTCTAATCCCAGCCCAGGAGGTGTAAGAGAATCAGAAGTTCAAGGTCATACTCAGCTACATAACAGCCTGAGTTACATGAAACACTGGGGAAAAAAATCAGGCAAAAAGTCATAAGAGCTGGTCTTGGCCAGCTCTTCAGTTTTATAGACAAATTGCAGTTCGGAGCAGAAGGTGACTTGTCCCAATCCCACAGCTAACAAACCACAGACCAAGGGCCGAGTGCATGTCTCATGATTTCCAGTCCTTGGTTCGTCCTGCCTCCGTGCTTCCACTGGGGCCGTACCTTGGGCTTCTCTCCTGGGAGTGAGGGGCATGAGAGGAGGTGGCAGGGATGAGCGTACTTGAAAAAGTGAGGGGCGGGTAAACGCTGGGCTCTTTGGCCATCTGCTTCCTAGCATGCTTCTCCTATCTGGTGTCAGTATATTTATCTGTAAAATGGAGCACTTGGGTCACATGGGCTGGCCAAGGCAACACGTACCAGACCAGAACATTCTTTCTTGGCCACTGAGACCTCAGAGATGGGACAGAGCCAGAGACAGGCTGTGGAAAGCCATGGCTCCAAGACCAGGAGGCGCCTGGTCCAGGGTGGAGGTGGGGGCAGAGAGCAGCAGAGTTAGCGCAGTGCCCTCCACCCCAGCTATTTTTACCCCAGAACACTGGACTGCAAGAGGCCTGGCTAAAAATACCAGCAGCCAGTCCTGAACATCCTTTCCCCAGAGAGGCGGGTGGAGGCTGGCAAGGAGAGGCTGCCGGCGTCCGGCTTCCTTTCTGCTCTGAGACTGGGCTTCAGGGGCATTCAGGAGATGGGCTCTTCCCTCTGAAGACTATGGGAGTGGAGACAGCCCAAGAAGAAACTTGCTTTTGCCATTTCCAGCAATCTCAGTCTTGTTTGCACAATCCACATTTGAGTCCAAGGTTACGAGTCCACTGCAGTTTTACATTCTGCGTCTCCCACTGGGTATTTCATCAACGTTTTGTGTTGTCATATCGCTTCCATATTTGTCATTTTAATGGCTGCATAATATTCCATCTCAAGACACTTTCTGTTCCCTAATTGCTGGACATCTGAAGACTACCAGTTTGCCCTTCTTGTACCTAAGACTGCCGCGGACGGCTCTGGGCATGTGGCTTTCCCTTCTTATTAATTATTCCTGTTAGATAAATGCTTAGGCTGGCGGGTAAGGCTGTTTCGGTGCTATTTGATGTGGCGTGGCAAATTGCTTCAGAAGTTAGCAAGGGAGGATGTAATATAAAGACACAGCTCACACTGTGAGCCAAATAGGCTTCAGGGAAATCAGAGCAAGGAGCCAAAGGTGCTGTCTCCAGCTGAGGGAGGGGCTTTTTCTCTCTCCTCCGGCTCAGGGGAGGGGGCTTTCTTCCAATCTCTCTACTCTTCTGCCTTGTCCCATCTCTTTATTTATCCTTTCAAGACTGGGTCTCATGCATCAGATTGGCGCTGCACATCCAGAGGCGAGCTTGAACTGCTGACCCTCTGCCTCCACGTCCCTTGTGCTGGGGTGGCAGGTGTGTACCTCTGGGCCTGGTTTTTCGCAACGTTGGGGATTGAGGGCTTCATGTATGCTAAGCCAACATTCTACCAACTGGATTCCACCCACGAACTCTCCTTAGTTTTCTTTTTTTCCCACCCTATCCCGGTCTGCTCACAGTTTCTGAGGTCTTACTCTGTCCCAGGCACTCTGCCAGGTGATTTCCCCACCCACGCCCTGCACTCAAAGCCATAATTATCCCTGTTTCACAGATGAAGCAACTGAGGTACAAAAAGCCTAAGGTCAAAGGTGCAGATAGTAACTGGTGGGAACCAGTCTGCTTGGCCAGTCCACCTCACTTCACACAAACTCTCACGATGGGTACCAGTGCTCCGGGGGTGGAGGGAGGGGATCTCGGAGTGAGAACAGTTGGTCAAGCCCGTCCTTTCTGTGTCTTTGGAGTCAAATCATAAAGAGGCAAAAACCTCATTGGCTCATCTGAATCAGGCAATAGGGACCCTAAAAATAAGGTCCCGATAAACCACGACGGGGCAGGAGCAGGGAGGAGAACCCAAGAGGTACAGGGCGAACGCACATACCAGTCTCACACACAAATAAAAGTATTTTTAAATAAAAAATATTTTATTTCATTATTTAAAAAACATTTTGCTTTTATTTATTTATCTAATGTGTGTGTATGTATGCACGCATGTAGCATGTATGTATGTGTGTATGTATGTGCACATACACAATGGCACCACGCAGAGGTCAGAGGACAACCTTTCAGGAGTCAGCTCCCCCCTGTATGTGGTTTCCAGGGATTGAACTCAGATGGCTAGATTTGGAAGCTACCTAAGCCGTGAACCATCTCACCAGCCCCGTCTTTAATATTTTTAGATGAAGTAATTAACAAAGATGTTAATATATGCTTTTTTGATTATCAGCAGAAATAAAAATGTTTTCACGTTTCTTTTTAAATTTTATTTATTTGTGTGTAGTATGTGTGTGGTGTGTGTGTAATGTGTGTGTATGTATGTGTGGTGTTTGTGTGTGTGTATAGGTGGGTGAATGTGTGGTGTTTGTATGTGTGGTGTGTGTACGTGATGAGTGTGGTGTGTGTGAGTGTATTTGCATGTGTATGGGGTGTGTGGGGGTGTGGTGTGTGTGTGGTGTGTGTGAGTATACTTGCATGTGTGTGGTGTGTGTGAGTGTATTTGCATGTGTGTGGTGTGTGTGAGTGTATTTGCAAGTGTGTGTGTACGGATGCGCATGTGCCATGTTCTGCAGGTCAGAGGACGACTTTTGGGAGTCAGTTTTCCACGTCCTTCAGGCACGGTCTCACTGCTGGGTGGCATACTCCGGGTTAGCTGATTCATTGCAGCTCAGCCATTTTATAGCTTGCAGGGATTGGACTCAGGCCTTCGGGCTTGCACTTCTACACCTGAGCCATCTTCCAGGCCCTGTTCCTTCTTCTGTGTGCTTCTTCCTAAGACAAGCATTATCATTGACCAGGTTTTACCTTCCACGGGTACCCGTGGCGCACGGGATCATAGGATTCTGAGGGGGCTCAGGTGGAGGGAGGATGGTGACTTACTGATTTTTCCTTTATCCTTTCGGCTTGGGTGAGGGGCTAACTGGCTTCCTATCTGTGTTTCTGACATAGCATTTGGACTAGACACTGTTCAGCAGGAACCTTTCTACGCAGAAGGATCTGAGCTTGCCCTTTCCTATGAAGCTCCCTGTTGTAAAGGAACCAACCAATCATTTTCAGGAGCTTGAGTGTGCTGTCCATCGTGGGTCTCAGCCTGATACCACATCTCATCTGCTCTTTGTTGCTTGGTGGCTTTACCTTACCCCAGCCCTGGAATGACTGTGTGCATGGCTTTACTTCAAAGGCCCCGGAACAGACCTTTTGTGTCTGCACCTCTCTTTGTAAAAAGTGCGCCGTCTTTCTTTTAAGACCTTCTGTGCCCAGACCCTGTAGTAACAAAGAACCCACAAGTTTAGCACCACACAAGATGCTTTCCATCAAAGATAGTAAAACAAGGGGTAGCATGCTACAATGTAATTGAGCCTCTGACAGATGCACTGAGGGCTGCAGGCCAGGACAGATGTATCCTAGGTGTCCGCATTGATGCAGAGGTGACAGGCAGCTAGCTGATTCAGTTTTGTTTGACAGTCTTTGTCCTGAGCCTACTCTTCCAGCCAGCTGTTGCCAGCTGTAGAAGGTGAGTGGAAGGGAGTGGTCGGAGGTGTTTTCTGAAACCAGGGTTCAGATTTATGCCATCCCTCTTTGGTCTCTGCAGTCCAGAGCTGCATCTCAGACCCTGGCAGGTAGTAGTATAGACTCAATGCTTTGGAATTAGACTCTTCTTTAGAATTTTGGGTAAGAATTGGACTCTTCGATTCTTCTTTGGAATTATGATAACTTTGCATGGGGCCCTCTTTCACCAGACCCTGAAGACCCATGGCCAAGGAAGCTGATAAAACCAGGAGCAGTAAATGGCACTTCCTTCCTGCTAGCCAGCTAGCTCCTGGCTGCAAAGCTCAGGCTGGGCAGCACCCACTAGATTCCTGGTATCACAAGCCACAGATCAGAACTGTTTGGGAAAAAAAAATCTCTGCTCTTAGTGTAAGTAACTTGATCCCTCTTAACTCTCAAGACTGGCAGACAAAATATTCTGGGGCTAGTCCCTTGTTTCCCAGGGTAAGACTGCCAGTTGTTTCTTTGTATTTGTTTTCCTTCTCTCTAGTAATGAAATTTTTGGTTGTGTGCAAAGTTGTCCACCAAAACCTACATTTTCCTGCTGCTCATGTAGTTAGATGTAGCCGTGATTAGGTCCTGCCAATGGCACAGCCTTTTCTTCCTGCAAGAATGCTAAAGCAATGGTAGCAGCACACAAAATATCGAGAAAGGCAGAACCGTAAAACTGAAGGAACCTGGGCTCCTGATATCTTTAAACCCCCACATCACTTAGTGAAGCCGCCTACTTGCATATCTGTGTGGTCTCTTTAGCCTTCTGTGTTTGAGAGTTTCTTTGCTATGGATTGCAAGACTCTCGATGAAACGGCCATCCTGGGACCTCCATGGATGTATCTTGTTACAGGTTGGATTGGGAACCCCAGGTTTTGGTGAACTTTGGTCCTCCCTATAGATCATCCATCGCGGGATTCATACTCTTGTGTGGTCACCTTTCACAATGATTCTGGACTTGTTTGTGACTTGCCAAAGCTAATGGAACATAGTAGTGATGGAGGCTGGGCCTCAGCAAGCACTCTGGTAATGGGTCTTGTCCTATTGGAATTCACTTTGTTTTTCTGAGACAGGTTCTCAAGTTGTCCAGGTAGGCCTTGGACTCTCTAGTAGCTAAAGATGGCCTTTAACTCCTGCTCCCCCTGCCTCCACCTCCCCAGGGCCAGCATTACAGGCCTGTGCTACCACACTGTGTTGTGTGGAGAGCTGAGGAGGAAGCGTCCAGCTTTGTGAGTGGAAGGGCAAACACCCCCTAATGGAGCGGCTCCCCAGATCCTCTCTCAGAATTCTCGCTCTGGGGTGCTTCTGCTTTGAAACCTGAGCAGCCCAGTCACAAGAGGCCATGTCAGAGAGGACGGAGACTCGGCCCCAGCCTCCATGTACCACCTAGCCAGCCAAGGAACGGAGCAATTTACAAATGTAACTTCCAGTGTCTTATGGAGCAAAGCCAGGCTGCCCTTGCCACACCCTTCCAAATTACAGACTTACAATCAAATAAATAATTACTGTTTGAAGCTGCTAGCTTTGGGGGTGGCTTGTTACGCAGCATTCGGTAACTGCAGCAAATCCCTGTGCACAACTGGCCCTCAGCATGGTCTGGGAAACCCCACTGTGCGTTTTCAACATTAAGTGCTCTCCTTACTCCTTGACACTAAAACACCACAAAGGAATTTGGGGATGCTCTGGGAGGTCTCGGGAAGCCATGGCCTCTCCTCCAGAACCCAGTGACTCTTTCAACTCGTCAGGCACTCCTGGCTGAACTTAATGCTTGGAATTGTAGCTACAAGTACAGCGGTGGGTTCCAGGGACGGTGCCCGCTAACACAACTGAGACGCTGCATCCTTTAAATGGGGTTCAAGGGCTCTGATGGGTCCCATAGCTCATAACTGTGTGAGTGAAGGTGAATGAATAAGTGGGTAGTGGACAAAGAGCAATTCACTGACCTCAAGGAGGGGTCAGAGTGGAGCCGATAGAGGGGTTTCCAGAAAGGGAGATGCAGTCACAAATCCAAGGACTAATGAAGGCTTGCTTTGGGAATATTTTAATCCATTTAAAATATAATTATAGCAGTTAACATTTACTGAGCTCTTCTATATGCCAGGAATGGTGTGAAATGTTTTATGTAAATTACCACCTTAGTCATCTCAGCAACCCTGGGAAATAGATGGAGAACTTTCATCCGGCTTTATGAATGTGTGAAGAAAGACCCAGAGAGGTTAAGCAACTTGCCTGAGTGGGCACAGTGGTTTGAATCCGGACCGTCAGGTACCGCCTCAGGGAGGTAACCTGAGTCCATTCTCCACCTTTGGAGAGCGTCAAGGCCTGGCATGCTTTAGGACACAAGGCCTACCCTGAGTTTACCATGTGCTCCTAGGGACCAGGGACATCCTGTGTCAGAAGAGAAGGGGCAGGAGGAGGGAGGGAGTGTGGAGTCTGCGAGCCAGGCAGCCGGGCTTACAGATGAGGATGCTCCGCCTGCCTGAGCACCCTTGCCAGGCGCTCCCGCTCTGTCCTCAGGAATGAGCCTGGCCCACTCACACGTGTCCCTAATGCCAGGTTCCAAGAAAGCCACCTAAATACCTGGTATTTGAGATGTAAAGAGACCCGTTCCCTGTACTTAGGGCTGCACTAGCTTTTCCAATTATAGCGCCCTATTTTCCAAAGTCTAAAATGGACATATGTTATAACTGTCTTGGGCCCCAAGGTTTCAGAAACACCCTTAAGGCTCCTGAAATACAATCATATATTTTAGACTAATTCCTGAAGGGCTGAGTGGGGTTATCCATGACATCTGCCAGCAGGATAGAGAGCTGGTCTTTCTTTGCAAATGAGCCTGGAGCCTGGGTCTCCTGCTGGAACCAGCTGGAACCTCGCTGTGCAGAGAGGCCCAGGCTGAGGTGGGAATGGAGAAAGGCACAGCCTGTCCTCAGAGATCTGCAGTCTGAAGGAGGCACGACCAGTCCTCATGATGCCCTAGGCAGGCAGTGGTAGCAGTGTACACAACAGCCCAACAGAAGGCTTGGGGTTGCTGGGCAGGGCCGTGCTCCCATGAGATTCACTGCCCCTGGGTGGGCAGGTGTATCTGGAAGCCACCTGTAGGGCTAGCATGTCACCTGCAGGCAGTGTCCGTTGGTGGGTACAAGGAGCTGAGCTGTGAAGGTTTCCTGGAGCCATTGTGTGGCTTCATGCTGGCTGGCCAGGGCATTTTCTGAAGAAACCCAACTGCGGTTATTAAACATTGATCGTGCAGGGTGATGGGTTTTTCTGGTTGTAGCATTTGGCCTGTAGACTTGTGAGTAAATGAGCTAGAACTAATCCCGTGCCTAAACTGTGAGGCCTTCAGAGGAGGGCATGCCTCACTTGCCTAATAGCTCCGTGGGGGAGATGAGTTACAAAGTGTCAGCTCTCAGATGGCCCCTTCTCGGTGACAGGGAAGCAGCTGTCTTGGAAGCCTTGCCTCTGACACGTGTGAAAAACAGCAGCGCCAACCGTGAAGCTTACAGACCAACGGCAATTATTGGGAGAGGGAGGCGTGGCACGTAGAGGAGAGAACTCTGGGGCATCCGGAGAGCTGGGTTTAATTCTCCTTAGTCCTTAATTAGCTGGCCATCACCTCAGAAATGGAGTAACACATCCCATCTCCATAGAGACACCCTGAAAGAGAAGAGAAGACAAGACAAGGAGCCCTGGTTCAAGGGAAACAGTCTGTCCTCACAGGGTCCTAGCCTGAGGGGGACATGGCCTGTCCTCAGAGGGTCCCAGTCTGAGGGGGACAAGACCTGTCCTCATGGGGTCCCAGACTTAGGGGGACA
>NC_022028.1:9182902-9194440 GCF_000317375.1 Microtus ochrogaster | reverse complement strand
TCCTCAGGGACTTTGAACACCTGGTCAGTGGTGTCACCCACTCATGTGGTGGGAGTCTTGCAGGTCAGAACCAGGCTGGGGCTCACAGACTTCATGAAGTCAAGACACTGGCCAGGTGAGGGGGCCTAGAACAGGGTCCCATTAGTGTCTATAAACTCGGCCTCCCCTGCCTGAGGCTTTGTTTCTAGAACAATTCACTAGACTGCCCACTCCTTGGGAGCAGGGATCCTGATCTGCCGTCTGCACTAACATGACCAGAGAGCTCAAGGCCAGGCCTGGTAATGTACTAACTGCTCAAACATCTTGCTCAATTTGTTGAGAGTCCAATTTTATTTTCAAAACCAAAAAATCTTGACAAGACACTCCTATTTTGGGCAACCATTCAAAAGCATGACCATAAACTCATTTACCAATAGAATATGAACCCCAACTGGCTGTTTGGGGTGAAGGTGGCATGATGACTTTAGAGGGTGATCACTACCCCACAAATCTCCAGGCTAGAGGAGAGCCCCCTTCCTCTACCTTCTGCGAGCATGCTGGTCTTTCTGGGCTTGGTTTCCCAACAGATGCTTGATGGCTTCCTTTCAGGTAGGTTCTGTTTTATAAACAAGAAAACCGAGGCCCAGGAATCACACGGCATCACCTGGAGAACTCTAGGAACTGCAAAGCTGAGATCTAAGCTCACGTTCAACTCAACTCTCCCTTCTTATTTTTTTTCCTGAATTCCACGCAATCTTTTTTTCTAGTTTTGGGACTGAAAAGATAACTTCCCTCAAACATGTTTAACAATGCGTACCCTAGGGGGAAGCCAAAATCCCCATCAGGTAGGAGCCCTCTACACAACGACCCTGGCCTTCCAACAAGCCATGAATTCTACTGCAAAGCAAGTGTCTGTCACACTGGCCCAACTACTTGGAATATTTCCTGCCAGTGTTCAGAGTATATGGCCATGCACAATTTCCCAGAGCTGGAAAGTCCTAGGAGGCTTCGAATCTGGCCATCACTTCTGCTGCAAAGCTCCTAACCGAGGTCTGTTGCTGTCCCCAGGCCTCACTGTCTGATGGCGGGGTGGAGGAGGGGAGCCAGCTCCAGCAGACTTTTCAGGGCTGGAACATCCCTTCCCATAGTGCTCAGAATACTGCTCCCGGTCCCGTCCTAGCTCTTCCAGTATGACAGTCTCTGAGGAGGCACAGGACAGCAATTATTCCTTCCTGGGTGTGTCCATGTTCATGTGTGTGTGTTTGCAGACATGCGTGTGTGCTTTACTGCTCCCCACTTTTTTTGGGGGGGGGTTCAAGACAGGGTTTATTTGTGTAGCTTTGGAGTCTGTCCTGGAGCTCTCTCTGTAGACCAGGCTGGCCTCGAACTCACAGAGATCCTCCTGCCTCTGACTCCCGAGTGCTGGGTTTAAAAGCATGTACTACCACCACCTGGTTCCCCACTTATTTTTTGAGAGAGAGAGTCTCTCACGGAGCCTGGAGCTCACTGATTTGGCTAGACTTGCTGACTGGCAGGCAAGCCCTCTGGAATCTCCTGTCTATCCCCAACTTTGGGATTTTAGGAGCATGCCGCTGTGCTCAGCTTTTTATTAGGGTGCTGGGGGTCCAGTCTCAGGCCCTGGTGCTGGTTATTACTGTCCCCCTCCGTGTACAAGAGAGCTGAGGGCTGGAGCTCAGAGAAGCTGTGCCTCTTGCCCAAGGTCACTCAAGGCCTCCAAAGTCAGCTGAGATCTCAATCTAGACCTGTCAGCTCTGAAGACGATTCATCCAAATTTGCTGAATTGTTTAAAAACACGCTGACTTTATCATAAAGTTATGAAAAATGATCCGTGTCTCCCTATCTGGCTACAGCTCTGTATGTGCCCAGAGCGTCTCCAGGAGGAGGGCCAGATGCGTGCTATCCCTGGAAGGCCTCCAGCAGGGGACACGACCAGGAGAAGGCTTGTTGTTCACTGTGGTCTCCAACCCTGGTTAGCCTTTCTTTCCTTACTTTTTTTGCAAGAGTATATAAAAATGATTTGTATTCAATGTTACTCAGTGTGTGCACGTGCACCCATGGATGCGTGTGCTTGTGTGTACAAGCATATGAATGTCACAGTGTGTGTGCTTGTAGAGGTCAGACAGCCTTCAGGAGTCGGCGCTTGCCTTCCACCTAGTGAGTCAGGGCTTCTCCTGCTTCTCCTGGTGTGCTATGTGCTCTGGCAAGTCTCCTGTGTCTACCTCCCATTTTGCCGCCAGACTGTAGGGATTACAGATGTGAGCCCACTCAGTTGGCCTTCACTTGGCTTCTGGGGACTGAACTCGGGTTGCCAGGCTTCTGTGAATAGTGCTGAGCCATCTCCCTAGCCCTAAAAATAAATTTTAAATTAACAAAAATATAGTTTCCAGGAGCCTTTGCCAAACTTCCCGTCAGCATCCATCCCCATGGTAGAGCCTTGGAGATTGTATTAACAAGAATCCCAGGAGTGGTCCAGAGTCCCCTAATTGTAGCTTCCTGGAGCTAGGACCCACTCTGGTTTCTTCTGACATGGCCCTGCAACTGATACGGTTCAGCCCCATGAGGGACCGAAGCCACCTTGCCAGTGGTGGACCCTCCCTTTTTAATTCTCTGCAAGGACCTAGATGTTGCCCTGCCAGCAAAGCAGCAGTACAAGAGGGCTCAGAGCTGCTGCTGGGACACCAACAGCTGCAGGTCACACCCTCCTTCAGCTCTCTTCGTGGACCCCAGGACCTGCTCCGCTTTGCTTTCCATTCAGGCCCCAGAGCCTGTGTCTTCCAAAGGCAGCCATGTCCACTTTCATGTCGTTCCTTAGACAACATGGTGGCCTCCAGCCATACTGTTCCAAGCTTGTCATTTTCACTTCAGGTTGTAGCTCTGGAGTCTGCTATCCCCCTGCAGGAGTGCGTGGAGTTTCTCTGTGTGAACACAACCCTGTTTCCCTGGGAGCTCGCAGCGAGCTGGCCAGATTGAGGAAGTCTGCAGCCAGACCACCTGGGTTCTGGGCCTGGCTCCATTACCCTGAGCTGTGTGGCCCGGGGCAAGCTAGTATGCTCCAGCTTGAGGATGGAAGGAGCTGGGACCTGTGACGCTCTGTGAGTGCTGCCTGGCCTGCAGGGAGTGCACCGTGGGTGTTCTGGGTAACGTTGCTCTCATTAGCATCCCAGCAGGGAGATTGATAAGGGCCGTCAACCGCCGTCCTAGGCTCTGGAGCTGTGCAGTTTGGCTTCTGGTTTCTATATTCCAGTTTCTGGCTCTTACATTAACCTCTCAGAATCCACTCCCTTCCTCTTCCTTCTTTCGTCTCCTTCCTTTTTCCTTGTGTGTGTGGTATGTGCATTTTGTACGTAAGTGTGTCTGTGTGTGTGAGGAGGACAGAGGCTGATGTTGGGGTGCTGTTCTAGCTAGTTTTATGTTAACTTGACACAGAGTCGCTTTGAAAGAGAGAACCTTAATGGAGAAAATGCCAGACTGGCCAGTGGGCAAGCATGTAGGGCATTTTCTTGATTGATGATTGATGACGAGGGCCAGCTGACTGTGGGCAATGCCATCTCTGGGCTGGTGGGCCTGGTATTATAAGAAAGCAGGCTGAGCAAGCCACAAGGAGCAAGCCAGTAAGCAGCACCCCCTCCATGGCTTCTGCTTCAGTCCGTGGCTCCAGTTCCTGCCCTGACTACCCTCAGTGGTGGAATGACTTGAGAGTTGTCAGCTGAAATAAACCTTTCCCTCCCCAAGTTGCTTTGGTCGCGGTGTTTTGTGACAGCTCTGGGATTCCTACAATAGACGTCTTCCACCACTGCTTTCTATGGCTTCTTTTTTTTCAGACGGAGTCTCTCACTGAACAGGGAACTCTAATTTGGCTAGACTAGATGCCTAGTGAGTGCTAGGAACCCACCTGGCCCACCCCACCCCCAGCACTGGGGTCCTAGATGCGTGCCTGGGTCGCTGGCTTTTCACTGGAGTGCTAGGGATCTGCACTCAGGTCCCCAAGATTGCACTGCAAAGTTATACTTCAGCTTCTTGAATGCCAAGATTATGTGCCACCATGCCCGGCTCATCTGTAAGTGGGAACGTCTCCTACTACATGGTAAGGTTAAGAATGGTGCCTGGTATCAAACAGATGCTCAACAAATGTCCACAGCATGAACAAGGGCGCGAGGGTGGGATGAGAGAAGTCTGAAGGGTCACATGCACTTGGATTACAGCAGGATCTGATGGTATGTATACCTAGTCACACGTGGGTCAGGAGGGCAGACCAAGATTCGCCCCAGTGCCAAGGGCATTATGGCTTGAGGAAGACCCTAGACTGCACAGAGATTCACGAGACATGCATGCATCTGTCTTTGCTGTCATCAGCAATACCCCAGCCCCCATCAAGGAGTCAAGTTACAGAAAAGCATCAAGTCACACGTGATGGTTGAGTGTCACCTTGCAAAGCTCTGGAACCACTGAGGAGACAAGACCCTGGGCATGGCTATAAGGGGTCATCTAGTTTAGGTAAACTGAGGTGGGAGGACCTACCCTGAGTGTGGGTGGCACCAACCTGTGGGCTGAGGTCTTAGAATGGAAAGGAGACAGGGAGCTGAGCACTAGCATGGCAGCGTTCTTTGCTTCCAGGCTGTGGATACAGTGTAGCAGACACCTCCTGCTCCTGGTACTAGGCTTTCCCCGTGGTGATGGAGTGAGCCAAAGGAAACCCTTCTTATCTTAAGTTGTTTTTGCCAGGGTATTTTAACCCAGCAATGAGACAAGTAACTGATTTACCATGCCGCTGGTACCCTCCCTAAGACTGGAAAGTATATCTGACTGTGAGGTGAGCAAACTCACTGGTATCCACCTTACAGACTAGAAAGTGTGTCTGGCCTCGTCATGAGCAAGCCAAACCTGGAACTTTCTATAGCACCCTGAAGCATGACAAAAAAGCAAAAGTCATACCTGTGTGGCTTTACCTGGGTTAGTGACTCCACCCCACTCAGGGTCCGTGCCTTGGAGAGAGGATTGCCTCAACACGACCCTGGCACCTCCTCTACATCTGTTCTGTTGCTCCAGTTCTTATTTGAAGGCATCTAGATGGCACAGCAGCCCCACTGTCCAAGGCTGTCATCAAGTCTAGCTCTCAGCTAAACCGGCAATTGTTAGGTGCCCCCAAGGCCAGGCACATTCCCTCAATTATGTCTTGTTCAGAAGTGACTTATCTGTTCAAACACCCCTCTATAGACCGAAAATCCTACGGGGTCCCATAGCACCCCTTACTCCTTTTGCTACCGCTCCTGGAGATCATCAAGGGGGTACATATCATCTTTTGTGTCCCCAGCCAGCACAGAGACAGACCGTAGTTAGATGAATTGAACACATATATCCGACTAGATACTGGTCTAGTTTACTCTCTGTTGCTACGACAAAACACTATGGCCTTTAGGAAGGAGAGAATGTATTTGGTTTAGATGCCCAGTTTACGTACACCATGAAGGGAAGTCAGGGCTGAACTCGAGCAGGAACTCAAAGGTGAAAACCACAGAGGAATTTTGCTTGCTGGCTTGAACACCCTCACAGGGTCATGCTTAGCTGGCTTTCTTATACACAGCCCAGGATTACCTGCCTAGGGATGGTGCCGCCCGCGGTGGGCTGGGTAAGCTTGCTTTATTTAGGAAGCAAGACAATCCCCACAAACATACCAGCAGAATGATCTGATCTCCGTAATTCCTTAACTGAGACTTTCCTTCCAGTGACTCTAGGCAGTATCAAGATGACCAGGACAGGCACTGTATGGACATGAACTCGCTTAATCCTTACAACCCTGATATCAATCCTTCATTTACAAAGAGGAAAACGAGGTGCAGAGTTGTGGAGTCATTCGTATTTGGTCACCCAAGTGAGAGATGACAGGGTTCCAATCCCCATATCCTGGACGCAGACTTCTCTCTACCTCACTTGGAGCCCTCACGGCTGTGGAATGACAGGCGGGATTCCGGAAGGGCGGCAGGCAGGGGTGCTCTTGCTGGGGACTGGCGAGTAGACTTGGTTTCCAGACTGATCTGAGAATTGAAGTCAGCGGCTCGGCATCTCAAGGCCCCTTGGCCCTGGCTCCACCTCTGCCTTGTCCTACCAACCTCCTGGCCAGGCACAGGCAGCCCAAACAGGGCTTCATTGCTAGGACCCTGCCTGGGATGCCTTGCCCGGTATTTCCCACCTCTGTGGGAACCCAGCCTGTCCCTGGGCACGGCTGTCAAGGCCATCTAGCCTGGCCTGGATGCCAGTTGCTCCCAAGACTCTTCCCGTCTATTTTTCCCCTTCCTTGTAGGTCCTCTGAAGTCAGGAATGTTGCCTCCTTCCCTACTCCACTTCTGTGACCTTCCTGAGAGATCAGTGCTCAGGACAGGACTGGAAGAGTCAGGCTGCCCGAGGTCCATCCCTGGCCCTGTTGTGTGGCTCCGACCAATGTTACTTAATTTCAATGGGCTCCATTTAACTTAACATGGACATCACTGTTGCGAGACTTGTGATGATTAGACCGAGAAGAAGGAGAGTTACGACACTGACAGTTTCAACAGGGATGCGTCTGAGTTCCACGTGCATTTGGTTAGCGATGTTCACACACCTTCTTAGACACAGGGCCAGTTCTCGTGGGGAGGGAGGGAACCAGCAAGCCAGAGCTGGGCTATCAGGACATGCCCAACTCTTCCTTAAAGTCATCCCTGGCCTGGGCAAGGGGAGGAAGAAACTCCTCTCCCCGGGCCCCCTCATTCTAGGAGCCCCCAGGATGTGTGGTGTCTCTGAGAAAGGTACTGAAGCCTTAGCCTTCAAACTCATATTTTGGCATTGAGGTTCAATTCTCCACCTGATGCATCAAATGATTTTGTTTTGTTTCTCTAAGTCTTTATCATCCTTGTTTATCCAGAGTGTTGCTAGGCCCAGAAGATTCCTTGCAAATGCATCGGCCTCAGTTGTGACAGCGACCACTTGCAGAAACAGACACCCTCGTACTGTTCTGTCCCCTGCTGTTCCTGCCCAGAGCTCACACCCTGCACTCCTACCGTCCCTATCCATGGCTTCCTGGTTAGACAGGAGTGACAGGTGACCCTGGGCCTGCACCAGCAGCCAGGGAAGTGTGTTTCAGACTGTAAACTAGCCCTCCGAGGCATAGACTGTTATCATCCCATGCCCTGACAGATAGGGAAGCAAAAGCACTCTCTCTGTAACAGCATGTTTCCGACTGTATACAGTAGCCCTCTGAGGCATAGGCCGTTATGATCCCATTTTCCAGATGGGGGGACCGAGGCACAGAGAAGTGAAGTGACTTACTCACAGTTCAGGTACAAGTTTGTGGCAGATAGATGGCCTGTGCCCATCTGGCCTCTCCTGGTCCCTGGAAGTCCTTTCAAATGCCAGTCTCCTGGAGATCCATCTTCACCTTCTTACTGTGTCCTGAATTCCATTTTGTCTCTGAAGAAACTGCTCAGGGAAGGCTGCCTAGCCCCACTCCTCTGCAATTCTAGGGGCAAGTGAAGCTCACCATGCCCCCTGTGAGGCCTCTGTGAGGCACCCAGCCGGTGAGGACCAGCTTGCTCACTCTCATGCTCCTTTACCCCCGGCCTCATGTGGCAGGCAGGGCAGGGCTCACCTGGTGTGGGTTCAGCTGGGCCCATGGAGGCCCAGAGAGGCCAAATCGGCTGGTGAGAATGCTTGCTTCTCTCATACAGGCCCCACATCAAGTTGTTCACAACCTCCTGTGGGTCCAGCTCTAAGAAACTGGGTGTCTCTGGCCTCCGCAGGCACCTGCACACCTCCTTACACATATGCACACGTATGAAAAAGCATGTATAGGTGTATAAATCTATACCTATCCATACATAGAGAGGCACGTCACACGGACATGTACATTTACAAGTGTATGCAACCACAGTCATGCACGTGCACATATAAACCATAAACCATACAAACGAACACATACAAGCACACACAAACAAACATGTATGTGCACACCCATGAGGCCCACACAAAGGCATGTGCCTTTACTGCAGGGTGTTGCCTGGCCTGTAGGGAGGTGATCCGTATCTGGGTGTTGATCTGTCTGGGTCTGGGGGTGTCTGGTACTCGGGGCGATCGTATCCTGGCTCCTCACTTGGCGCATCATCTTCAAAGACCTACCTTGGATTGAGACAGAGCTGGGTCAATTACCTGCTTCTTACAGTTCCCAGGCTGTACAAAGATTTGAGGGTTCCCCCACAATCCATTGCATTGCCCCAAGATTGGCCCTGGCCCTGTGTGCTTCAGGGCCCTCCAAAACCTGTAAGGTGACAACTCACTAAGATATGAGAATGGGGAAAAGCAAGGCGGCCACCAGAAGTGGCCCTTTGGGCCAAACACAGAGTGGAACCCCGTCTGTCAGACTCCAGGTCACCCACACTGGTTGGGTCACACGTCTGAGGTCTCCTCTGGGACTATCACACAGTAGATACTCTGTCAGTGCAGACAGCTATTGACCTGCAGGGCAGCACCCCTGAAGGGGCCAGGGTCTGTCGAGGGGTTCCGAAACCCAGGACTCTGAGGCAAAGCCAACTCCCTTCATGTTTGGGATCCCCATATTCTTCACACCCCCTAGAGGGTGTGTCTACAGGGCTGAGCCCCCCCTTCCTCTCTTCCTCCTAACTCTGGCTCCCCACCCCCCAGCTCTCCTCAGACACATTCCTCTCCTCAGACATTCAGACATTCGCTTCAAGGGCTTGCTGGTGATTTCGGGCAGGGTTTGATTTGCTCTCAAGCATTTCCTTGAGTGGCCCCTGGGTGTTTGCTCTGATCCAGATGGCATCCAGATGCAAGCCTCCCTCCCTCAGCTTGGGTCTTCGGCTGGGGGAGCCCCGTCCTGACCTCCACCTCACACTCACCTCCCTGCCCCCGCAGCTTTGTTCCTCCGGCCTGAGGTCAGGGCACGGACCAACACCTCTGCCTGCGGCTCTTTCCAAAGCTGGGCTCCTGGCCATCCCATTATTGGTCTCCCTCAGCCTTTGTTCGTTCAACAGGTCATTGCTGCAAGAGCCAAAACAAATGTCAGCGTGATAATGAGGGAAGCTGTGATGCTGTTCTGCCTGTTGGGGCGGGGAGGAAAGACCGAGTGTGTGCCGGAGCCAAGGAAAGGAACACATGCTTGGAGCCTTGGACCTCCAGCCCAGCTCTCGAGGGACCAAAATCCAGACCAAATCCAAATGAGGCATAAGTGACAACTGCCCTGGTAGTGACAAGACCGACAAGTGCCCAACAACGACTAGCTAAAGAGTCCCTCACTCAGTCCTGTGAACAGGGTGTGAGTGCTCCCATTTTATAGATGGGGAACCTGAGGCCCAACAAGGAGAGAATCATCAAGCAGAGTACTTTTTAGTGGAATAACTTCTGTGTGATAGGCACCACATAAAGACCAGAAGTTGGCCTTAAACGGAGGGCCTTCAGAGCCCCCAGGGTCTTCTGGGTAGCCTGCCCAAGCCAGGCCTTTGGGAGTTGTCTCCAGATGCCCTTCCTGGCACAGTGACCACCAGCCTGGTGAGAAACGCCCTAGGGAACCCCGGTGGAAGTCCTGGGCAGGAATTCCTGTGTGCAAAATAGCCCCAGTGTTTCGGAAACTGTGGGTCCCAGGCTTCCCTGCTCTACCAGGCGCTGGACTCTAAACCCAGGGGCCAGCCCAACACTTGGCAGCCTGGGAGGCAGGTGGCCCTCGCTGACCCACTCTTCCCATTAGAAGTTAATATTTATACATCCAGCAGTCCCTGCGCTGCTGCTGTGGGCATCGCAGAGGATGGGTCTTCGCTGGCCCTGGAGAAACCCCTGGGCTGCAGGTGTCTGTCTCCCTGACCCCACACACACCCACCCCAGCTGGAGGAACGGGCAGGTGTGTGTTCCTATGGACCATCTTCTTTGTGAGGTATACAGTCAAACTTCCTTGACATTAAACAGGGCATTTGGCCCCAGCTCAAATGTACAGAGCAGACATTTCCTAGAACTATTGGGCACTGGCCCTCACAGGTGTGGGAGGAGGAGGCGGCAGAGGCGGGGTCAGGCCTCTCAGCCAATCAGCATCAGGTAGCTGTGGGGACCCTACCCTGCCTGCTAAATCCTGAGGGCCCATGGGAGGAATCCACCTTCTGGCCTCCCTAGTCTTAGAAAATACCAGACACAGGCATGCAGGGAATGGGCACAAAGAGGCACAGCTCGCTGGCTCCCTCTTCCCATAGCTCTTCCAGGTGGCTTTCCAGTATGTGAGGGCCAGTCCTCCCTCCTGCTGCGGCCCACTGTCCCTCCCTCCAGCAGCCCTTCCTTCTTCCCTCACATCCTTCCTTCCAATCTTCCTTCCCTTCCAGAGTCTAAGTGAGCTCAACTCTGCAGCCAAAGAGAAAGAGGACAGAGAAGCTGTGGGCCAGCTGTGGGCCAGGATGCCTTCCCTGAAGAAGCCAGGGATCTGGACCCTCAGAAGTGTTGTAGGTAGCTCTGGGAACAGTGCTCAGTTAGCAGAGTGCTGGCCTAGCACACCCAAAGCTCTGGTTCCACCCCTGGCGCTGCACAGAGCAGGCATGGTGGAGCACACAGTTCAGGAGGGGGAGGCAGGAAGTTCAAGGTCATCCTTGGCTTTATAGTGTCAGCTTAAGGCTAGCCTGAGCTACATGAGACTCGACTCTTGGGGTAAGGGTAAGTGGGGGGATGTTCCCAGTTTGGGCAGGAGGAGGCTTTCTTCACCAGACTCTGTGGATTGGGGGCACCCACACCTTGGGACTGGGGGTTCTCAGGTGGACTCTCTGATACCCCTTGGCAGAAGCAGTGAGTGCCTGAGGATTTCAGTGATGGCCAGAGGGAGGGGTCACTTCTGCCAGCAGTGTTGGTAGTTGGGTAGCCTGGGAGGGAACCCGGGGCTGGCACACCAGTCCCCACAGGTTAATGTTTGACTTGGAGCCATGTGTTTTTCCACTGGGTATTTTTATCCTCTGTACCTGGCCGTGGGCAGCTGGGTGCCGTCCTATGTGGGCATGGAAGAGGGGGGGAGCAGCTCAGCTGGGGTGGCTTTGGGAAAGGCCTGGCTGCAGGGAGGCTGGGGGCCTTGGAGGAGAGAGCCATGTGGATCGATTACTTTCCTCATCGCTGTGACCCAATGCTTGACAGAAAAGCAATGTATGGGAGGAAAGGTTTGTTTTGTTTGTGGTTTGAGGGTGCAGAGTCCATCATGGTGGGGCGGGGCCAAAGTCAAGGCTGCAGGAGTGCGTCACTGGGACTCCTGGCATCTAGGCAGACTGAGAAATGGAGAGAGGAGGATGCTGATGCAGCTGGCCTTCTAAGTCTGTTTTTCATTCAGTTCATGGGTCCCAGCCCACAGGATGGAGCCTCTCACCTTCAGGTGGTCTTCCACCTCAGTTAACCCCCTGGGAACACCCTTGAGGACTCATCCGTTGACTCCACACCTAGTCAAGCAGACAGTGAATGAGCCAATAAAAGTCTATGCCTTGTCAACTTGACTTTCAAACACGTCACTGTGTGTGTGCAGGTGTGTGAGCAGTGTATGGT
>NC_022028.1:9149026-9182752 GCF_000317375.1 Microtus ochrogaster | reverse complement strand
TGCGTGTGCAGGTGTGTGAGCAGTGTATGGTGCGTGTGCAGGTGTGTGGGTGGTGTATGGTGCGTGTGCAGGTGTGTGGGTGGTGTACAGTGCGTGTGCAGGTGTGTGAATGGTGTATGGTGTACATGTAGGTGTGTGAGCAGTATGGTGTGTGTGCAGATACACTCACGCCTGTGTCACACAAACACATAGTCACTTTTTAGAACAACCACATGGCAAAGAAACAACTAGAAGACCCCATGACAAGTTAGCCTTAAATCCTAGCCCTGGCTTTGGCCCTACCCAGGGACTACCCTATCCCTAATTGAATAAGAACAGGCAGAGATGGGGGAGTAACCTGGGAGTAACCCAGAGTCCCCAGCTCAGCTTCTCAGGAAGTCGGGATGCTGCTCTCAGAAGCTGCCAGCATGGAAAGAGAGAGAGCCGCTCTGGTGCAAGTCGCTCTATGCCTGGAGCAAGTGACTGTGACAAAGCACCCCATCTTGCTCCTGCATCAACATGTTATGGGGAACACAGCTTGCTCCCAGAGAACCCCCAACGAAGGGGAAAAGGCCTGAGGACCTTTTATGACATGAGCTCTGTGTTCAAAACTGAACTGCATACACTGGGTCCTCCCGGCTCTGAGTCCTTCCAGTTCTCGGTCCTCCCCACTGTGGGTCCTTCCTGCTCTGGGTCCTCCTCGCTCTGGGTCCTTCCTGCTCTGGGTTCTCCCTGCTCTGGGTCCTCCCTGCTCTGGGTCCTCCCTGCTCTGGGTCCTCCCCACTCTGGGTCCTCCCGGCTCTGAGTCCTTCCAGTTCTCGGTCCTCCCCACTGTGGGTCCTCCCCACTGTGGGTCCTTCCTGCTCTGGGTCCTCCTCGCTCTGGGTTCTCCCTGCTCTGAGTCCTCCCTGACCTAGGTTCTCCCAGCTCTGGTATCCAGCCCTCTCTGTCTCTGTTTCTCGCTCAGAGTGAGGGTCTGACTGACTGGACTGTGCAAATCCAGTGTTCCGAGTTTTTCTCACACACAATCAGGGTCCAAAGGAGGGAAGTCCTCAAAGGCTACCCAGCCCAGAACTCAGCTGATGCCAGGTACCAGCTAGAGTAATGACAACATCCTTCCTGTCCCTTCCAGAAGTTCAAGATGGGCCTGGAATTGGTCCTCAGGTGTGGCAGTGTGATGGCTCATCTTCACCATCAACTAGTCAGCTTTTAGAATTACCTAGGCTGAATTAGTTGAGGTAGAAAGACCCACCCTCAATGTGTGCTGCAATGATGTGGGAAGGTCATTTGTCTATCTGTTGCTTTCATTGGTTAATTAATAAAGAAACTGCTTGGCCTGATAGGTCAGAACATAGGTGGGTAAACAGAACAGAAGGCTGGGAAGAAGGGAAGTGAATCAGACGCGATGGAGCCAGCCACCAGGTCAGACATGCTAAATCTTTCCCGGTAAGCCACCACCTCGTGGTGCTACACACATTAATAGAAATGGGTTAATCAAAGTGTGAGAATTAGCCATTAAGAGGCTGGAACTAATGGGCCAGGCAGTGTTTAAAAGAATACAATTTGTGTATTGTTATTTAGGAGCATAAGCTAGCCAGGCAGCCGGGAGCCAGGTAGCAGGAATGCAGCCCGCTGCTCCTTCTACACGGCACCATCCTATGGGCTGTGGTCCTACACTGAATAAAAATGAACAAAGAAGAAAGCCCTCTAAGGCCAGGATCCTTCTCCCACAGCTTCCTGACTGTTGGTGCAGTGTGGTCAGTCACCTCATGTCTCTGTCTTCCATGATGGAGGTCATATGCTCAGATAGGAGCCAGGGAGATGTGACCCACCTGAGCTCAGTCCCCAGAACCCGCATCAAAAGCCAGATGTGGCTGCTAACCTCTATAATCTCAGCACTCTTGGAATGAGACGGGAGACATGGGAAGTGGCCAGGGGCTCCAGTACAGAAGAAACAATGAGAGGCTGCACCTTAACCCAAGGCAGAAGGAGAAACTGGCTCTCAGGTTACCCTCTGACCTCTACTCACCATAGGTGCTAAGGTACATGCATGTAGCTGCTGTAGCACACACACATTGTGGTGTGTATGAGCCTACATGCACATGCATGTGCACACACACCATTTTTTGCACCCGTGAGTCGATACAAACCCCTCCATAGTTGCTTATGTCAGGTATCTTTTATCACAACAGTGAGACAGCGACCAGTATGGTGGGGGAGGGGCTATGGATCCGGGGTCAGCCTACTCACCAGGGACCCCAGCTCGACTGCTCAAGGTGGTCCTCTATTGGGTAGGGTGCCCACAGCACGGGTCTTTCAAGGCTGAGATCCTGCCTGGGGAGGCAGTCTACAAGCCCTTTCCTTTCAAGGTCATAGGGAGGAGTCCGAGTCATTGTCTCCCAAGGTGGTCTGCCTTAGAGGGCTGTACAGACTGGGCAGAAGCTGGGAGTCCTCCATCTGGGCCTGATAACAGGGTGGCTGTGTTTCTAGCTGGCAGTCAGTCACCTCATCTGGATGGATCGCCACTGCCCCCACCTCCGCCCTGTCATCACACAGAACAGGTTCCATCCCAAATTCAATTGAGAAGCACGCCGTGAGTCCTGTGGTTAAATCCACATAACCCTTCACTCCCTCCTGCTGGAGTTTTCCCCTCAGCCCAACCCCGGGCACTGAGTACAGCTGCCTCCTGCCACGCACGTTCTTGCCATCTCTTACCCTAAGTCAGGGAAAGGAATGCAAAGATGGTCTACTGTTCCTGCCCCATGCCCTGATGTTACCTGTGGGATGGTGGCCTTCCTCCTTGGCTCAGGTGGGTGTGTCAGTCTTGGCAGCCGAAGCCGAGTCTCCAACACTAAGTCAGACGAGCGGTTCTCAACCTGTGGGCCGCGACCCCTTTGGGGTCACATGTCAGATATCCTCCATATCAGACATTTACATTATGATTCATAACAGTAGCAAGATTACAGTTATGAAGTAGAAATGAAATAATTTTATGGTTGGGGTCACCACAACACGAGGAACGGTATTGAGGGGTCGCAGCATCAGGAAGGCTGAGAAACTCTGCTCTAGATGGAGACACGGTCTCAGGCCACTCAGCTGGAGTTCCTTAATGCTGCTGTTTCCTACAAGGTCAAGAGCTGGATGAAGGCCAAGACACTGGATTCTCACTCTGGGGGGAATTTCAGGTGGTGCCTCTGGGGACACCGTGGAGTTGCGAAGTTGGGAACACTCCACTCACACTGTCTCAGGCTTTCTCTGTGCACGGAGCAGAGGATACAGGCTTGCACTGATTTTCTGAAATGGAGGAACCGGTTCCTCATCTGGTTGACGGAAAGGGGGAATTCCGAAGACCCAGCTTTGGGCCCTGGCTTTGCATCCAGCTCAACGCTGTGTTTCTTAGAAGCCCATTGCTTTCCCGGAGTGCCCTCCCACCTCCAGCTATGGGCCCGAGTTTGGCAGATGGATCCATGGAAACTTTGTGTTTAGAAAGGGACACAGTCAGACTTCTAGAACGCTCTGCTCAGAGTGATTGGAATGGAGAAAGACCACACCCCTCACCAGATGCTCACCAAACCTCGTGCCTCTCCCAGGAACATTCTGGACAACTAGCTGAGGCACCTCTCCTCTTCTTCCCCATGGTCCTCAGTTCTCCCTTGTGCCCTGCTCAGTGCAAAGGGCTCTTTTTCCTTGAGTTACGGCCCGGGAGATATTCAGAATGGAGCAAATAAGCCTGCAATCCAGAGACACAGACATAATCCCAAGTATTCAAGAAACGGAGGCAGAAGGATTTCATGAATTTCAGTAACTTTTCTCACTGCTGTGACAAAGGACACTCAAGGAAGAGAGGTTTTCTTTGGGCTCACAGCTCAAGGGTGCAGTCCATCTGTCAGGGGCCATCACAGCAGCAGGAGTTTGTAACTGGGGGTTTCTCTCCCATACACCAGTTCCCCAATGACCACTCTGAGGCTTGATATTAATTACAAACTGTTTGGCCTATGGCTCAGGATTTTGACTGGCTAGCTCCAACATATAAATGGACCCACTTCTAATAATCTGTGTATGACACATGCCCTGTGTCTTACTGGCTCTGGCATCTTCTTCCTCCAGCAGCTGCTGGCATGTGGTCCTCCCCCCTCCCATACACACTCCACCTTCTCTCTCTTCGCCCCTCCACCCCGTTTGTATTTCCCGCCTAGCTGTGTTCTGCCCTGCCATAGGCCAAAGCAGCTTCTTTATTAACGAGTGGTAATAAAACATGCTTGCGGTATACAGAGGGGCTTCCCACATCAGTGTGCACAGTCAGGAAGCAGAGGGAGATAAATGCCAGTGCTCAGCCCATTTTTTCCCTTTATTCAGGCCTGGACCTGAGCCCACGAGATGGTCCTACCCGCATTTAGGGTGGCTCCCCCACCTCATTACCCCACCTCAGTAACTCGGTCTAGGAACTCCCTTGCAGACAAGCCCAGAGATTTGTTTCTGTGGTAGTTCTAAACCCAGTCAGGCTGACAGCCACCACTAACCACAATAAGTGCAAAGCCAACCTGGGCAATTTACTCAGACACTGTCTCACATAGCCACCTGTAAATAAATAAAGTGAATCTCCAAAAACATTTTAATGTTAAAAAAAAAAAAAGGGAGTGCCAATAAGATGGCTAAGAGGGTAAAGGTGCTGACCATGCAAGCCTGGCAACCTCAGTTTGATTCCTGAAACCCATGTTAAGGTAGGAAGAACCATTCCCACAAGGTTGTCCTCCAGCCGCCACACGTGCTCCTTGGCATGTGCACTCCCCCTAGCGCGTGTGCACGCACACACGTGTCTCCCTCACACACACACACAATACCAACAATAATAAAGTGAAGAAGCCCTGAAAGTATAGTCCATGGGAAGAACACATGACTAACATGTGTGAGGCTTTGGGTTTGATCTCCAGCAATAAAATTATAGAAATAAATAAAAATAAAAGAAGCTGCATCCCTGGGAGACAGATGCCCAAAGAATGTGGCCTGAACATCAGTTCAAGAGAGTTCCTGCGTCACCATGGTTGCTTAAACTGGGTGCTTCTTTACTCTCCATCCACTTCTGGGTGCAGGTGACTCCTTTGTGTCCATCTGGTTGGCACACGGTTGCCATTCAGTGCCTCTGCTGCTCCAGGCACAGGGACAAACGGCCTCCACACTGAACGGTACAGATACTGTACCCTCCATGCATTGCGGGGAAACTCTACTGGATTCCTCCCTGCTGATGCTTGCTGAGTGCAGACATGGAGCAAAGGAGACGATCCTCCAGTCGATAGACTAAAATAATAATTAACAACAACGATAACAGAAGCTACGATTTGCTGAGAGCTTCCTCCAGGGCAGGCCCCGTGCCAAACTCATAATCCTTACCCAATCCCGGGCTCAAGGAGGTTACTCAGGGTCACTGGAGCTAGCAAGTGACTCAAGGTTTGCGTGACTGAGTCTAGTCCACTTTCCTCTGCTTCAGCCCCACCCCCTGCCATGCCCCCAGGAATTTAGAAGCCCCGGGGGAAGGGAAGGAAGGCAAGCAGCAACACTCATTTTACAAGACCAGGAATTAAATAAATCAGCACATAATTAACATCATCACATTTCCCTAAGACCGCTGACTAGAACATTGTGCTAATGAGGTCAAGGTGTCGGTTTCGAGCCCCGTGAGCACAGTGCGGCAGCCACTGTAAAAGAAGCAACCCACCACCCTGGAATGGGGCCCGTTCGGACCTTAGGGGTGTATGTTTTCGGAGCAGGCAGGGATCTAGACAGTCTGAGATCTAAACTGGCTGCTTCCTTCTGGAAGGTGACAGCCCTGGGGAGATATGGGAGGGGACTTACGGGGCCTTTTGAGGGTTTGGCTTGGCTCTGAAGATCTATCAATCTATCATCTTGTAAGGACAGCATTATTGTTGGGAAAGTTGTCTGTCACCTCCCCCGAGAGTAGTGAGAGCATATAGTTCATTGGAGATGAGGACTCCTTGGGGACAGGAGGGGAGTGAGTGAGACAAACGTCCGCACAGTGACTAAGGCCATGAGAGGACTCATCAGCTGTTAGTTTGTGTAGTCTCCTTCTCTGGGCCTAGGAGATGGCTCAGTGGGTAAAGGCGCCTGATAAGAATAAGACAGCTCCAATTAGGTTGAATCAAACCAAATCAAAATGCCCATTGTTTTATTAAGAATGACGCTCTCGGGTGGCCCAGTTCATGGCGGGGAGACAGGACAGCAGGGAGCCCATGCAGACCCAAAAACCACACGTTTCTCCTTTGGGAGTTCAAATACCCTGTGGGAGTGGTCCTGATCCCCCCAGGGAGGGGGCAGGACATGGCATGCTGGGATTTTGAGTCCAGAGCAATGCAACTCCAAGGCCAGGGGCTGAGCTCCCAACTTAGCTTCTACCTCAGTTTCTTCCTTTGCATCCCACATGGAGATCTGTCCTGAGGCCTCCTTGGGATGTAGGGCAAATTCCTTGTTTACTTGCAAAGCATCCTCTGCACACTGCTCCAAAAACAAAACAGTGGGGGACTTTGCTGTTCTGTCTACCTTCAGAGCTGCTCTCTGGCTTATCCTCTGAACAGACAGTACCAGGGCCAATAAACAGACCAGTGAGGGGGTCCTGGGTGGTATGGCTGGCTGCCAGAAAAAGCCAAGGAACATCTTCTTCATCCTTGTGGCCAGCAGAGCTTGGAAGAGGGGTGGCTCCCACACCCCCCATGGCCGGAGCTTCCTGGGGCCCCCAGGCCTAGGCCTGTCTTGTAAATAGTTTAACTGTGTTTACATAGCAGTAATATGCGTGCTACCTTTCGCAGCCACCGCATTCCAGAGAGCAATCTTGGGTGATTTACCTTGCCCTGCATGGTTGCCAGTCCCTGCAGTGGGTGGGTGGCCTCTGGAGCCAGCCCCATGGTCCTGGAGAACTGTAGGTGCCCCGCCCACCAGGTCCTACCATGTGTGTATTCCAAATGGGGATTCCTCATCAGGCTAGGGAGTGCCCTAAGGAGTCTGGGGAGCTGTAGGGGCCATGGTACCTCACCCGAGCTTTGCTCACCTCTGTGCTCCAGGCAGCTAAGTTAGAACCTTGTCCATCACATTTATGGAGACAAACGGTGGTGGCCTTTAGCTCTACTTTCAGGGTTAGCCCTGGTATCTGGTGATGCAGCCACAGAGATAAAAATAACAAAGTGCTTTTGTTAGACTCTTCCCAGGTATTTTGGAAGTGCGGCCGCGAGTCTCTCTTATAGACACGAAGCCAAAGTGAGGCCACTACACAAGCTGACGACATCGTGACTGAGGAACAGAAGAGTCCAATGCAAACGGGGCCGCCAGTCCTGAGGTTTCTCAGCCCTGCAACTTTGACTCCTGGAGTGGGAAGCTTGACCAGTTGGAGATATGGGGACGAAGGATTTGCCAGACACCTATGACACAGTTCACACGCATGAACACTGTGTGTGCAAGGACCTAGGGTACACTAGGTGAGAAATGGGTGCCCTCCACACAAATCTACATGTGTCATATAGCCTACGAGTGAATCCCTACATATCCTATCTACCCATCCCCTTAGGGTACGGCATGCAGTGCACAGAATAATAAGATCCAGCCAACATGGTCCTTCTTGCTGCTAAGAGTCTCCACCTTCTGGGGATGGCAGACCCACCTCTGGAGACCACGCTCCCTGCTCAGTTCTGCACAACTAGGAGGTCTTGGGATCTCCAACAACAACTCAACCAGGGACTCCAGGTGGCCTTGGTGGGCCTTTCTCAACATACAGTGGAATCAGTAGCAATGTCTCAAAGAGGCCAGGTGGGCTCAACCCCCAACGCCTGTCTGACCTTCTAGCAGCTGCTGCCTGCCTCCACAGCTAGCAGAAGGACCACAGCAGGAGACTCCCAGATGCTCAAAGCCTGCCTGGGCTACCAGGCCACAGGAACCAGATCTTTACATGGTAGCCTCTGCCATGGACTCCCAGGGGAAGAGGAGGGTAAATTACACACTGGCCTGGACTGGCTTCCTAGACGTGAGGCCTGAAAGGCCAACTTTTGGTTTAAGACCCAGCTATTGTCTGCTTAAAATTCTTAATTTTGCTTTTGTTGTCTGTTTTTATTTCCTTTTCTTTCTGAAAACCATGTTGGCAGTTATGCCACTGGCTGAGGCTTTCTGGGGGTAGGGTTGGTACAGACCTCCCCCAGTCTGACTTCCTGCACACTGCTGCATGACCCTCAGCCTCTTACTCAGGGCTGGGCCAGACCACCCAGATGTGGGTCGCTGTGGTTTCCCCGTGCCCACAGCCCTGCCACAACATTTGAAGATGCCCTTCAGCGGTGAGTTCCAGTGGTACTCTTTCTGTCGCCCAGCCTGCAGCCGCCTGCCGCCTGCCACCAGGACACGAGAAGCCTGGACACAGTTCTCAGCCTGCCTCAGCTGTTGCTTGCAAGCCCAGGGGTAGACTGGTCCAGCTCCAACACTAATAGGCTTTAGCTTAGAACCCTGGTTGCCTCTGCTTTAAAATGGGGAGTCAAATGTCTCCCCGGCAACGCTGATGGGAAGATGTCTGGTGTTATAATTTGGATATTGCCCCTAGTCCCAGGGATTAATGCTGGCTCGAGGAGCAAGTCAGTTCACATCAAGAAGAGACTGTTGGAAAGAGCTTGGCTGCTCCCTGAGTCTCTTCTATACACATCACTGCCGGCCAATGAGATATCATCTACCATGAGCCCCTTCCAAAGCTAATCAGGTCTTTCGAGCCTCTAGAACTGCAAGCCTCTATAAACCAACTTCTTTTCTATATAAAGCACCTTTGTACCCAGCCCCGGGTGTTTTGTTATAGCAACAGAAGATGGATAGATATATCAAGTAGAATGTGAAAAGCACCTATTTGTCATAGTGAGAAGCGGGCAGCTTCTCGCCCATTAGTTCTAGCCTCTTATTGGCTAACTCTCACATCTTGATTCAACCCATTTCTATAAAATCTGTGTATCACCACAAGCTTGTGGCTTACCGGGAAAGATTCAGCATGTCTAACTTGGCAGCTTCATGGCGGGTGGCTCTCTGTCTCTGCCTTCTTTCTCCCAGCATTCTGTTCTGTCTACTCTGCCTATCTAAGCTGCTGCCCTATCAAAAGGCTAAGGCAGTTTTCTTTATTCAACCAATGAAAGCAACACATGGAAAGAAGACCCTCCTACACAACCTAGTAATAAGCCTGATACCCTATGGTACTTGGAGAATATTTAATTTGGTGTCTCGTGTGGCTCAGACTTAGTCATTGTGTGGCTGAGGGTGGCTTTGAACCTATGGTTCTCTCCTGCTTCCAGCTTCCTAGTGCTGGGATTGACAGAAGTGTAGCTGATGACTGAACCTGGTCCTCAACATGCTAAGGAGCTACACCTCCAGCCTAGTTTCAGTATCTTACTGATGGAGCAATTACTGAGAGGCCAGGCCAGCGCCAGCAGCTGCTCCTGCAGGAGTGCACAGCCTTAGTGCCGAGGAGTGGCTGCCCGTGGAAGGGTAGGACACTGAATCACAGAGCATGTGGAATGACCGTGTGCACATGGGAAAGGGGAACCTGGGCCCAAGGAGAGCCTAACAGCCTACTCTGGGACCTTCGTTTTTAAATGGTGACAGTCAGGGGACAACTTTCTCTCCTTTCTCCTTGGGAGTTGGGGCTCAAACTCAAGTCCCAAGGGCTTCGGGGGAAGCCATGCTGGCCCATGAAGCTTCATTCTTGCTGCACTCACGTTCTGCTGGGTCACCAGGCTGTTCCCAGTCCGGTCTGAGCGAGGTTTGGTGAGGGCAGATGTGACAGGAAAGAGCTCATTGAAAGTACAATGCTGCATATGGGGCTCGGGGTAAAGAGAGGTCCCGCGCTCCACCAAAGAGCAGCCATTGAGTGATGCCGAGGTCCCGCGCTCCACCAAAGAGCAGCCATTGAGTGATGCCCCTTTCCGCCATCTCTCACTGTGGAGAAGGGACGTAGGGCAGCGATGGACACGGAAGGGCTGCTGGGAAGCCATTAGGGTGGACCAGACACCTGTTTGTTGGGGCCTGGTTGCTTCTGTGGGGTTTGCCTCAGAGGTTTGAAGGTAACATTGCTGCTCTCCTGCCTGCTATACCCCTTACAGACCTGGAATGGCCATCCTTCCCTCCTTCCCTGGCTTTGATGGCCTGTCCAGTCTGTGGTCCCCAAGGCTCTGAATTATTCAGCCCGAGAACCAGGCAGTGAGTCTCATGTCTGCCCCAGGCCGCAAAATAGATTATCTTTTTTTTATTAGCTGTCCCTTGTTAACTTATAATTGCGATCATGTAACGTTTAATAGCGGCACAAAGCAATCTCCATCGCTGGCCCACAGTCATTCATTAGCTAACAAGATGGGGTGGCTCATAAAAAAGAGTCGTTCAAAAAAATTCCAGAGAAATGGAAAGCGGGTGGTGATGCAAGCTCTGGGCTAACAAAGACAGGAGGCCCAGGAGGCGGGTCGGGTGGGAGCTGAATAACCCGGTCCTGATAAGCCACAAAGCAGAGCTGGCTGCTCCTCCTGCCGCTGCCTGAGTCAGAGGCGCAGGGATGTGTTGGAAATCCGGCAATGTAATTAGCAGGTTGCATCATGCCTCCATTATAAATTACAATGCGCACAAAGAAGGTGGATGGAGGGGCAGGGATTAGATGGGGTAACCTGATCCCCATGCCAGAGGGGCGGGCAGAGAACTCAGGACCTGCCACCCAGACACTGGGCGACCTGAGTAGCCTCTACCTACTGGTGGCACAAGGTGGGGGGGGGGGTGGCGGGTGAGCTAGACCCGCTCAATGGCTGCTTTGTGCAGCCTCGGAGAATGATTTACTAACTGGAGGAATCAGGAGGTGTGAAAGAGGATGGCCCTCTTAACCCTGCCATTGTCTCTGGGCTCCTGGAATGTCCTCTGGCTCCACCCACCCATGCACCTGTGCACACGGTGGGTCTTGGGGATGGACCAGGTGAGGAGCTGGACTGATAAGATCTAAGGCAGAAGGGCAGGAGCCACCAGTGGGGGGTTATTGAGACTCGGCAAACAAGGGATGACCCACGGTAGCTTCTTTCTAAGAAGAGGTGGGAGGGGGTTGGCGGTGGGAGCTCAGGCCCAGTGACAAGCGAGCCCTCTCCTGGGACTCATCCTGAGTTTTACCACCTCTGGGCTTTCGGTGTATTTTACTTCTTCAAATCTCAGTTTCCCCCACTTCGGTCTACTAGCTGGTTAAATGGCCAGTCCTAGGCCTCAGTTTCACCACCAGGCCTTATCACAACTGTCTGTGTGACCTTAGACAAGCTACCCGCTCGCCCATCCCCTTTATTAGATCTCTGTCCCCATGCAATCTGGGACCTCCTCGCGGGGCCTAGGCAGTCAGCTCACCTGGCACCTGGGCGGCCAGGGAACTGGGCTGGTAGCCCTGCAAATTCTGTGAATCAGAGCCTAGTGAGGCAGAGGTGAAGGCAGACGAAAGGCAAACTGAGGTGTGGATGGCATCACTCCACCTTCGCCCATGTGGAGACACACCCTCTTCTTCCTCCTGGTGTGAGCTTGCCTTTCAACCTGGCCTCTGCAAACGGCCCTTGCTCCGCGGTGTTTTCTTAGCAGCCCCGGCCCTGTGTGCAGGAAATAATCCCATTAACTGTATTATTGCTACAGAGGAAGGGACAAGGAAACAGCTGCCCTAAAGTTCAATGAACTCGGCTCCCTCTTGAACGGAAAACCGCAGAGCTGAGGCAATTGCCCAGTAGCAAACTTTCTTTGAACACAGCTTGGCGGTTCTGCATACAGGAGAGTGCACGCAGCTGTCCGTGAGCCATCAACCACCCTGTCACTCCCAGGTCTCTAATCCCTATGGGTCCCAGTCTCCTCAGCAAACTAAGAAAATGGGACACTGGTAAGGGTCACTGTCTGCTGGCACTGCCTCTCTTGGACCTCAACCCTGTCTGTCTCCTCCATTACTGCAGAGGCCTCGTATCTCTTTCTCTCTTTTTCCCTTCCTTCCTTCCTTCCTTCCTTCCTTCCTTCCTTCCTTCCTTCCTTCCTTCCTTCCTTTCCTTCTTTCCTTCCTTCCTTTATTTGGTTTGTTGTTTTTTTTTTTTCCAAGACAGGGTTTTTCTGTGTAACAGCCCTGCCGTCCTGGAACTAGCTCTTGTAGAGCAGACTGACCTTGAACTCACAGAGATTCACCTGCCTCTGCTTCCCGAGTGCTGGAGTTAAAGGCATGCGCACCACCGCCCTGCTCCTGTCTCTTTATTGGACACCCTGCTAAATATTGAGTCTGCTCCCACTATGTCCCTGCTTAAAGGTGGTAGGAACACCAGCTCTGAAGTGCCTCAGCTTAGCAGGTTTCCAAGCTGTCTGAGCCTTTGACGGCCTTCCTTTCCAACCACTTCCCTTTTGTGTCACTCCAGGTCCCCTGAAGCAGTAGGTCCAGTCCCAGAACACCCCAGGTAAAGTTGCATTTCCGTGCCTATGCGCAAGCTGTTCCAACTCTCCATCACCTCCTCTGGTCTATGCCCTATTCTGCCACAAACATGAAGACAGTTCTGTCTTCCCATTCTGCCGGAATGACTCTGAGAGCCCCTGCTGAACTCCCTGGGGGAGGAGCCAGTTGTTGACGGACAGCCAGTGCCCACAAGAATCTTCCTTGGTGCTTCCTTGCCTTTTCTCACACGCCTGAGGCCAGAGGTTGGGGGGGGGGATAAAATGCAGACAGCGTATTCATTGACCTATTCATGTATTTGTGTAATCTGAACCGTTGAGGGAAGGGGTGGGGCTGGGACACAGGTACCAGTCTCCTCCGTGCTGGACACTTACAAGCTGCTCCAGAATCCTCTGAGGCCTTTGCCTGGGATGAGGTAGGGATGTTGTCAAAGTGGACTTCTAGTGTGGGTTGACCTCCGAGTGGGCAGAACCCTAGGATCCAGTGAGGCAGAGGACTGCCCACGTTGCTGGACCAGGGCAACCAGCAAGCTCGCTGTGGCCAGCAAGCTCCATCAACCTTGGTCGGCAAAAGTGGGGTGAGGAAGCAGAGACAGTGAGGGGGACATCTGGAGGTGTCACCATACCTGCGGGGAGTTCTGCCTTCGTTAATGAGGTGGCTGTCCTTGGGCCCACATCATGGAGCAGGTGACCACTCTCCCGCTGGGTCAGAATGACATGAGATCCCCAAGTTGTGACGCTGCTCGGGCATCTGGCCTTGGGTCTGCCTGCTTGCCAGTGGAGTGCCACAATAACAGCCGATCCGGCTCCTGGGTTCCCGTCTCAGGAAGCAGAGGCCAGGTGTAGGCACTTCTGTTGGGCAGGGCTGGAAACCAGGTTCAGAGACAGGTGGGCCCACAGGCTGTAAGATGTGCCCTCGGCCCGGAGAGCAAGGAGCTTGGCTGCAAGCGCCTTTACCTGCTCACCCATCTCAGCTGCCTCTCATGTTTGGTCCAGACATGTATCCACGGGAATAGGAGTAACAACAGCAAACACATGGATTGGGCGGCTGCTGTGTATTTGGCATACCTTTTAAGGCCTTATTTGCACCCAACCAATGTTATAGATTGAGGGCCTGGCACTGCCTTAGGAGTTGAGGCCGCGACAGTCTCTTCCTCGGGGAGGATGGTACAAGTTAGCAGGCTGGGAGTGATGGTAAAGCCTTTGACCGACCAGAGCTGGGTGAGTGAACCAAGCAACTGTTGGCAGGAGAGAAACGACCCTCCCTCCCTAACAGATAAAAACTGGAGGAAAGGGTCCAGGTCTGTCACCCACATGCGAGCCACCTCCAATACATTTTGCTGTCACTCGGGTTTGTCCTTTGCTAATTCTAAGCCCTGTTGTGTCAAAGGCAACACTGAAGAAAAGCCCATGGGATTCCCAGGACAAAGATCCAGGTTTGAATTCTGGGCACAAGGATTCTACTCTGGGAGTGGGTGTGAGATTCATGGAGGACAGAATGCGATTGTCGAGTGTATGATATGCATGTGTGTGTGGTGGGGTGCATTGTGCTCTCTGAGCGCATATGTGTCTTTGTGTGGAGGGCAGATGACAACCTTGGGTGTCATTCCATCCACCTTGTGTTTCAAGATGTGGTCTGTCACTTTCTGCCTAGAGCACACAATTTGAGCCAGCCTAGCCGGCTAGAGACTCCAGCCGTCTGTTGGTCCCTCCCACTTCACTTCAGTGCTCATGCCACTGTCACTGCCTCTCTCAGGTGGGTTCTGGAGTTCAAACTCAGCACTTGCTCAGCCGGCGCTACACCAACCAAGCCATCTCTTCAGCCTGCTTTTGAAGGCTCCGTGGGGTCAGATTCCCTGAGAACTGGCTATCCACACTTGAGTCTGAAAGCTGGCCTTGTCCCCACAAGCCTGGCGTGACCTGTGGTTGTTCTGGCCACCCACGAGGGTTGCAGCCTGAGCAGACAGAAGTCCAAAAGTCAAGAGGCCAGGCTTGACCCTGGGGAAGACAGCTGGCTCCTGTGGAGAGAACTTCCCTGGACCCAGAGGAAGACAGCTCAGGCCTGGCCAGGAAAGCAAGCGGCTCAAAGGCTAGGCCCAAGCCCTGGGTTCTGTGGTGTCTGCAGCTGCTCCTGGGACCACCCCATGAGATAGAGCTACTGAGCCCCCCAGAGACCCACAAGGAGGCTTTTCCCAGAGGGATTTTTGAGTGTGTGTGTGTGAGTGTTCAATAGGGAGGGGGCCCCGCTCCACTTCTAAGCCTGGAATTTATACAGCCCCTTGTTGGCAGCTGTAGTTTATCTTGAGTGAAAGAATAATAAACTTGTTTGACAGGATGATGTATCCAAAGCATCCGCCATCACAGGGCAGAGCACTGCCTGCTGTCGGGCTGTCTGCTGTGGTGGGGACCAGCTTATCAAGTGTTTGGCCCCCGAGGATTGTCAACAACATGTTGTTTGCGGGCTCGGAGTAAAGCGGAGATAGGCCTGGTCTGGGGAGACTGAGGGGGAATCTGGCCATATCGAGAAAGAGTGGCCATCCAGATGGAGTTAGAGAGAACTCTGCCTCTGATGGAAGCAAGCCCAGGAGCAATCCGGGCCCAGCCCCCTTCTGCCTGTCCATAGCCCACTTCTGCCTGGGAGAGAATCTGCTCCTCGGACCTCCACACTTCTGTAGGGACAGATGTGGGCCACACAGAGTTCCACAGCATCCCCCATTCTCCACCTCCCATATCTTCCTTAACAGAGCAAAGAAATTAGCACGTGTCTGTAAGACTCTGCAGGCACTGTGTGGGGAGGTATGGGTTGTTTGCCCAGCGTGCACAAGGCTTGGGCTCCATCCCGAGTAACACCAGAGAAATAAGTGAACACATAAATAAATAAAATATGCCAACTAGCCTAACCTCAGCAGAGTGAGGGCAAACCTTCAAGGCTGGCTCCAGGCCCTCTGTACCCCCAACTCCTCTGCTGGACAAACTTTGGCCATTCCCATGATTGCTTAGAGCTTTGTTTCCTCTCTACAGAGGGACTTGACAAGGCTTATCGTCTAAGTTATGAACTAAATGCTGTGGCCACACAGCCAGGTGAACACTTTGGAACCCTATAAGCAGAAGATGAGCCCAAGTGACCTCCTATAGGGGCATTTCATTTGTATTTTAATAAATAAAGCTTGCCTGAGGATCATCAGAGAGTAAAACAGCCACACCGGCCAGCCTTACAGACCAGGCAGCAATGACACACACCTTTAGTACCAGTAGCCACGGTAGCTTGCCATAGAAACCAGGCGGTAATGGTGCACGCCTTTAATTTTAGAATTAGAGAGGATTATAAAACGGGAGGAGACAGCTCACAGTCAGTCTCATTCTGAGATTCCTGGAGGCAGGGTCGCCATTTTCAGACTGAGGTAGAGGTAAGAGCCAGTGTCTGGCTACTTTGTTTTTCTGACCTTCAAGTTGAACCCAGTTTCTCTGTCTGAGTTTTATTAATTGTGCTTCAAACCGCCCCCCCAACCAAAGTCTCCTGGGCTTCAATCACCAGAGCGTTGGTTTCCTCTTAGTCTGTCTGGTACTGGGAAGTCCTTTCTCTTGCCTAGCTTCGAGCCCTCTTGTTTCATCCTGAATTATGTTCCATTGCATATCATCCCTTTCAGTTCTCAGTTCTCTCCCAAGCCACCTCCTATTCTAGCTCCATGGTCCTGATTTTTTTTCCCCTCTTAAGCTAAGGCCTCCTGCAAAACCACCTCTTGGACTCCTCCTGTGTGGTGAATGAGATCTCTGTTCCTTCTGCTAAAAAACCAGGGCAATGCTCCTAAAAACTGCTGGTGACAGCCTGTAGGACCATAGGGACGGTAGCAAGAGAAGAGGGACTGACCAAGCTGCTGGCTCCTATTCAGGACTCAATAGAGAACCTCACAGAGTCTCATTTTGTCTCCCATTTTACAGATTCAGACACTGAGGATGTAGGTGGCTCAGGATCAAGTGGCTGCCCAACTTGTTCTTGACCTTCCATCTTCAAAGAAATGCAAGGAGAACCTCACCCAGAATTCACGGGACCGAGGCCTTCTGGAAGAAGCAAGGGAGCCTGGGAAGGGGCTGAGGCCAGGCATCTGGCAAGGAACTCAGATCTGAACAAAGATGTGAGCAAGCTGGGGTACCTGGGCTGGGGACGGGAGTGCCCCATGGCAGACAATGGGTTCCCACAGGCTCTGCCCCTCACTCAGCTATTCATCTGTCCCCCCTCATTCCTTCCGCAGTTTGTCCAGCAGCCAAGCCCTCTGCAGTCCAATCAGCACCCCTGCTCTCCCTGAAGGGCCTGCTGTGTGCCAGGCCCTGAGCCCACCATTGTCCAGGTCCCCATGGTCCCTGAAAGGACCTGACTGTGTGCTTTCACCCAGTCGGTCTACACGCCGGAGTTTTCCCTGTAGGCCAGGACCACAGGGATGACCAAGCCACACTCTGCCTGTAGCCGGCTCAGGCTAGCTGAGGACAGGAGTGGGAACTCTTGCTTCCAGCCCCAGACAGCTGTGAGAATGGTGAACAGGAAGAGGAGGGAGAGTACGCTCGGTCCCCAGAGGGACACAGCTGCGCCTTTGAGTGTGTGCTTAGTCATTCATTTATGTCATCAGCCTCCTGTTAATGAACATGTGCGGCCTGGGCGGTGCTGGGAACAGCCGGGGGACTGTGGGGAAGGCCGGCTTTGCGATGGGCAGACTGCTCTTGAGCCCTTTCCGGGAACAGGGTAGAGACAGCAGCAGGTGTGTGAGGCTCAGCAGTGGCTGCAGGTAGGGGGCGGCTAAGACTGCAGCCTGGAGCAGGTAGATGGGGCCTGTGGTGAGAGGCTGGCATCTGGCTTATTCTGTGTTCTGGTTCTCCCCAGGGTCAGAGCACGGGAGGCGAAGAGCGGAGGGAGACCGAGTAGGAGGGCTGAGTCTGTGAAACCACAGGAAGACCTATACTCTCTCCGAGGACATATGTGGGGACCTTTGGAAGTGACTCATTAGAGCAGAGGCTTCCCTGTGAAGACTTTCTGGAACCATCCGCCCCACCCTGGGGTAGATTTACATGTCTAATTACATACATTTGCATAAAGTATGTTCTGATCCATATTCATTTCAGGCATCTTGATTTATGTCATTTCCCTTCTTCCCCATGGATTTTGCTGCTTCTTCTGGAAGGGCAGTCCCCACGGGACCACGTCCAACCGTAGAACCTCCCATGGTGCCTCTGTGGCATTGCCTGGTGATGGCTGACCATTGTTTCCCTGAGAGTTCATCTGTGCACCTCTCTGGGCTCTGGTTAAATAGGCGTGTGGGAGTCAGCGTCCCTGAAGACTCATCCTTCTGGACGCTTTCACTGGCCAGGATGAGAGCCGCCTGGGGACTGTCAGTGGGAGAGCACTGAGCGAGCGATGAGGGAACGTCGCCTGCTAGTCTGGGGGCCATCCCATGTGGGTTGCTTTTGCTGACCAGAGAGTTGGGGGCCTGGACAAGGCTGGGCTTGGGACTCCTTCCAGGGCCTGACTCCAGCCACTGGGCCTGCAGAGCGCATGTCATAGGCGCCCTCTCTCATGCTTACAAATACAAGCTGGAACAGACGCTGGCCCTGCACAGTCCTTTCGGGGGGAGGGGCCTAGGCATGCTCGATGCTGTGTGGCCTTAGGCAAATTCTCCCTCCTCCATTGGCTCTCAGTACCTCAATTTTTCCTTCTCTGCCACCAAGGTCTTCTCGGAGGCAATGTTTGCAAACGCCTATTGACAGCCTAAGCTCACCATCTGGTTCCCAGAGATGATCTTTTAGTCATAGAAACACAAGAACCAGCCCTGCCATGGCGTGCTCGTGTCCTCCTCCCTGGGGAACCTTCCTCTCCCGTAGGCTATGGCAGCTTCCACAAGCGATTTATGGTTATTTGCTGCTGGTCAGTTCTGTGAGCACGTGCTGGGGTTGGGGGAGCAGCCAAGAAGCTGCTGCAAGCACCCTGCTCAGCCCGTGGCTACCATCTTCCTCTTAACAGGGCCTGAGAGGTAGTTTCCATCTCAGCAAACAGCAATTGTCACCAGGATGGGGTTGAGGGCGCCGGGGGTGTCTCCGAGCCGCTCACCTGGCCAGCCTGATTCCTGGCTGAAAAGTCTTACACCCTGACCTTTCCCATTTGCCTTCCACACACAGGCCCTGGCTGTGGGACACATCTCAGTTTATCATCCACAGGTCTTTGCTAAATGAGGTGGGTTCAGTGTCCCTCCTGCAAGGAAAATGGCTTATTTCCCATGGTCACTCACTCTCCAGATTCCAGAGAGCCGTTCAACAGGCCTCTCCCAAATTCCTGCTTCTCCTGCTCAGACTCACTTATACTTCATGGGAAAAACGGACCCCAGTGGTCATCCCTGTTAGTCAGACAGCCTGGGGATGGAGGAGGATGAGCATCTGGAAACTGTGAGGGCTCTGGGATGCCAGCTTTTCCCTCTGTCTGTTACAGCTTCCCACATACCCTCATTCCTGTGGATACGGATTCCGGGAGCCACTCTCCACACCTCTGCACGAGCTCCAAGAGCAAAAGGATGTTACCATTCGTGCAGACTGGGACTCCCTGAAGAAGTGCTGTGTCTCCTGAAGCCTGGGGCTCCTGCAGACAAGTCATATTGTCCTGATCCTTGGGTTCCCTGAGGACCTGCCAGGTCCCACTTAGACTGGATCTCCTGAGGATGTGTCTGTTGGGCTCTGAGGGACAGGAAGGAAAGGACGGAATGAGAACTACATGGAAGGTAGTGGAGGAGGGAGCTGGGAAGAAGAGGAGGAGAAAAGGGAGGGAAAGAAAGCTCGCAATCTTTTCTCTTTTAAGCTCCTGGAGGACAGTTTATTTGTTTAAAACCCTCTTATCTCCAGTACTTGTCTCCCGGGTGGCTGAGGGGCCTGGATGCAGAGGCTGGCTTTCCTCCCAGTAACGATTTAACAGGGCTCCATAAACGGCCCACAAGCCACAAGGCCTTGCCCCCGGTCCCCGCCTCTCCTATAAGTCTGCACCCCACTGGATAGCCCTCCTGGGATGTGACTCTCGTGACAGACAGTGGACTTGGCCATCCAGGTTCTGTTGAGGGTCCACCAACTCGGTCTCCCTCCTCCCATCTTCTCCCACCCTGAGCCCACATCAGACCTGGCACAGCTTCCTCCTCAGGGGTCTCTCGCCCAGGAGGGGCCTCCCAGCCTTCACTTCAGCCATTCTCCCCTCCTCTGTGGGGCTCTTCCCTAAGTGCTGCTTCCTTCTAGAAGCTTCTCCCAATGCACTCTCTCCTCCTACCTCACACATTCATTTGTTCATCCTTTCAACACAGGCATTGAGTCCCTGAGACGTGCCAGGCGTGAGAGATAAAGGGCCTGGAGTCTCAGAGACCAGTGGAGGAAACAAAATGTCAACAGTCAATTAAAGCCTTTTAGGGCAAGCTTCAGCTTTCCATCCGCTAGTCAGCCCACAGCAATAATGCCTACCGACTTCTGAGGGTTTACTGTGTGCCAGGCACTATTCTGACTGTTTTACGTAGCACGGCTCATCTAATTTTCGAAACAGCTCTCCTGGGTAGGGCTATTATCCTACTTCACAGAGGGCAGAGCCAGGCACAGAGGCCTGAAGTAATGCACCAGGCTCAGCAGATGAAAGTCAGCCCGAGTAGAAGCCCTGAGAGTATGGGCCAGAGGCTGAACTCTTAAACCCAGGGACTCTGCCTCCCTCTCAGCCTAGAGTCTGGGATATTTCTCTGCACACTCTCTGCTCTTCACGCGGCAGTGACCCTTGGCCAGTCCCGACGTCAACCCAGAGCTGAGTCAGCCATTTTTGAGGGAGGTGGTGTGGATTCTGGCCCAGCATGCCCCGTTCACCTAAATAGTAGATGACCACCCAGGGTCCATCTCTGTGGCAATCAGGGGTCCCCAGACCCCAGCAGGTGACTGAAGTCTTCAGCAGCAGCCTGGAATGGCCCCAGAGTAGGGTTCTGAGCTCTCAGTTCTCTGACCAGGAGGAGGGCAAGGTGTCAGAACTGACTGAGTAACAGTGGCAGAGTGCCCGGGGCAGAGGTCATCTGTAATGACCACACACCAGGGAGAGTCACTGATCCCTGTGGCCTTTCTGGACCCCTTGGAGGAAGTCTGTCTCCAGTTAGGCAAGCTCCCTGCTGGGTGGCCTCAGGCCTCGTTTTCCTTGAGGTCCAGTGAGGATGGTGGGATTCTGACCTCTTTTCAGTGGTTATTTGGTGGTTTGCATCCTGGAAGGCCATGGTGCTCACCCCTGGCTGCATGTACCCTAGATCTAAGACCTAAGGAAAGAGGAGTCCACTGGATATATAACAAGAGAGGATCTCGAGATAAAAACGATTCATTTGCACACTCAGTGTGTGTACTTATTTGTACCAGGCCGTGTACCCGAGCTGACCTGGGTATACAGTGTTATGGAATAGCCTCAACCTTCCAGGAGATTACAAAGCAGGTTGTAGCTACTAGTGATCTATGTTTCAAAGTACAAGAGAGGAAAGACAAGCCAGGATGTGATGGACTGTCCCTAGACCGACCCAGCTCACCTCCTCCAAAGGCAGGTGACCAAGGCTGTATCCAAGATCCGTAGCCCCTGCTCTTCCTTCTTGGTTCGGGGTATGAGGACTCCAGCCCCAGCATGTACCAAGCCTGCGTTACAGCCACTGCTATGGAGCCAGCCTCAGGTTAGTCACGGAGGGAGGCGCCTTCAGTTCTGAAGAGACCAGACCTGACTTGTGCCTGACTGGTCACCCAGCAAGAACCTTAGCTTTGGCAAGATATGGCCCTTGGTCACGCATCCAGGTATTCACTGGGTGTGTGGGGACTGTGACAGGGCAGAGGGTACTTCACCTCCTCAGGGCTCAGGAACTTCCCATGCCAAGAATCTCCTGTGTGGCAGGAGGGAAAAGAGGGACCCTTCAGGGCTATGTCACAGCCTGTCACCTCCTTTGTCCCCTGTGTCAAACAGCCTATGGGAAGGGTCAGAAAAGGGAGGAGCTGCCACTATCCAGGGGGAGGCCACTTGAGACTGGAACTTTCCTACTTCGCTAGCTCTGATGCTCTGAGAAGCCCCTGAGCTTAGGACCCTGTTGTCATAGGCCTGAAATCCTGAGCACAGGGTGTGTGTGTGTGTGTGTGTGTGTGTGTGTGTGTGTGTGTACCCCTACAGGCTTGTGAATGCTGAAATCCTTGGAACTGGGGAGTTGGGCCTCTTCTTTCCAAAACCACAAGGCTGCTGGCTAGCCTCAAGCCTTGGTTTCTTCAAGGCTCAGAAGCTAATGAGAGCCAGTCCCACCCCGTGGGCTTGGGTGGCCTTAGTACAGGAACCAGCTGTCCTGAGAGCTGCCCTTTTCCTGTGCCCAGGTGACTTAGCTTCCCTCTACCCACCCATCCTGCGTGCGTGCGTGTGTGTGAGACTGCACATGTGTGGACATCCCAGGGTGTCTTTCCTTAGTAGCTGTCCACATTTATTTTTAAGACAGGATCTCTCTCTCCCTTAACCGAAAGATCATCAGCTCAGCTAGACTGGCTGCTCAATGAGCCTCAAGAGCTCACTTGTTCCTGCTCACCCCCCCACCAAGCGTGCGTGTGCAGGTGCACACACACAGACACACATACCCATGCGCGAGCGCACGTGAGCGTGTGCACTTGCCTGTCTTTTTTACACAAGTCTGGGCATCTGAACTCAGGTCAGAGAGCTCACTGTAAATTTTCTGCATCAAGGAAGGCACTTGGGAATTCCCAAGGCTGAGGCTGACAGGCTACCTGCCTCCGTGAGGAACTCTGCCTGCCAACCAAGCCATCGCTGTAATGCTAGAGAGAGGCTGTAGCCGCCGTATTCCTTGTGAATAGATAGGGCTAGGAGGATCTGTCCGCACCTGTGGCCCCTCCACTCTTGGGGCTCAGGGAAGGTATGAGAGGATCTGTCCTTGCCTGTGGCCTCTCCACCCTAGGGGCTCAGGGAGGGCACGAGACAATATGTCCCTGCCTGTGGCCCCTCCACTCTAGGGGCTCAGGGGGGGCACTGGAGCAGTAAATTCACGAGGGGACACCAAGAGCTCTCTCCATAGCCTCCACTCATGTGGAGTTAGCCCTGGGGACTTCCTGCACCTCAGCTGAGATAGTGGCATGGGTCACAGAGAACACCGATTTCTTGGGCTGACCTTTACCAGCTCCTCAGAAATCCTGGTGGAGCAGATCTTGGTGAGTTAGAATTGTCTGCCTGAGAAACCCCAATAGACACAATAGAGTATTTGAAGAGATGGGGTTTCAGGGCCTGGATTTGAGTCTCCACTCAATTTTATGTTTCCCATCGTGAAGCTAGGAGAGCAGTATGAGGTCACCGAGAGAATGTCCTCACGCAGGGGTTCAGGGGATGGGAGAAACAGTAGAAGGATGACAATGGTAACCATTGCTATTACCAGGGCTGGGGTAGGGCCCTGTGGCCCTGTGGCCTCTTCCCTTGACATGGAAGGCATGAAGATCCCTTCTGCAGGGCATCCTGTAGCTCTGGCCTCGTGACTGTCCTGCTTACCTGAAACCCATGTTGCAAGGGTTCCTGGCTCTTGGAAGAGACAGCCCAGAAAGCCCTGGGAGCTGCTTACCTCACAGATGATGGGTTCATCAGTTGCTGCCTCGATAGCTGAAGGTCTGGAAAGGACTTGTCCCTACTGGGCCCTGAGCAGGTTAGCCTCTGGGCCCTCTCGATGGTTAGCATGCCAGCGACATAGGCATATCTGAGGCCTTATTGAGATTTCAACATATAAATCATTGCAAGTCAAGAATCCCAGGAGGCACTGAACTGGAAGAGGGGGGCATGGGTCATGGAATGGGGGGCGTGTATCTCCGCTACCTGGGCCTAGCCACCTCCTTCCCTACAAGTGCAGGCGCAGGCTGTAACTTTCTGGGCTCCAGACGTAGAGAAAAGGTCAGTGGGGGTTGGATGCTGTGTCAGCTAGAGCAGGGCCTTGAACTCAGGTCTCAGATGCTAAATTCTGGGTCACTTGAGGCTGAAAGAGATCATGGGAACCTGGGTTGGGTCTACCTGGCAGAGCCGTTAAGGAATACAGGGTGTGTTGTTGGGCCCTCAGAGTGGGAACTCGGAGCAGGACGGACATCAGAGACCCCCCACCTCAGGAGGCCCCTGAGAGAGACAAGAAGTGCTCTGGTTGGGTGAGGGTGGGGGCCAAGTAGTCGGTGCAACCACTTCACAAATGACATATTAGCAAAGGACAACCCACAGCCTGGTGCTTTCATTCCCATCTTACATATGAAAAAATCTGCCTACATTCCAACCACCAGCAACGGCAGAGCCATGCCTAGAGAGCCTGGCACCCAGCCTTTCCACCCCCACCTCAGTTCACTGAAGAAGTCTCATTCTTCAACCCTGCTCGCTTCTCTGCCTGCCCATCCCTCCCCAACCAAGATGTCTGTGGACCATCCCACCCCAGAAAGCAGGCAGTATGAGTGTTGCCCTGCCAGGCACTGGGATCCATTTGAATGGTTTTGTGTAGCGGGGATTGGCTTTGAAGCCTGAGCTTTGGCTGTAGTTGTTGGATCCGCTGTCTCAACCTGCAGGACGGAAGTGATGATGATGTCTATCAAAGGCTGGCGGAGATTATTAACGAGAGTGTGCAGGGGAAGCATTCATGAGAGAAGGGTCAAACGAAGCTCAGAAAGACATGGCCTGCCCCTGTGACACAGCAGGCTGACAGCAGTAACCACTGAGGTGGTGAAGAATGAGGGCCACATTGGAGGTGCCCAAGTCTCTGGTTCCATGTGTCTGTCTCCCCAGCCATGAAATCACGTGGTTATAGTGTGCCCTGAGCCAAGTTCAGCAAAGGCAAAAGGATGACAGCTTCCAGCCCAGGCCCTCTCCTTCCACCTCCCCAACCCCCATGCTCCCCGGGGGACAGTCTCTGCCTGAATCTGGTGGTCAGTCTGGGGTGTGGGGCCATTTGCAACAGGCGCCTATTGTCTGCCGGCCGGAGTGCACCTGTAGTGCCCTGTCCCATGCCGGTGAGTCAGCTCCTGGCAGGCTGCTGGCCTGCTACTCCACAGCGTCTTGAGCCTGAAAGGACCTTTCTTTTCGCTCTCCTCCGCCTTCCTCTCTCCAGTCTCCATGAAGTGGTCATCTCCGCTGGGCAGCAGGGAGCATCCTTCTGTGCCAAGAGTTCTTGAGTCTCCTTGGCCAGGAGACAGGGTGGGGTCTCATAAACAAAGGGGGTGCAGCCTAGAGCTCGCCAAGCTGCTGGGCTACTGTAGGGTAACTCTCTGAGGGTACCCAGGCACAGCTAGCTGTTCTGGGGCTGGGGCTTAGCTTCTCCTCCTGTTCCTGTGGTAATCCGTCCCGAATAATGCAGACTAAGGAGGGAAGGGTTTGCTTTAGTTCACAGTCAAGGCCCAGACTGTCACGGCAGGGAAGTCAAGGCAGCAAGGAGCTTGAGCAGGTGACCATCTTACAAGTGCATGCATGTGACCGCTCAGTGCCCTTTTCCGCTCATACAGTCCAGGACGGCAACCAGGGAACCAGGGACCAATGCCACTCACAGTGGGCAGGTCTTCCCGTCTCAGCCAACAGAATCAAGCTACTCCTTCACAGACTCACCCAGAGGCCCGTCACCCAGGTGATTCTAGATTCTGACAACTTGCTAAGTAACACAACGATCACAGACCATCAACCCTGGTTCAGTTCCAAGCACCCACAGGGTGGCTCACATTCCCACCCATAAGCCATGTATAACTCCAGTTCCAGGGACTATGACTTCCACAGGCACCAAACTTGCACATACTACACATACATGCCGGCAAAACATTCATCTGCATCAGTGGTTTTCACCCTTCTCAGTGCTGCAACCCTTTAGTATAGTTTCTCATGCTGTGCTGACCCCCCAACCAGAAAATTATTTTTGTTGCTACTTCAAAACTGCAATTTCGCTACTATTATGAATTGTAATGTAAATATTTTTGGAAATATGGGTCTTCCAAAGGGGTTGCGACCCACAAATTGAGAACTGCTGATCTACATTAAAAACACAGTTTTTTAAAATTTAGATGTGGCGGTTCATGCCTGTAATCCCAGCACTGGGGAACCAAAGACAGGTGGATTCCTAGGGCTCACCAGCCAATCAATTTAGTTAATAAGTGAGCTCCAGGCCAGTGAGAGAGTCTTACAAATATGGTGGCAACTGGAAAGATGGCCCTGTGGGTCAAGCACTTACAGCATAGGAGTGAGGGCCAGAACCTATATAAAAGTCAGGCAGAGGGGCTGGTCCTCTCTAACTCCAGAATGCAGGAAGTAGAGACACAGGATCCCTGGGGTGAGCTGGCTAGACTAGCAGAAATTGTGAGCTCCAAGTTAAGCAAGAGCCCTCATCTCAATAAACAAAGAGGAGAGGAAGCAAGGAAGACGATCATGCTAACTCTGAGCACATATATATATATATGTATATATATACATATATATATATGTATATATATGTACCACACACACATCATACATGTGTAAGAAAGAAAGGCCAAGGTGGCTGAGGCCTGAGAAAACACCCCAGGTTGTCTTCAATGTCTCCACACACAAGCACACAGACATATACATATGCACCTGTACACCAGTGCACTCACACACACATGCACCTGTGTGCACATGCACATTTGTACACACACATGCATGTGTGCACACACCTGCACACATAAATGCAATTGCACACATAAAAACACTGTACACACATACACACACACAGCCCTTCTGTTCTCCAGTCTCCACACACACACACACACACACACACAAACACACACACACACACACAAACACACACACACACGATGCTCTAACAACCACACTCATCTACTCTCCTCTCACCTGAATTAGAAACCCCTCCACTCTGCAGCATGCACCATGCCAGCACTCTTGATTGTATAGTTTAATACATACTGAAAGAATTCGATGAAGACAGAGTAAAGGTCATGAAGGGCAGTCTCATTTATACTGCTTGTTTTTCTTATTGCTGAGGCCAAGACATGATAAGATAAGACCTAAGGAGGGAGAGCTCGTTCAGGTTCATGGTCTGAGGAGATGGTACATCGTGGTAGGGAAGGCATGTCAGCAGGGGCACGAGGGTGCTGATCACACCTTGTCTGCAGTGATGAGGCGAGCAGCCTGCTTTTTGTCCCACCCAGCTCCTGCACGGCTAGCTTAACACCTGAAATAACAACACACAAGTTGTATTCATTTAAACACTGCCTTGCCCATTAACTCTAGCCTCTTACTGGCTAATTCTCACATCTTGGTTAACCCATTTCTCTTAATGTGTGTAGCACCACGAGTGGCTTACCGGGAAGATTCTAACCTACATCCATCTTGGGCTGGAGCTTCATCACGTCTGCCTGACTCTGCTTTCTTTTCCCAGAATTCTGTTCTGTCTAGTCTACCCACCTAAGGGCTGGCCTATCAAAAGGCCAAGACAGTTTCTTTATTAATCAATGAAAGTAACACATAGACAGAAGACCCTCCTACATCACGTGTCCACAGCAGGAAGCAGAGGGATGAAGGTTTATGCTCAACTGGACTCCTCATGTTCTGCTTTTTATTTAGTCTGGAACATCAGATCCTGGGATGATCCCACCCACATGAGTCTCCCCTTCTCAAGGAGAGCACCCAGCAGTGGATCTCCTGGATGATTTCAAATCCAGTCACATCAACCAGGAAGATGAACCCTCACACTCAACAATGGTGATAGGCGTTCCATGATAAAGACATAAGCCATTATGTAGAACTTAAAACTCAAAAGCAAACAATCTGGACTACTCAGGACAGAGGCTAAGTCAGGAACATGTTGAAACTCTTGGAAGGTAGCCTCAAGTCTGCAGTGGAGAATTCAACTAGATCGATTTCTGCTTACAGAGATGAGTGAGGGGTTGGGGAGAGGGCTCAGTGGGTAATACACTTGCTTTGCAAGTGTGATACCTGAGTTTGAAAATTCAGCACCCAGATAAAAAGCTGGGCATGGTTGCGTGTGCCTATAATCCCAGCATCAGGGAGCAGAGACTGGCAGATCTCAAGAGCACACTGGCTGGCCAGTTTACCAAAACAGTGAGTTTGTAGTTCCATGAAAAACCCTGTCTCAGAGTTTGTAAAGTGACAGAGAAAGACACCTGCTGTCATGTTCTTGCCTCTGCATGTGTGCATGTAACAGTGTGTCCACCTGCACATCCATATACATGCAACACACATATGCACTAAAATAAAAATAAGTAGTTAAGATTGATTATTATATGCATACTTTTAGCCAGAAATTTTTACCAGGGCCGTAACAAGATAGTAAGGAATTTGTGGGCCATGACCAAGACTTCCGGACTAAGAATGGTGTTTGAGGCCTTCCCCTGACACAGCATGTTCTCACGTTAGGAGGGTCAGTCCACTGCCCACAGAGTAGAACGACTCTTCTGGCAGAACTCTGGCTTACCAAAGTGGAACTCCGTGCAGCACCTTTCTGTGAGCAAGGACTCCAGAAAAGGCTGCACCCTATAAGTTAAAGGTGAGTCAGAAAATACTATTTCCACTTAACCCCTAAAACGGAAGTGGGAGATCGTGTTCAGTGGGAGATCGTGTTCCGTGGGAGATCGTGTTCCGTGGGCACTTAGGAAGCCTGAAAAACACAAATGTGGATCTTCTCTGACAGAACATGACAGTATTCGAGGTATCAAGTTATTTCTGTGAATGTATGCATGCAACATACAACTCATCATGAAAATAACCACACATAGGAGTCGGGTAACATTGTATTGGAAACATCAGAAACAATGTGTGTTTTGAGCCGCAGAGGCCAGGGTAGAGTTACCAGCAAAGAGAGGAGAGACTGCTTGCTGTGTTCTAAGAGATTGCCGTCGCTACTGCTGCTACATAACAGACGACCCCCAAACTTAGCAAGACAAAACCAGCAATCTTGTTCTTATGATTTTATGCAGTTCCGGGGAGAGCTTGACTGGACAATTGTCATTTCAAGTCTCTTATGAATTTGTTCTGAGAGTTCAGCTAGGCTGGCTGGTCGAGAGATCCTCATCTTGTGCCTGGCAGTGGGATGGCTGCTGCCCAGAGCCTTCTCTGTACCTTCTCTGACAGGGTAATCTTCAAGCAGCTAGCTGTCTTCCCTCAGAGTGAGAGTCCTAGGAAAGCCTGGTTGAAGATGCACAGCTTGTTCTGAGTGTTCAGACAGCACAGGGCTTCGTTTGTGCTGTTCTCTTGAGCACAGGAAATAACGGAGGCCAGACCAGACTCAAGGGGCGCAATTAGAGACTTCCTACCTCTCAGTCAAAGCAGTATAAAAACCTTGCAGCCTGAATTCAAAGCTTTTATTGAGAAAAAAAAGAAATAAGCTTCTATTGTTTAAAAAAAAAAAATCCCACGAAGGGAGTAGGGAGATGCTCGGTGGATACGATGCTTGCCACACAAGCATGAGGAATGGAGTTTGAAGCCCCAGAACCACAGAAGTACCAGGGGGCACACTGTTCCACCCGCAGTTCCAGAACTTGGTTAGCAGAGATGGGGGTTTCCCCTGAAAAAGCTAGACTAGCCTTATCAGTGAGCTGAGTTCAGCAAGAGACCTACTTCTATAAGTTAGATGAAGAGTAATCAAGGAAGACTCCAGATGCCAACCTCTGGCACACACACACACAGAAGCACACACACACCATGCACACATGCACGCACACACACGCACATGCACATACACCAACCACACACACATATAGGTGCAAAACCATAGATTAATAAAAGAAAGAAAATCCCAACACAGGTCTAGAATGGAGTCATGCCTGTAATCTTGGCACTTGGAAGGCATTGGCAGGAGGATCATGAGTTCAAGGTTAGTCTGGGATACATAGCTCAAACTCCCCATTCCCACCACCCAATGAAGGGGAAAAAAATGAAAACTCGAGCAGATCAATGGCATCTTCTGAACAAAGAACTGTTCTAAACGTTATCCACCCTCCAGGTAAGTTTAGCCATTCAGCTACGAGATCACATGCATATTGTCACAATGGCCAGCTCTGCTGAGAAGTGACATGCAGGGGCCACCCTGCTGCAGCCCCCCACTCCTCTCCTCAGGTTTTTGTTTTCCTCACAGAGACGCCAAGGTGACTGTGTGGAAAGGCCAAGAGTTTGTGTTTTAATGGTTTTTCTTTTTAAGTAGCATGTAAAATAGTAGGTTTCATTATAGTGTTTTTATACATGACAATCATTGTATTTAGCTCATACCCTCCCATTATTCTTGCTACTCTGTGTTCTCTTTCTGCCTCCAGAAAGTTCTCTCTGCTTTCATGCTATGCATGCGTGTGTGTGCATATCACGTATATTAAACAAAGCCTACATATAAAGACCTGATACTCATCTTTCTTTATCTTCCATGTCTATGACCCTCTCTTGTGGAAAAGCTCATAGGGAAAGGAAAGGCTCTGAGGAACAGAGAGACCACTGTCCAAATTATCCTGTTCTACTTCCATACTGTGTTTGACATCGTTCTGTTGCTTGTGGAGGCTGAAAACTCCACTGCGTATAAATCCTATTCCCTTCATCCACTCCTCTGCTGGTGGGCACCTAGGCTGGCTCCATGCCTTGGCTTCTGTGTACAGCGCCACAATAATCAGAGCGGCGAAGGTACCACCGCCGTCTGCTGCCTATTGTTCCCGGGGCTTGCGCTCGGGAGTGGTGTGGCTGCACCACGCAGTCGATGATCTTTAGTTCTTTGAGGGCTCGGCGGGCTGCACCAGCTCACATACTCACCGGCAGTGAACTCATTCATTTTCAGGGGACCTGAAAAGCACCAAGTCGCAGAATTCAAAGCGGTCTCAGACAGCACTCACACGTGCCTGCCCGCCAGCACACTGCGAGAATGAAAGACCCTCAGGCAGGAAGAAGATGGCTGCATTGTGAGCTCGCCCAGAATTGAAGTTTGAAATGGCTGAGACACTTGTGCCAGTCTATAAAAGGGGAATTCAGTAGGGGGTGGCATGGATATGAATAGACATTACACAAAAGAGGAAGTTTGATTGTGTAGATGATGTACGAAGGAGGAAGTCCGGGGAGGGTGTACACAGGGTCTCATTTTCCGGCTTGAGCTTCCCTGGAATTTACTATTGTATATTACTTGTTGACTCTGAGCCTGCAGCAACACCCCTGCCTCCATCTGCCAAGGGCTGGACTACAGGTTTGGGGGCACAAAATAGATCCCAATTAGCAATGCGGAGCAAGCCGAGAGTCGGCGTAACAGAGCATGAGCTATAGAAATCATAAAACATACAGAACACATGACTGCCCATACGGAGAGGAGATGTGTATTTTAAGAGACACTTCCAGCACATAAATGAGAGTCTAGGCCTGGCTCTAGAAGGAGAGGGAAATACGAAAGTGGGAAGAAATAAAGAAGATTGGCTGGGGAGATGGTTCAGTCTGTAAAGTTCTTGTCACACGAGTATGAGGACCCGAGTTCAGATCCCCAGCACCCAGGTAAAGAGTCGGATGTGGTAGTGTGCACGCTTAGATCTCTATAATCCCCACCACTGGGGAGGCAGAGATGAGAGGGTCCTTGGAGCTCACTGGCCAGCAGCCTAGCAGATTCCATGAGCTGAGGGTTCAGTGAGAGGCACTGACTCAAAAGATAAGGTGGTGGCGCACACCTTTAATCCCAGCACTCGGGAGGCAGAGGCAGGTGGATCTCTGTGCATTCGAGGCCAGCCTGGTCTACAAGAGCTAGTTCCAGGACAGGAACCAAAAGCTACGGAGAAACCCTGTCTCAAAAAAAACCAAAAAAGATAAAGTGAGAAAGGACACCTGTAGTCCCCCTCTGGCTTTCACACGCATGTGCACACACGCGAATGGACACACGCACATACCTACACAAACATGTACATACACCACACATATACCATGATAAATAAATAAGTGAAATGAAATTAAAAATCGTGTCAAAGGGCTGTAGGTGATTATGACAGTGTCCTGTGAAACGAGGGGCAGAATTCATTGGAGTATTTGCCTTTGAGGTAAATTAGATACAGAAAGCAGACTTCCCCATCAAATACAGAGATTCAACTTCACCTGGGTTGGAGTGAGTTCAAAACATGGCTCCCGGTGATTCTGTGAACGCTCTCTGCAGCATCCCAGACAACCTTCGGAGGTTGCTTGAATACATCTGGTGACAGGAAGCTCATTCCTGTACTCATGAGCCAGTCTCCTTAGCAAGGCCTTCCTAGGTCACCGTCTGTGCCTTTCAAATCCTCAACCCAAGTCCTGCCCTTCAGAGGACTTAAGCGAGCCAGGCTGCTGTTGCTTCCCCATGCCAGCCCTCCAGTGGCTCTCCAACTCACACAGCATTCAGCGAGTCTCCATGACCTCCATGCTTGTCCGGTTCTCTCCTTCACAACCTCTATTCTAGCCAATCTGACCCCTGAGATTAGATCCAACTACCAGGGTTCCTTTCCAAAAATGGCTTCCCCTTGTCTGGGCATAGCCAATTTAGCATATGACGAGAAAGATGTGCACCTCCTATTCTGTTAATATAACCTTATACTACATGGATTGTTGTTTTCAAGTCTGAGTGAGCATGTTTTTTCAGACTAGGATGTTATACAGAGAAGAGGGTGGAGAGAATGCATATACGTATATATTATATGTATGTATACACATATATGTATATATATATATACACACACACACACATATATATCAAAAGATGTATCAGTAAAACAAGACCCGAGCAGCACTTTGGCCCTCCACCCCCCATTGTCTGGTACAGACATAACTGCTAGTATTTAAGAGAAGCAGATCTATGCTGTCAGATACAGGGCCACACATCCTGCTTTGTCACTTAAAGAGGTGTCAGGGAGAATGTCCTCATCAGCCTTGTTCCTTATATGAGTCCCACAGCCTTTGACTGTGGAGACTTCCTAACTAGTTAACCTGCCCCCCACGGGGAGACACTCGGGGTGCTTCCAGTTGTTTGCAACATTCAAAGCCACCAGGGCTTTTTTACCCATAAGCCAGCTCTGCTCTAGTCCCAGCACTCGGAGCCAGGGCTAGATTTCTCCTCCTGGTGCCTTTGCACCTTGTTGCAGGCAACACTGGCCTCATTTGAGACTCCGTTGTGCTACTGAGTCCGCTCCTGTCAGTTGCGGGTCAGCAGCAAACAGAAGCAGGAAGCCCCTGCCTCCCCATTCAAATCATTGATAAAAATCTCAGGCGAGGTAAAGGATAATGGCAGGTCCCTGGGGAATCCCAGGAGTCCGTTCATCTGTCACCAGGGAGGTGACACAGGAGCCAGCCTCACTACAACATCCTCGACTCCTCCTGGTCCGGACCTGGACTTCCAGTCAGGGTGAGGATGACCACAGGTCTGCTGACTGACCGTTTGGTGCCGGTGACACCATCCGGAATGCCTGAAGAGGAAAGGCCTGGCCTCGTGACCAGAAAAGTTGGATCCAGTCCTGCCCATGGCCAGCTGTTGTTTCAGGACAAACTCCTCCAGAGAGGAAATTTCTGGTGTGCACCAAAAGTGGTACTGCCTCTGGCAACATAAGCCCCAGGAAGGACCCAGCTGGTCTTCCCCAGAACAAACCTTTGGACCTGCTCCTTCCTCCCTCATTCTTGCTTTCTCTCCCCGTGTCCCCTCCTTCCCTCTCTTCTCCTGGTGGCCCCCCTCCTCAGAGAGAGTTAGAACTACCTTCTTATTTTTTTTCCCATCTGAGAGGACTAAGTCAAAAATGCCATTCTGTTCTTTACCCTTGAAATCCCAATTCCTGTTGCATCAGCTGCTCTATAGGCTGAACCAACCACACACCAGTGTTTGATCTTTGTCAGATTTTCCCTGCTCACTTTTAGTGTGGAGCCTGTCCCAGCTGCCCTGATCCACCCACTTAATTGGCTGTGACAGGTAAGGCTCCACTGCCTAGTGTCCGGACCTTCTGCATTCTCTCCCCTTAATTTCCACAGCTCAAAGCCATGGGCCCGCCTTTCCCTGTGTAACTTCTTCCTTGGAGGCCTGGAGGCCGGTTGCTGGGGGCCACCTCCCTCAGCACATTGCTCCTAAGACCAGTGTTACCCCAGCGGCTCCTTGACAGGCAAGAACCCCAGTCAACTTTGTTTCTTGAATATTAATCCATATTGTGGTCACAGCCAGTGCAGAGCTGGTGTTGCTTTTATTCTCAAATGCATAAAGAGGAGACACGCAGAAGGAACCTTAGAGACATCCAGGAGGGGGATTGCCTGCCTATCTGTCTGCCTGCTTGCCTGCCTGCCTG